>NC_071487.1:6534680-6853923 GCF_028500815.1 Rissa tridactyla
AGAAAGATTAATGAAATAGTGCAGGCACGACATCCAGTGGTCCCAAATCCCTATACCCTAATGAGTAAAATTCCTCCTCATCATAAATGGTTTAGTGTAGTGGATTTAAAAGATGCTTTTTGGGCTTGTCCTCTAGATGAAGGGAGCAGAGATCTATTTGCATTTGAATGGGAAGATCCAGATACAGGGAGAAAGCAACAATATAGATGGACAGTGCTACCACAGGGATTTACAGAATCTCCTAATTTGTTTGGGCAAGTGTTAGAACAAGTGCTTGAACAATTCAAACATCCGTCGGGAATAGCCCTGCTTCAGTATGTGGATGATTTGTTAATCTCGGGAGAAGAAGAAAACAAAGTAAAAGAAGCTACCAATGAGTTATTAAATTTTTTAGGTCAGAAGGGGTTAAGAGTCTCAAAACCAAAATTACAGTATGTAGAATCAGAAGTGAAATATTTAGGACGTTTGATTAGTGAAGGAAGCTGCAAGATAAGTCCTGAAAGGATTAAAGGAATAGTGGAATTACCCTTGCCTGAGACCAAAAAGGAATTGAGAAAGTTTTTAGGATTAACTGGGTACTGCAGGCTGTGGATAGAAGGGTATGCACAAAGGACTAAAGGACTGTATTCTAAATTATTAGTAGATGAACCAAATATATTAAGATGGACAGAGGAAGAGAAAAATTTGATATGCGAATTAAAGCAAAGCCTAATAACTGCTCCAGTTTTAGCTTTACCATCCTTGGAGAAACCATTTCAGTTGTTTGTGACTGTAGAAAAAGGGGCTGCACTGGGAACATTAACTCAAGAATGGGGGGATAAATGACAGCCAGTAGCATATTTGTCAAAGCTTCTAGACCCAGTTTCTCGAGGATGGCCCGAATGTGTGCAGGCAGTAGCCGCTACTGCTTTATTAGTAGAAGAAAGCAGGAAGCTTACCTTTGGGGGAATGATAGAAGTTAGCACCCCCCACCAAGTCAAAACCATTTTAGCCGAAACCGTGGGAAAATGACTAACTGATTCAAGAATACTGAAGTATGAAGGAATTTTAATTGAAAAGGATGATTTGATTTTAACTACCAGCCCTTGCCTTAACCCAGTGAGCTTTTTGTGAAAAAATAGAGGCAAAGGATGAAGAACTTAAACACGAATGCATAGATGTAATTGAGTACCAGACTAGGATACGATCTGACTTAAGGGAAGAACCCCTATCTGGGGGTCTTCATTTGTTCGTAGACGGTTCTTCAAGAGTGAAAGAAGGAAAGAGGTGTAATGGATATGCGGTGGTGCATGGAGTGAGTTAACTGTGGAATTTGGATAATGAGGTGACGTCTCTGTGCTCAAAGAGCAATTCAGACTGGCTTTGCTATCTCTGGTGCAGCCCAGGGGAGTGAAGGCCTGTCTGCCTATCACAGGATACATAAATGGTAGTCTTGGGGAGCCAGGACAGCCCTGCTTTTTGTCAGCGGAGACAGTAAAATCAAGATAACAGAGCCACCCCTGTCCCCACTACGAACACTCGTGCAAACACCTACCATCATCCATCCCATCCCGCAACCCCCAAATTCCCCTCAAATCGTGCCCCCGACCCCCCATCCCCCATGAACCCTTGTGTAAACACTCGTGTGAGCCCCCTCCCCAGCCCCCCAACACTCCCAGCCCCTGACTCTTTGCACAAGGGTTTGCACGAACCCTGATGTGAATCCTCGTGTGAGTCTCCTCACCCACCCCACCCCCAAATCCTCTGCAATTCCCCCCTGAAACCCCTCCCCCACCCTTTCAAACCCCCTGCGAACCCTCGTGCAGATCCTTCTGCAAAAGCTCCTCATGTGCCACCCCCTCCCCACCTCCAAAATCCCAAATCCCCCTTCAAACCCCTCCCCCACCCCTCAATCTTCCAGCCCCCCACAAGCCCTTGTGCAAGCCCTTGTGCAAGGCCTCATGCGAATCTTTGAGTGAATCTTTGTGCGAGCCCTTGTGCCAACACCCCCGTGCACCGGCACCTGTCCCCCTCTGCACTCCCCACCCGTCCAGCCCCCCCCAACCCCTCCCCAACCACCCCCCAGCCCCCTACCATGAGCCCTCCTGGAAATCCTCATTCCAACCCTTGTGAAAAAAGCCCTCACAGGACACCTTCCCCCCTCCCCTTCTCCCAAATCCCCACTAAACCCCCTCCCCCACCACCCCAACCCCCTCCTACAAACCCTCCTGTAAATCCTTGTGCGAACTCCTGTGCAAGTCCTCGTGAAGGCCCTTCATGTGCCACCCCCAAATCCCCCCTTTTCCCACACCTCCAACCTCCCCCACCCGTACGAGCCCCTGTGCAAACCCTCGTGCAAGTGCTCGCATACCATCCTCCACTCCCTCCCCAACCCCTAAATCCCGCCTAACCCCTCCCCCACCCGCCTCCCATCCCTCCCCAGCCCCCTGCCAATCCTTGTGCAAATCCTCGTGTGAGCCCCCTTGTTCTCCCCCACCCCGAAATCCTGTACCTCTCCAACCTGCGACCTCCCCCAGCCCCCTACAAACTCTTGTGCGAGTTGTCGTGCAAGACCTTGCACAAATTCTTATGTGAATCCTTGGGAAAGTCCCCTCATGTCCTGCCGTCCACCCCCATTCCCCCCCCCGGAGCCCCCTTAACCCCTCTACCACATCCCCCCACCCCCCATCAATCTTCGTGCAAATCCTTGTGCGAGCCCCCTCCTGTGCCACCACTCACCCTGTCCCCCCTCTTCCTCCCCTCGAACCCACCCTCAAACCTCTCCCCCACACCCCCTGAAAAACCCTCATGTGAACCCCCATGCAAAACCTGCTCGTACGCTCTCCACACCCCTCCCCCACCCCTAAAATCCCCCCAAACCCCTACCCACCCCCAAAACCCCCTCATTCCTCTACGAACCCTTGTTTGAAGCCTCATGCGAATCCTTGTGCAAAATGCCCTAAAGTCTCACCACCCCCTTCCCCCCTCCCCAACCTCTCAACCCCCCCAAACCCTTGTTTGAACCCACCACCCACCCCCCCCATTCCCCAAGTCCCCCCAAAGCCCCTCCCCTACCTCCAACCCCCTACAGACCATTCTGTGAATCCTCGTGCAAATCCTTGTGCAAGCCTCCTCATGTGCCAACACCTGACCTCTCCTCCTCCCCACCCCCAAATCCCCCGTGAAACCCCTCCCCCACCCCTTCAAGCCCCCTGTGAAGCCTGCTCATGGGACACTTTGGATGATGTATGAATTGTTTGTAAACTATATCCATGATGGCGTGTCTGATTCCTGAAGAGTAGCATGGAGATATAGATCAATGAGTATATGGAGTCTCAGCAAGTTTTCAAATGTAATAAATATTTCCTAAAATATTGTAGCATCTTCAAGATTATCTTAAAGAAAATTCTGGCAAGTAAGACATTCTTTAGGAGGTCCCTGGATTCCTAAGTCACACAAAATCCTAGGAACTGTTTTCAGGTGACATTTCTACTGTTGTTTAGTAAATGTAGCACACGTAACAGTATTTTGGCACTTTCATGGCGAAGTATGGTAGATATCTGAACACGGTGCTTGGGCTTCCATGAAGCAACACTGTTCTAAAGACTATGCTGCTGACATTTTTGTTTTCTTTATTAGAGGACTGATTTAATGCACTTCTGTAAACTTGCACTTTGAAGTGTCTAGACCATCACTGTTGTTTCTCATAAACTCAAGTGCTCTATCTGGTACCTCTCTGTAATACTAGGGATAAACAGATTGGATAAAGTTACCTTCAAGTTTTGGTGGTTGATTAGTAAAGAAAACAAAAGGAGTACAGACTTCATATTATTGATACATACATAGCATAAAAAAAAAATCTCATCATTTACTCTTGCACTACTGTGTTCCATGTCTGTAAGTCTGAATTTGTGACCAAGTAGAAATGTGACTTCGGGGGGTTTCTTTAGTTGCACTGAATGTACCAAGACAGTTTATGGATGCAAATGAATTTACACATTCACTAGCTATTAGAATATAACAATTTGATGTTCAGGTATTAGGATTTGTATTCACTGCTTTAAGTTGGGAGATGATCCAAAGAGCTGAACAAAGCTGCCTAAAAGCTGAGCTGAGCTAGAACTAGAAACTAAAGTGAATTAGTCCAAGGAGCTGAGCCAAAAACGCCCCGGTGAGAAATCTCAGGAGTTCGGCTGAGACGCCACACATGCTGAGCACAGCCAGCCCCCAGAGCAGAGCTTTGACAATCCCAGGAACCGAGTGGAGGTGTCCCCAAAAGTGGAGCTTCGCTGGCCTCAGGATCAGAGCTGACCTGGCACCAGGACTCAAGGTAGGTTGGTCCAAGGAGCCAAGCCGAGCTGATTCCAAAAGGCAGGCCAAGCCGGTTCCAAAAGGAAAGCCAAGGCGGCACATCGAGGCAAGTTGAGTTGGTCCACGGAGCTGAGTTGAGAGTTCCCTAGGAGGCATGTGGAGCCAGGCCAGGAGCCTTACAGAGGTTTCCCATGAGCCGAGTGGAGACGGTCCCAGAGGTGAGCCAAAGAGAGGCCTTAGGTCGAGCCGCACTGGTGAAAAAGACCCAGGCAAGTTTGTCACAGGAGTGAAGCTGATGCAGGCCTAGGAGCAGAGCAGCACTGGACCAAGTAGTCAAGTTGAGCCGGCTACACTAGGCAAGCCAAGGCGGCCCATGGAAGCAATTTGAGTTGGTCCAAGGAGCTGAGTGGAGTGTGGCCTAGGAGCCATGCGGAGCCAGGCCAGGAGCCTTATGGCAACGTCCCAGGAGCCGAGTTGAGGCGGTCGTGGGAACGGAGCCAAACAGAGCCCAAATATCAAGCTGCGCTGGCCACAAACGGCCAGGCAAGTCCGTCACAGGAGTGATGCTGAGGCAGGTCTAGGAGCAGAGCAGAGCACAGCTGGACCAAAGAGTCGAGCTCAGCGGGGACAAGGAAGGATGCGGAGATAGCGCCAGGAGCTGAGCTGGCCCTAGGAACCCTGCGGAGGCAACGTAGGAGCCTCCATGAGCCGTCCCAGGAGCCAAGATGAGCTGGCCAAGGAGTTGGGCAGAGCTGGCCACAAGAATCCATCTGACTTTGTGTGAAAAGACCAGGCAAGTCTCTGGCGAGGGCCGAGCGGAGACAGCTCAGTAGTCAGGCAGAGATGCTGAGCATGCTGAGCGCAGCCAGCCCCTGGAGCTGAGCTGTGTCTGTCCTAGTCCTAGGAAGCCTGCGGAGCCAAGGTAGGAGCCTTGACGAGCCGGCGAAGGAGTTGGGCCGAGCTGGCCGCAGGAGCCCGTCTGACTTTGTGCCATAAGACCAGGCAAGGCTGCGACGAGGGCCGAGCGGAGTCAGCTCAGGAGATGGGCCGAGATACCGACCATGCTGAGCGCAGCAAGCCCCTGGTGCAGAGCTGTGTCGGTCCCAGGAACCGCGTGGAGGCGTCCCCAAAAGTCAAGCTTGGCTGTCCTCAGGATGGGAGCTGAGCTTCCACCAGTTGTCATGGTGTTTTAGTCCAAGGAGCCAATCTGAGCTGGTTGCAAAGCTGAACTGAGGCGGCACATGGGGTCAGGTTGAGTTGGTCCAAGGAGCTGAGTGGAGTGCGGCCTAGGAGCCATGCGGAGCCAGGCCAGGAGCCCTATGGCAACATTCCAGGAGCCGAGTTGAGGTGGTCGCGGGAACGGAGCCAAACAGAGCCCAACTATCAAGCTGCGCTGGCCACAAACGGCCAGGCAAGTCCGTCACAGGAGTGCCGCTGATGCAGGTCTAGGAGCAGAGCAGAGCACAGCTGGACCAAAGAGTCGAGCTCAGCGGGGACAAGGAAGGATGCGGAGATAGCGCCAGGAGCTGAGCTGGCCCTAGGAACCCTGCGGAGGCAACGTAGGAGCCTCCATGAGCCGTCCCAGGAGCCAAGATGAGCTGGCCAAGGAGTTGGGCAGAGCTGGCCACAAGAGTCCGTCTGACTTTGTGTGAAAAGACCAGGCAAGGCTGCTGCGAGGGCCGAGTGGATTCAGTTCATGAGTCGGGCCGAGATGCCGAGCATGCTAAGGGCAGCCAGCCCCTGGAGCTGAGCTGTGTCAGTCCTAGTCCTAGGAAGCCTGCGGAGCCAAGGTAGGAGCCTTGACGAGCCGGCAAAGGAGTTGGGCCGAGCTGGCCGCAGGAGCCCGTCTGACTTTGTGCCATAAGACCAGGCAAGGCTGCGACGAGGGCCGAGCGGAGTCAGCTCAGGAGATGGGCCGAGATACCGAGCATGCTGAGCGCAGCAAGCCCCTGGTGCAGAGCTGTGTCGGTCCCATGAACCGCGTGGAGGCGTCCCCAAAAGTCAAGCTTGGCTGTCCACAGGATGGGAGCTGAGCTTCCACCAGTTGTCATGGTGTTTTAGTCCAAGGAGCCAATCTGAGCTGGTTGCAAAGCTGAACTGAGGCGGCACATGGGGTCAAGTTGAGTTGGTCCAAGGAGCTGAGTGGAGTGTGGCCTAGAAGCCATGCGGAGCCAGGCCAGGAGCCCTATGGCAACGTCCCAGGAGGCGAGGTGAGGCGGTCGCGGGAACGGAGCCAAACAGAGCCCAACTATCAAGCTGCGCTGGCCACAAACGGCCAGGCAAGTCCGTCACAGGAGTGCCGCTGATGCAGGTCTAGGAGCAGAGCAGAGCACAGCTGGACCAAAGAGTCGAGCTCAGCGGGGACAAGGAAGGATGCGGAGATAGCGCCAGGAGCTGAGCTGGCCCTAGGAACCCTGCGGAGGCAACGTAGGAGCCTCCATGAGCCGTCCCAGGAGCCAAGATGAGCTGGTCAAGGAGTTGGGCAGAGCTGGCCACAAGAGTCCGTCTGACTTTGTGTCAAAAGACCAGGCAAGTCTCTGGCGAGGGCCGAGCGGAGACAGCTCAGTAGTCGGGCCGAGATGCTGAGCATGCTGAGCGCAGCCAGCCCCTGGAGCTGAGCTGTGTCGTTCCCAAGAACTGAGTGGAGGCGTCCCCAAAAATCGAGCTTTGCTGTTCAGGATCCGAGCTGAGCTGCCACCAGCAGTCAAGGTACGTTGGTGCAAGGAGCCGAGCTGAGCGGGCTCCAAAAGGCAAGCTGAGGCGGCACATGGGGGCAAGTTGAGTTGGTCCAAGGAGCTGAATGGAGTGTGGCCTAGGAGCCATGCGGAGCCAGGCCGGGAGCCTTCCGGAGGCATCCCAGGAGCTGAGTTGAGGCTGTCCCGGGAGGTGAGCCAAATAGAGCGGCAAGGTTGAGCCTCACTGGCAACAAACGCCGAGGCGAGTCCATCACAGGAGCCAAGCTGATGCAGGCCCAGGAGCAAAGCAGAGCTGTACCAAGGAGCCGTGTCGAGCCGGCACACGGAAGGAGGCTGAGATAGCGCCAGGAGCTGAGCCGGCCCTAGGAACCCTGCGGAGCCAACGTAGGAGCCTCCATGAGCCGTCCCAGGAGCCAAGATGAGCTGGCCAAGGAGTTGGGCAGAGCTGGCCGCAGGAGCCCATCTGACTTTGTGCCATAAGACCAGGCAAGGCTGCGGCGAGGGCTGAGCTGTGTAAGCTAAGGATTTGGGCCGATATGCAACAGATGCTGGGACGAGCAAGCCCCCAGAGCTGAGCTGCGTTGGTCCCAGGAAACGAGGGGAGGCAGCCCCAAAGTTGAGCTTCACTGGCCTCAGGTTCCGAGGTGTGCTGCCACCAGGAGTCAAGATAGGTTAGTCCAAGGAATCAAGCTGACCTGGTTCCAAAAGGCAAGCCGAGGCAACACATAGAAGCACGTTGAGTTGGTCCACGGAGCTGAGTTGAGAGTTCCCTAGGAGGCATGTGGAGCCAGGCCAGGAGCCTTACAGAGGTTTCCCATGAGCCGAGTGGAGACGGTCCCAGAGGTGAGCCAAAGAGAGGCCTTAGGTCGAGCCGCACTGGTGACAAAGACCCAGGCAAGTTTGTCACAGGAGTGAAGCTGATGCAGGCCTAGGAGCAGAGCAGCACTGGACCAAGTAGTCAAGCTGAGCCGGCTCCAATAGGCAAGCCAAGGCGGCCCATGGAAGCAATTTGAGTTGGTCCAAGGAGCTGAGTGGAGTGTGGCCTAGGAGCCATGCGGAGCCAGGCCAGGAGCCTTCTGGAGGCATCTGAGGAGCCGAGGTGAGGCGGTCGTGGGAACGGAGCCAAACAGAGCCCAACTATCAAGCTGCGCTGGCCACAAACGGCCAGGCAAGTCCGTCACAGGAGTGCCGCTGATGCAGGTCTAGGAGCAGAGCAGAGCAGAGCACAGCTGGACCAAAGAGTCGAGCTCAGCGGGGACAAGGAAGGATGCGGAGATAGTGCCAGGAGCTGAGCTGGCCCTAGGAACCCTGCGGAGGCAACGTAGGAGCCTCCATGAGCCGTCCCAGGAGCCAAGATGAGCTGGCCAAGGAGTTGGGCAGAGCTGGCCACAAGAGTCCGTCTGACTTTGTGTCAAAAGACCAGGCAAGTCTCTGGCGAGGGCCGAGCGGAGACAGCTCAGTAGTCGGGCCGAGATGCTGAGCATGCTGAGCGCAGCCAGCCCCTGGAGCTGAGCTGTGTCGTTCCCAAGAACTGAGTGGAGGCGTCCCCAAAAATCGAGCTTTGCTGTTCAGGATCCGAGCTGAGCTGCCACCAGCAGTCAAGGTACATTGGTGCAAGGAGCCGAGCTGAGCGGGCTCCAAAAGGCAAGCTGAGGCGGCACATTGGGGCAAGTTGAGTTGGTCCAAGGAGCTGAATGGAGTGTGGCCTAGGAGCCATGCGGAGCCAGGCCGGGAGCCTTCCGGAGGCATCCCAGGAGCTGAGTTGAGGCTGTCCCGGGAGGTGAGCCAAATAGAGCGGCAAGGTTGAGCCTCACTGGCAACAAACGCCGAGGCGAGTCCATCACAGGAGCCAAGCTGATGCAGGCCCAGGAGCAAAGCAGAGCTGTACCAAGGAGCCGTGTCGAGCCGGCACACGGAAGGAGGCTGAGATAGCGCCAGGAGCTGAGCCGGCCCTAGGAACCCTGTGGAGCCAACGTAGGAGCCTCCATGAGCCGTCCCAGGAGCAAAGATGAGCTGGCCAAGGAGTTGGGCAGAGCTGGCCGCAGGAGCCCATCTGACTTTGTGCCATAAGACCAGGCAAGGCTGCGGCGAGGGCTGAGCTGTGTAAGCTAAGGATTTGGGCCGATATGCAACAGATGCTGGGACGAGCAAGCCCCCAGAGCTGAGCTGCGTTGGTCCCAGGAAACGAGGGGAGGCAGCCCCAAAGTTGAGCTTCACTGGCCTCAGGTTCCGAGGTGTGCTGCCACCAGGAGTCAAGATAGGTTAGTCCAAGGAATCAAGCTGACCTGGTTCCAAAAGGCAAGCCGAGGCAACACATAGAAGCACGTTGAGTTGGTCCACGGAGCTGAGTTGAGAGTTCCCTAGGAGGCATGTGGAGCCAGGCCAGGAGCCTTACAGAGGTTTCCCATGAGCCGAGTGGAGACGGTCCCAGAGGTGAGCCAAAGAGAGGCCTTAGGTCGAGCCGCACTGGTGACAAAGACCCAGGCAAGTTTGTCACAGGAGTGAAGCTGATGCAGGCCTAGGAGCAGAGCAGCACTGGACCAAGTAGTCAAGCTGAGCCGGCTCCACTAGGCAAGCCAAGGCGGCCCATGGAAGCAATTTGAGTTGGTCCAAGGAGCTGAGTGGAGTGTGGCCTAGGAGCCATGCGGAGCCAGGCCAGGAGCCTTATGGCAACGTTCCAGGAGGCGAGGTGAGGCGGTCGCGGGAACGGAGCCAAACAGAGCCCAACTATCAAGCTGCGCTGGCCACAAACGGCCAGGCAAGTCCGTCACAGGAGTGCCGCTGATGCAGGTCTAGGAGCAGAGCAGAGCACAGCTGGACCAAAGAGTCGAGCTCAGCGGGGACAAGGAAGGATGCGGAGATAGCGCCAGGAGCTGAGCTGGCCCTAGGAACCCTGCGGAGGCAACGTAGGAGCCTCCATGAGCCGTCCCAGGAGCCAAGATGAGCTGGCCAAGGAGTTGGGCAGAGCTGGCCACAAGAGTCCATCTGACTTTGTGTCAAAAGACCAGGCAAGGCTGCGACGAGGGCCGAGCGGAGACAGCTCAGTAGTCGGGCAGAGATGCTGAGCATGCTGAGGGCAGCCAGCCCCTGGAGCTGAGCTGTGTCAGTCCTAGTCCTAGGAAGCCTGCGGAGCCATGGTAGGAGCCTTGACGAGCCGGCGAAGGAGTTGGGCAGAGCTGGCCGCAGGACCCCATCTGACTTTGTGCCATAAGACCAGGCAAGGCTGCGACGAGGGCCGAGCGGAGCCAGCTCAGGAGATGGGCCGAGATACCGAGCATGCTGAGCGCAGCAAGCCCCTGGTGCAGAGCTGTGTCGGTCCCAGGAACCGCGTGGAGGCATCCCCAAAAGTCAAGCTTGGCTGTCCACAGGATGGGAGCTGAGCTTCCACCAGTTGTCATGGTGTTTTAGTCCAAGGAGCCAATCTGAGCTGGTTGCAAAGCTGAACTGAGGCGGCACATGGGGTCAAGTTGAGTTGGTCCAAGGAGCTGAGTGGAGTGTGGCCTAGGAGCCATGCGGAGCCAGGCCAGGAGTTTTCTGGAGGCATCTGAGGAGGCGAGGTGAGGCGGTCGCGGGAACGGAGCCAAACAGAGCCCAACTATCAAGCTGCGCTGGCCACAAACGGCCAGGCAAGTCCGTCACAGGAGTGCCGCTGATGCAGGTCTAGGAGCAGAGCAGAGCACAGCTGGACCAAAGAGTTGAGCTCAGCGGGGACAAGGAAGGATGCGGAGATAGCGCCAGGAGCTGAGCTGGCCCTAGGAACCCTGCGGAGGCAACGTAGGAGCCTCCATGAGCCGTCCCAGGAGCCAAGATGAGCTGGTCAAGGAGTTGGGCAGAGCTGGCCACAAGAGTCCGTCTGACTTTGTGTCAAAAGACCAGGCAAGTCTCTGGCGAGGGCCGAGCAGATTCATTTCATGAGTCGGGCCGAGATGCTGAGCATGCTGAGCGCAGCCAGCCCCTGGAGCTGAGCTGTGTCGTTCCCAAGAACTGAGTGGAGGCGTCCCCAAAAATCGAGCTTTGCTGTTCAGGATCCGAGCTGAGCTGCCACCAGCAGTCAAGGTACGTTGGTGCAAGGAGCCGAGCTGAGCGGGCTCCAAAAGGCAAGCTGAGGCGGCACATGGGGGCAAGTTGAGTTGGTCCAAGGAGCTGAATGGAGTGTGGCCTAGGAGCCATGCGGAGCCAGGCCGGGAGCCTTCCGGAGGCATCCCAGGAGCTGAGTTGAGGCTGTCCCGGGAGGTGAGCCAAATAGAGCGGCAAGGTTGAGCCTCACTGGCAACAAACGCCAAGGCGAGTCCATCACAGGAGCCAAGCTGATGCAGGCCCAGGAGCAAAGCAGAGCTGTACCAAGGAGCCGTGTCGAGCCGGCACACGGAAGGAGGCTGAGATAGCGCCAGGAGCTGAGCCGGCCCTAGGAACCCTGCGGAGCCAACGTAGGAGCCTCCATGAGCCGTCCCAGGAGCCAAGATGAGCTGGCCAAGGAGTTGGGCAGAGCTGGCCGCAGGAGCCCATCTGACTTTGTGCCATAAGACCAGGCAAGGCTGCGGCGAGGGCTGAGCTGTGTAAGCTAAGGATTTGGGCCGATATGCAACAGATGCTGGGACGAGCAAGCCCCCAGAGCTGAGCTGCGTTGGTCCCAGGAAACGAGGGGAGGCAGCCCCAAAGTTGAGCTTCACTGGCCTCAGGTTCCGAGGTGTGCTGCCACCAGGAGTCAAGATAGGTTAGTCCAAGGAATCAAGCTGACCTGGTTCCAAAAGGCAAGCCGAGGCAACACATAGAAGCACGTTGAGTTGGTCCACGGAGCTGAGTTGAGAGTTCCCTAGGAGGCATGTGGAGCCAGGCCAGGAGCCTTACAGAGGTTTCCCATGAGCCGAGTGGAGACGGTCCCACAGGTGAGCCAAAGAGAGGCCTTAGGTCGAGCCGCACTGGTGACAAAGACCCAGGCAAGTTTGTCACAGGAGTGAAGCTGATGCAGGCCTAGGAGCAGAGCAGCACTGGACCAAGTAGTCAAGCTGAGCCGGCTCCACTAGGCAAGCCAAGGCGGCCCATGGAAGCAATTTGAGTTGGTCCAAGGAGCTGAGTGGAGTGTGGCCTAGGAGCCATGCGGAGCCAGGCCAGGAGCCTTATGGCAACGTTCCAGGAGGCGAGGTGAGGCGGTCGTGGGAACGGAGCCAAACAGAGCCCAACTATCAAGCTGCGCTGGCCACAAACGGCCAGGCAAGTCCGTCACAGGAGTGCCGCTGATGCAGGTCTAGGAGCAGAGCAGAGCACAGCTGGACCAAAGAGTCGAGCTCAGCGGGGACAAGGAAGGATGCGGAGATAGCGCCAGGAGCTGAGCTGGCCCTAGGAACCCTGCGGAGGCAACGTAGGAGCCTCCATGAGCCGTCCCAGGAGCCAAGATGAGCTGGCCAAGGAGTTGGGCAGAGCTGGCCACAAGAGTCCATCTGACTTTGTGTCAAAAGACCAGGCAAGTCTCTGGCGAGGGCCGAGCGGAGACAGCTCAGTAGTCGGGCCGAGATGCTGAGCATGCTGAGCGCAGCCAGCCCCTGGAGCTGAGCTGTGTCGTTCCCAAGAACTGAGTGGAGGCGTCCCCAAAAATCGAGCTTTGCTGTTCAGGATCCGAGCTGAGCTGCCACCAGCAGTCAAGGTACGTTGGTGCAAGGAGCCGAGCTGAGCGGGCTCCAAAAGGCAAGCTGAGGCGGCACATGGGGGCAAGTTGAGTTGGTCCAAGGAGCTGAGTGGAGTGTGGCCTAGGAGCCATGCGGAGCCAGGCCGGGAGCCTTGACGAGCCGGCGAAGGAGTTGGGCAGAGCTGGCCGCAGGACCCCATCTGACTTTGTGCCATAAGACCAGGCAAGGCTGCGACGAGGGCCGAGCGGAGCCAGCTCAGGAGATGGGCCGAGATACCGAGCATGCTGAGCGCAGCAAGCCCCTGGTGCAGAGCTGTGTCGGTCCCAGGAACCGCGTGGAGGCGTCCCCAAAAGTCAAGCTTGGCTGTCCACAGGATGGGAGCTGAGCTTCCACCAGTTGTCATGGTGTTTTAGTCCAAGGAGCCAATCTGAGCTGGTTGCAAAGCTGAACTGAGGCGGCACATGGGGTCAAGTTGAGTTGGTCCAAGGAGCTGAGTGGAGTGTGGCCTAGGAGCCATGCGGAGCCAGGCCAGGAGCTTTCTGGAGGCATCTGAGGAGGCGAGGTGAGGCGGTCGCGGGAACGGAGCCAAACAGAGCCCAACTATCAAGCTGCGCTGGCCACAAACGGCCAGGCAAGTCCGTCACAGGAGTGCCGCTGATGCAGGTCTAGGAGCAGAGCAGAGCACAGCTGGACCAAAGAGTCGAGCTCAGCGGGGACAAGGAAGGATGCGGAGATAGCGCCAGGAGCTGAGCTGGCCCTAGGAACCCTGCGGAGGCAACGTAGGAGCCTCCATGAGCCGTCCCAGGAGCCAAGATGAGCTGGTCAAGGAGTTGGGCAGAGCTGGCCACAAGAGTCCGTCTGACTTTGTGTCAAAAGACCAGGCAAGTCTCTGGCGAGGGCCGAGCAGATTCATTTCATGAGTCGGGCCGAGATGCTGAGCACATACAGAGGAGCTCACCAGAGCAGGGACCAAATGCCATATGCAGAGCAGATCACGTCCAGGGCTCCAGCAGACAGAAGGAAAGATTCTGCCAGGGCAGGGCTTGATCCGGCTTTAGAAGCCTTTCAGAGCGTCATCTAAGTGGGAGGCAGAGAGGTAGATAAGTGTATCCAAGTAAGATGATTCTTGTGATCCAGAGAGTGAAGCGCAGGCTGCATGCAGACACATTACCCATTCATTCTGAATGTTTGATTTTTTTTGTCCTCTTTCCTGAGGAGTGTGGAGAAATTTGGTGTTGTACTTAACTCCCATTACCCACTTCAGTATGGGTATTTAAAAAACAGGCAGAGGTGATGCTGAGGGACACGGTTCCGTGGTGGACTTGGCAGCGTCAGGTTGATGGTTAGACTTGATGATCTGAAAGGTCTTTCCAGTCTGGGCAATTCCATGACTCTGTGATATCTCAGTAATGGGACCCCCCGATTTCTCTATCACCACAGCTCCTTGTTCCCCTCCACTCCCTGGATTTAGAAGACGTGGATGCTGGAGAAGGCAGGGGACTGGTCTGTAGAGCGCAGATAGGCCTATGTGCTTCCACAGTCACCAGGTAGAGCACTGCTTCATAAGACCCAGTGGTGTTTCTTATGGTCTCATGTTATCTGACAGAAATCTTTCAGCTCTTCTCAGGCTCTTTGCTGTGCCTGAGCGATGCATTACCCTAGAGCCTGCTGATGTTATACTTTGGCCATTTTTCTGGCCAATGGAACGCAGAAAGAGGTTCCGCCTGCCCACCTTTCTGTTCTGTGGTTGTACAAGTCTCTCGATTGTTCTTGCGCTGTTCTTCCAGTATTGGCGCTTTGTAACTTGCCCTCCTGGCTTCTTCAGCCTCCTCTGTCACATGCCACTTTTCCCACTGCAGAAGTCACCTTCAACGCTGTGAAGCCTTTCTTATGTGTACGATTCCCTCACAGCTCTGAAAGTCACGTTAGAGTAAAAGTGGACAATCTGCGGTCCGTCCTTGCGGGCTCTGTCAGCATGGCAAGTGCTCACTCTGGAGTGAAAAGCTCTGACCACCAAACATTCACCAACGGGTGCTTAATTCTCTAGTTTGCAACTGACTGCCTGTGTTAAGCATCGTGCGGGATAAAAGGATAGCAAAGACACACTTCAGTCACAGGACTCACAGGGACCTGAGGGAGATGCTGTTGGATGTTAGGAGAAGATCAGGTTCCACCGCATACACTGTGTTGAGAAAAACTCCCTGGTCCGGGGCCTTCACGAGGCACGGAGAAACACTTCGTATCTGCATAATGACTGGACTTAAGCTAGATGTTTATAAACCACTCACGCTTCTCTTAGATGGCTTAGAACAGAGAAAGAACTTTATGGCATGGTCTCACTCTAAAATAAGCCAAAGAGAGAGCGAGCTCAGCTTTTCGACCTCAACCACGCACACTGCCTAACTGCTGGCATGGCTTTAGCTCCTGCTAAGTGGCCATTTATACCATGGATTTTATGCACCACAGAGCAATGGCAAATGTTGGGCATCACTTACAACAGGAATGATGGGCAAGACAGTATCAGAACCAGTTCCCCAAATGCTTTGCATCTGCCTTCTGCATGTGTGATGCTTCAAACCACATTATACACCCTAACGCCATGGTACACAGAAGGCAATGCATAGACTCCACGCCTAGAGCTCTTACTCTGTCTCAGGCACTCTAAACTGGAAAAGTATATGTGCAAAAAACCCCCCAAGTCTTATGGCCAGGTGGTCCTAACATGAAATGCAGCAGAAGCCCAGTTAGGAGTCAACTGAGGGGATGAGCCCAGACTGCACGGCATGCACTCATGGCAGGAAGCAGTTCCTAGCACTTTCTCATCTAGGGTACAGGGGTAGATGATGCACCATCTGAAACAGGAGGCCAAACAGGCTGGTCCAAAAGTTCTCCAAAGGCCAGCAGAAGAAGGAACTTTTTGCTTGGCAGAGCAGGGGTCACACCCTTCACTTCCCTCCTGTCTCTTCTCAGCCACCAGCAGCCATCCTGGCAACATCCTCTCTCCAGGCAAGATGAGACCACAGTATATGTACTCTGTAGCGAAAGGTAACCTGCATACTCTTATAATAAATTTACTTAATATAATTATACGGTGTTATTTAAATAATATAATAAATTAATCATAAAATAATTGTATAACGTATAAGCATCATAGATAATATGAAATGTATATCAAGTACGTATAACAAACATAATATGTAATACATTATAACAAAGTTATAATTTAGGTTAATTTATAAAATGGTATCAAAGCAAGTTATCATATCAAATCTTTGCATTGAAAATATAATAATTTCCTTATAATTGCTCAAGCAAAAAATTGCTACGGAGGGGGATAAACACTGGAAGTCTGCGGAAATTTTGGGGCAGGAGTTAGCAAGGCTCATTGACACGGCTTTAAACTAGATAAGGGGGCGGGGAAGGGGAGATAACTGGGCCTGTCAGTAATAAACCCAAGGGGGGCATGCCAGGGCTTGAAGGATGGTGGGCTAGCGAGGACTCTCACTCTGACATTTCATTGAAGAGAAGGGATAGACGCTTAGAAATCATGGAAACACCTGAAAGGGGTCAGGTACGAAACAGGGCCCACACTCACAAAAAGTTGCTGGAGTCATTAGCACATCTGAAGTGCATCTCTACCAATGCACGCAGTATGCGCAACAAACAGGGGGAGCTTGAAGCCACAATGCACCAGGAAAACGACGACATATTGGCTATCACAGAAACGTGGTGGGATGCCTCAATCACCAATCACTGTTGTGCCACAATCGATGGCTACAAGCTCTTCAGGAGGGACAGACAGGAAAGGAGAGGCGGTGGAGTGGCCCTGTGTGTTAGAGAACGCTACGAGAGCTCGGAAATCAAGTATAGCGATGATGGGGTGGAGAGTGTTTGGATTAGGTTAAGGGCCGATAAAGCTGATATCGCTGTGGGAGTCTGCTATAGACCTCCCAACCAAAGCAGTGAGGCGGATGAAGCTTTCTATAAGCAGCTGGGGGAAATCTCGCGATCACTTGCCGTTGTTCTTGTGGGGGACTTTAACCTCCCGGATATCTGCTGGGAATACAACACTGCTGAGAGGGAACAATCCAGGAGGCTCCTGGAATGTGTGGAAGATAACTTCCTCACACAGCTGGTAAGTGATCCGACCAGGGAACGTGCCCTCCTGGACCTGCTTCTTGTGAACAGGGAAGCACTTGTAGGGGAAGTAAAGGTTGGTGGCCGTCTAGGGCACAGTGATCATGAGATGATTGAGTTTCTGATTCTTGGGGAAACAAGGAGAGGGGTTAGTAAAACTGCCACCTTAGACTTCCGGAGGGCAAATTTTGACCTGTTCAGAAGACTGCTGGACGAAGTCCTTTGGGAGGCCGCCCTGAAGGATATAGGAGCCCAGGAAGGCTGGACATACTTCAAGAGAGAAGTCTTAAAGGCACAGGAGGAGGCTGTCCCTGTGTGAAGTAGGCGGGGAAGGAGACCGGCCTGGCTAAATGGGGACCTTTGGCTGGACCTCAAGAACAAAAGGAGAGTGTATGACCTCTGGAAGAGGGGGCAGGTCTCTCATGAAAACTATAAGGATATAGCAAAGCTATGCAGGGAGAAAATTAGGAGAGCCAAAGCGCAGCTTGAGCTCAACCTAGCTACAGCTGTTAAGGATAACAAAAAATGTTTCTATAAATTCATTAACAACAAAGGGAGGATTAGGGAAAATCTCCCTCCCTTACTGGATGCAGAGGGAAACATAGTCCCAAAGGATGAGGAAAAGGCTGAGGTGCTCAATGCCTACTTTGCCTCAGTCTTTAGCAGTGGAACTAACTGTTCCCTGGGCACCCAGCCTCGTGAGCTAGGAGACAGGGAGGGGAAGCTGAATGAGGTCATTGCAATGAAAGAAGAAGTGATCTACCACCTGCTACGCCACTTGGATGCGTGCAAGTCTATGGGACCGGATGGGTTACATCCAAGAGTGCTGAAAGAGTTGGCAGCCGTGCTTGCCAAGCCACTTTCCGTGATCTACCTGAAGTCATGGCTAACTGGGGAGGTCCCAATGGGCTGGAGGGTAGCAAATGTAGCGCCCATCTACAAGAAAGGCAGAAAGGAGGATCCGGGAAACTATAGGCCTGTCAGTCTGACCTCGGTAGCAGGGAAGGTCATGGAGCAGATCATCTTGAGTGCCATTACAACTCATATAATGGACAACCAGGGGATCAGGCACAGTCAGCCTGGGTTTATGAAAGGCAGGTCCTGCCTGACGAACCTGATCTCCTTCTATGACAAGATGACCCGATTATTGGATGAGGGAAAGGCTGTGGACATTGTCTACCTAGACTTTCAAAAAGCATTTGACACTGTCCCCCATAGAATTCTCATGGAAAAACTGGTGGCTCGTGGCCTGGAAGAGCATACGATCTGCTGGATCAAGCACTGGCTGGATGGGCGGTCCCAAAGAGTGGTGGTCAATGGAGTTAAATCCAGCTGGCGGCCGGTCACAAGTGGTGTCCCTCAGGGCTCGGTGTTGGGACCATTTATGTTCAACATCTTTATTGATGACCTTGATAAGGACATAGAGTGTATCATCAGCAAGTTTGCAGATGACACCGAGTTAAGCAGGAATGTTGATCTACATGAGGATAGGGAGGTTCTACAGAGAGACTTGGATAGATTGGATCGATGGGCCAATGCTAACAGTATGAGCTTCAACCAGGCCAAGTGCCGGGTCCTGTACTTGGGCCACAACAACCCCATGCATCGCTACAGGCTTGGGGAAGTGTGGCTGGAGAGCTGCCTGGCAGAAAAGGACCTGGGGGTTCTAATTGACATGCGGCTGAACATGAGCCAGCAGTGTGCCCAGGTGGCCAAGAGGGCCAATGGCATCCTGGCTTGTATTAGAAATAGTGTGACCAGCAGAAGGAGGGAGGTGATTGTCCCCCTGTACTCAGCACTGGTGAGGCCACACCGTGAGTACTGTGTCCAGTTCTGGGCACCTCAATATGAGAGAGATCTCGAGGTGCTGGAGCGAGGGCAGAGGAGGGCAACGAAGCTGGTGAAGGGCCTGGAGAATAAATCTGATGAGGAGCGATTGAAGGAGCTGGGACTGTTTAGTTTGAGGAAGAGGAGGCTGAGGGGAGCCCTCATCGCTTTCTACAACTACTTGAAAGGCCGCTGTAGAGAGGTTGGTGCTGGTCTCTTCTCACAGGTAATTAGCGATAGAACAAGAGGGAATGGGTTCAAGCTGCAGCAGGGGAGGTTTAGGCTGGACATTAGGAAAAACTTCTTCACAGAAAGAGTGGTCAGACACTGGAATAGGCTGCCCAGGGAGGTGGTGGAGTCACCATCCCTGGATGTGTTTAAGACTCGTTTAGATGTGGTGTTAAGGCATATGGTGTAAGGGAGAACTTTGTAGAGTGGAGATGATGGTTGGACTCGATGATCCCAAGGGTCTTTTCCAACCTAAATGATTCTATGATTCTATTCTATGACCTGGGGGTTTGGGGGGACACAGGTGTTTGGGGAGTCGGGTTTTGGGGGGACGCAGGGGGTTGGGGACAGGGGTGTTTGGGGGGACTGAGGTGTTCATGGGGGCACTCAGGAGGTTTGGGAGGACCGAGGAGATTGGTGAGTTGGATTGTGGCCCCTCACGCACCAGCTCCCACCCATCTCCACACAGTACACCCCACCTCTGCCCCCGCGTCCCCCCCAATATTCCAGCCCCCCACAAACCCTCGTGCAAGACCTCACGTGAATCTTCAACCCAACCCTCGACCCCTCCCCAAAACCCCAACCACCCCCAGGGACCCTTGTGTGAATCCTTGTGGAAACCCTCATGTGAATCCTCGTTCAGGACCCCTGCACACACACCCCCCCGGCACTCCCCCTCCCTCCAAATCCCCCCTCAACCCCCTCCTTCATCCCCCAAATCACCGCTCCCCCCCAGCACCCTACAACAAGCCCTCTTGGAAATCCTTGTTGAAGGCCTCGTACAAAAATGCCTTGCACAACATCCATTCCCTTCCCCACACCCAAATACCCCCTCAAACCCATCCCCCACCCACAAATCCCCCCACAAATCCTTGTGCAAACCCTTGTGTGAATCCTTGTGTGAGGCCTCGTGCGAATCCTCGTGCAAGCCCCCTCCTGTACCGCTCCCCCAAATCCCCCCTCGACCCCTTTCCCAAGACCTCTAACCCCCAGCCCTGTAGAATCCCTCGTGCGAGCCCTCGTGCAAATACAAACACGAGCCCCTTCGTGCGCCACCGCCCCCTCCCCCAGCCCCAACCCTCCCCACTCCCTTATGAACCCGTTTGTGAACCCTCGTGCAAACCCTTGTGCAAACTTGTGGGAACGCTCAGGTACCATCATCCACCCCTCCCCCACCTCCAAATCTCTGCCAGCCCCTCCCCCACCCTCCAACCCCTCCCAACCCTCCTGCAAACCGTTGTGACAGCCCCCACCCCGCCCACCTCCCTCTCCCCTCCCCCCAACAGCCCCTCCCCCACTTCCCTACTTCACGGAATCACGGAATCACGGAATCTTCAGAGTTGGAAGGGACCTCTAGAGATCATCTAGTCCAACTCCCCTGCTAAAGCAGGATTGCCTAAAGCACATCCCTCAGGGCTGCATCCAGGCGGGTCTTGAAAATCTCCAGAGAAGGGGACTCCACAACCTCCCTGGGCAGCCTGTTCCAGTGCTCTGTCACCCTCACTGTAAAGAAGTTTTTCCGTGTATTTGAACGGAACTTCCTATGTTCTAGCTTGTGCCCATTGCCCCTTGTCCTGTCACTGGGAACCATTGAAAAGAGCCTGGCTCTGTCCTCCTTAAACCCACCCTTTAGATACTTGTAAACATTAATCAGGTCCCCCCTCAACCTTCTCTTCTCCAGGCTAAAGAGTCCCAGCTCTTTCAGCCTTTCCTCATAAGGGAGGTGCTCCAGTCCCACAATCATCTTGGTTGCCCTTCGCTGGACTCGCTCCAGTAGTTCCCTGTCCCTCTTGAACTGGGGAGCCCAGAACTGGACACAGTACTCCAGTTGTGGCCTCACCAGTGCAGAGTAGAGGGGGAGAATGACCTCCCTCGACCTACTGGCCACAGTCTTCCCTATGCAGCCCAGGATGCCATTGGCCTTCTTGGCGACAAGGGCACACTGCTGGCTCATGGATAATTTCCTGTCTACCAGGACCCCCAGGTCCTTCTCCTCAGAGCTGCTTCCCAGCATGTCCGCCCCTAACCTATACTGGTGTTTGGCATTCTTCCTTCCCAGGTGCAGGACCTTACACTTGCTTTTGTTGAACCTCATTTGGTTCTTCTCTGCCCAGCTCTCCAGCCTGTCCAGGTCACGCTGGATGGCAGCACGGCCCTCTGGAGTGTCGGCCACCCCTCCCAGCTTGGTATCATCAGCAAACTTGCTGAGGATACACTCTGTCCCCTCATCTAGGTCATTAATGAATATATTGAACAAAATTGGTCCAAGTATTGACCCCTGGGGGACACCACTGGTTACAGGCCTCCAACTGGACTCTGTGCCGCTGATCACAACCCTCTGGGTTCTGTCACTCAGCCAGCTCTCGATCCACCTCACTGTCACCTCGTCTAGCCCATACTTCCTCAGCTTCCTAATGAGGATGTTATGGGAGACAGTGTCAAAAGCCTTGCTAAGGTCAAGGTAGATGACATCTACGGCTCTCCCCTCATCCAGCCAACCTGTTATAACATCATAGAAAGCTATCAGATTGGTCAGGCATGATTTGCCCTTGGTAAATCCATGCTGACCACTTCCAATAACTTCCTGTTCCTCTATGTGTTTGGAGACGACATCCAGAATGAGTCGCTCCATTACCTTCCCAGGGACAGAGGTGAGACTAACCGGCCTGTAGTTCCCTGGGTCCTCCTTCTTGCCTTTTTTGAAGATTGGAGTGACGTTAGCCTTCCTCCAGTCCTCAGGCACCTCTCCTGTTCCCCATGACTTTTCAAAGATGATGGAGAGTGGTCTAGCGATAACATCTGCCAGCTCTCTCAGCACTCGCGGGTGCATCCCGTCAGGGCCCATGGATTTATGAATGTCCAGCTTGGCCAAGTGGTCTCTGACCCGGTCCTCCTCAACTAAGGGAAAATCTTCCTCTCTCCAGACCTTCCCCCTTGCCTCCAGGGTATGGGATGTGTGAGGGACGGCTTTATCAGTGAAGACCGAAGAAAAGAAGGCATTCAGTAACTCTGCCTTCTCTGTGTCTTCCACCACTAGGGCACCCGTCTCATTCATCAGTGGACCTATATTTTCCCTAGTTTTCCTTTTTCTGTTGATATACTGGAAAAATCTCTTCTTGTTATCTTTAACTGCAGCGGCCAAGCTGAGTTCTGATTGAGCTTTGGCCCTTCTAATCTTCCCCCTGCATAGCTTTGTTATATCTTGATAATCCTCATAAGTTGCTAAGCCCCTTTTCCAGAGAATGTAAGCCTTCCTTTTTTTCCTGAGGTCCAGCCAAAGCTCTCTATTTAGCCAGGTTGGTCTTCTTCCCCGTCGGCTCGTCTTTCGGGACATGGGGATGGCCTTCACCTGTGCTTCTAAGAGCACCTGCTTGAAGTATGACCAGCTTTCCTGGGCACCTTTGCTCTTCAAAACTGCCTCCCAAGGGACACTCTCAACCATGCTCCTAAACAGGCTAAAGTCTGCCCTTCGGAAATCAACTACTTCCCCTCTCCCAACCCCCGCAGCCCCCTGTGAACCCTTGTGCGAATCAGCATGCAAGGCCTCGTGCAAACCCCCTCCCCCCTTCCCAAATCCCCCCTCAACCCCGTCCCCCACATCCTCCAACACCCCCCGCTCTCCCTACCACAAGCCCTTAGGGAACTTGTCCTCGGGAAAACCCCCTTGCACGACATCCACCGCCTCCCCCGCCCCCAAATGCCCCCTCATGCCCCTACCCCACCACCCCAGCCCTCCCTGTCAAACCTCATGCAAACCCTCGCGCAAGCCTCCTCCTTTGCCACCCCCTATATCCCCCTTGAACCCCCCCTTCACCCTCCAAATTGCCCTCAAACCCTTCCCCCATGCCCCTTCCCCCCCCATGAACTGTTGTGCGAACCCTCGTGCAGGGCCCCGTGTGAATCCTTGTGCAAAGCCTCGTTCCAGCCCCCTC
Organism: Rissa tridactyla; assembly: GCF_028500815.1. Lineage (NCBI taxonomy): Eukaryota > Metazoa > Chordata > Aves > Charadriiformes > Laridae > Rissa > Rissa tridactyla. The sequence goes on from NC_071487.1 coordinate 6,557,415, forward strand.
ATGCGCCACCACCCACCTCCTGCCCCCCCCTCCCAAAATGCCTCCCGTGAACCCTCGTGTGCGGCCTCGTGCAAAATCCCAACCCCACGCCATCATCCCCCTATGAGCCCTCGTGCAAGGTCTTGTGTGAGCCCCCTCCTGCCCCACCCCCCCCCCCCACCCAACACACCCCAAATCCCCCCCCACTACCCACAACACCCCCAGACCCCTACGAACACTCATGCAAACCCTCGTGCAAAGTCCCCTTGCGTGACATCTACCTCCACTCCCCCAGCCCCTAAACCCCACCTCAGCCCCCTCCCCACACCCCAATCTTTCACCCCCCACAAGCCCTCGTGTGAACGCTCACATACCATCATCCGCCCCCTCCCACACCCCCCAAATTCCCCCTCAAATCCCACCCCCCAAGCCCCCCCGACCCCTATAAGCCCTTGTGCAAACACTCGTGTGAGCCCCCTCCCCTACCCCCCGACACCCGCAGCTCCCGGTGAACCCTGGTGCGAGGCCTCGTGCGAATCCTCCTGCAAAACCCCCTCATGGGCCACCGTCCATCCCACTCCCCCCTCCCCCACGCCCTAAGTCCCCCCTCAACCCCCTCCCCAGCCCCTACAAACCCTCGTGCGAATCTTTGTGCGAGCCCGCTTGTGCCTCACCCCCAGCTCCCACACCCCTCCCCCACCCCCAAATCCACCCCACCCCATCCCAATCCCTTCTAAGCCCCTCCCCCAACCCCCCCAGTCCCCTAGGAACTGCCATGTGAGTCCTTGTGCGAGGCCTCGAGCAGAATCCCAATCCCACGCCACCAGTCCTGCTACGAACCCTAGTGCAGGGTCTCGTGCGAGCCCCCCCGTACCCCACGTCCTACCCCTCCCACCCCAAATCTCCCCTTCCACCCTCTCCCCCACCCTTGAAACACCCCCAGCCTTACAAACCCTACAAACTCTTGTGCGAGTCCATGTGCAAAATACCCTAAATGCCACCATCCCCCATCCCCCCCCAACCTCTGAACCCCCCCAAACCCTTGTGCAAACCCACCACCCACACCCCTCAAATTCCATCCAAAAACCTCCCCCAGCCCCCTACAAACCCTCGTGAAAATCCTCCTGCGACCCCCTCATGTGCCAACCCCCAACCTCTCCCCCCACCCCCGAATCCACCGTGAACCCCCTGCCCCACCCCTTCAAACTCCTTACAAAGCCTCGTACAAATCCTCGTGCAAACGCTCATGTACCATCATCCACCACCTCCCTGACCCCCCAAAATCCCCCTCAAATCCCTCCCTCACCCCCTCAACCCCCACAGCCCCCTGTGAACTCTTGTGCAAACACTCGTGTGAGACCCCTCCCCTACCCCCCAATCTTCCAGCTCCCCACAAAACCTTGTGCAAACCCTTGTGTGAACCCTTGTGCAAACGCTCCTGGGAATGCTCCCCCAGCCTCTCAACCCGCCCGAACCCTCGTGTGAACTCACCACCCCCCCTCACATGTGTCCCCCCTCAACCCCCTCCCCCACCCTCTACAAACATTTGTGTGAATCCTGCAAGGGCTTGTGTGAATCCTCGTGCGAGCCCCCCTCACGCACTTCCCCCCCCTACTCACCCCCACCCCCTGCCCCCTCCCAACCCCCCAAACCCCTCCCCCACCCCATCAAGTGCCCCCTCAGCCCCTGACGCACCCTCGTGCAAACCTTTGTGCAATACCCACCATGCATCAACGCCCACCCCACCCTGTGCCCCTGATCCCCCTCCACCCACCTCCCCCGCCCCCTCATTTCCCCCCAGCCCCTGAAGAGCCCTCGAACAAACCCTGGTGTGAGGCCTTGTGCAAATCTTCGTGCCAAGTCCTGGTGTAAGAAAGGCAGGTATTGCTTTTGCAGAGGAGAAAAGCCGTTTCCATCAGAGGTGACACGATAAAGGAATGACTAAGACAAAGAGGCTCCAGCAAAGGCTTGTAGAACATCTCTTATCACACAGACAAAAGGACAAACTGATTCCTACTGGATTAGTGTCTAGAAGGGGAGTCAAACATTTAACCAGGGCTAATGACATTGAGCAATTTTTTTGTTAACAAAAAGGAAGGAAATAAACTAGTCAGATAATCCCTTTGGGTGTAGCATAGAGGGAAGTAAACAGAGGCAGGACACCCGGGAAGAATTTTAGGCACCTCGGACAGACTGTGAACCCTGGAGTACCCAACCAATGGGAAACAGGGGAGGGAAAAATTCGTCCGGGATTAGGGAATAAAAAGGTGTGTTTCAAGAACTGGAAGTGTGCCTACTTGCTAGGTCACCCGCTCTTGCAAGAACGTGAATAAAAATGTGCTTCACAGAGGATTCTGCCTGAGCCTATTTCATTCGGACTGGAACTTATTTCTCACAATCTGGGGGCTCATCTGGGAGCAGAAGTCATCTTCTTGGGAGTCCCTGTCACCGAAGGACAGGAAGACGCGTCCCGTTGATTTCAAGGGTCTCGTGGCTCGTTGGTGGGGATTCCGTGAGGAATCGACTAAGATCTCGAGACCCAGTTGGACGGCAGACTCTGTGAAGCACAGGGGGAGAAGGGATAGGTGCAGTAGGCACAGAGAGTACGACCAGCCAACTCCATGCACGGACCAAGGTAAGGAAAATTGGACTGTTAAAGTATTGCCTTGGTGGTCGGGACGTTCTAAGAGACTTGTGTGTGAGTGACTGAGACGTACTGCGGTACGAAGCAAGTGTGGAGTCCGGATCCGCGGTTCTGTAGTCCCGCGAGGGGCGCAGCTGGAGAAGGATGAAGCGAAAGGAAGGGGTGTAAGAAAAGTCTGTGTTCAGAATGGGAAATAAGGATTCTAGGCCTAGGGATGAGAAAGGGGATAATAAGAAAGACCCCGGGAACATTCCCCCAGACAGTCCTTTAGGGGAGAATGTTGAGGTTTCGGAATGATTCTTCTTGTACAAGGGATAAAGATAGAAAGAAAATGATTTGTTCTGCTTGGACCGCATCCTGGAGGGGCCGGGGGTGGATGGGGTGGCTGTGGACGTCCTGGGAAGGGTCTCAGGGGTGTCCTAGGGGTCCTGTGTCTGTCTTCGAGGATCCCAGAGGTGTCCCAGGGGGGACATGTTTGCATTTGCATTTGAATTTGTTTGGACCAAAGAACCCATAACACCTCCTAGTATATTTTGGCCCAAATTTGGATCTGATGAAGACTGGGTCTGTCAGACTTTAAACATGTATGTGAATAACAAGGAATAATAAGGAAGTAGAAGAAGGTGAATATGCTTTTTGCTGGGTCAAGATGAATAGATTCAGGATTCGGGGATGCCCAAATCCATTTTATATGTTCCCAGCCCAGACTGTCGATGATGTTTCAATCGACAAAGAAACTGAATCCCCGAAGTGGGACCCCTTAGACTGTTACTTGGGGGCAAGGAAGAGGGGTGAATAACAGGGGACGAGGACTGCCCCGACCACTCCTACCAGCAGCTCGGGGTTCACCGGCAGGGTGTTATCATTGTGGGAAAATAGGCCATTTGAGGCGGGAGTGCCCTGACTTGAGAAGGGAGGAACGAGTGTTGTCGTTGATGGATTTTGATTATGTAGCATAGGGAAGTCAGGGGTTTCCCAGCTCGAGGTCCCACCGGGAACCCTTGATAAATTTAAAGGTGGGACCTCGGGAAGAGGAAGCAGTCTTCTTAGTCGATACTGGAGCTTCTAGAACTTCTTTGAATTTTATACCCCAAGGGGCAAAATTGTCTAATCAATGAATAGTTGTGTCAGGAATAAAGGGTGAAGGTCTCTCAGTCCCTGTTTTTGAACCCATGATTGTGGGAAGCGAAACTGAAAAAGTGATGGGAACTCTGTTATACATACTGGAAGCTGGGAGTAACCTCCTAGGTAGGCATCTTATCACTGGTTTAGAATTAAAGATAGAAACTTTAAGAGAACAGGTAATGGTATCTATGAAGTTGCTAACAGAACAGGATGAGCAAAAGATAAGTCCCGAGGTATGGGTGAGTGAAGGGAACCGAGGAGGGTTAAAAATAGAACCCCTCAGGGTAAAACTCATTCTGCATTCAAATGTGATTCGACAAAAGCAGTACCCAATTCCCCTTGAGGGAAGGCGAGGGCTGCAACCAGTAATACAAGCACTAGCCAAAGATGGTTAATAGAACCTTGTATGTCCCCTTTTAACACTCCGATCCTGCCAGTACGAAAAACGGATGGTTCATATCGCTTAGTGCAAGACTTGAGAAAGATTAATGAAATAGTGCAGGCACGACATCCAGTGGTCCCAAATCCCTATACCCTAATGAGTAAAATTCCTCCTCATCATAAATGGTTTAGTGTAGTGGATTTAAAAGATGCTTTTTGGGCTTGTCCTCTAGATGAAGGGAGCAGAGATCTATTTGCATTTGAATGGGAAGATCCAGATACAGGGAGAAAGCAACAATATAGATGGACAGTGCTACCACAGGGATTTACAGAATCTCCTAATTTGTTTGGGCAAGTGTTAGAACAAGTGCTTGAACAATTCAAACATCCGTCGGGAATAGCCCTGCTTCAGTATGTGGATGATTTGTTAATCTCGGGAGAAGAAGAAAACAAAGTAAAAGAAGCTACCAATGAGTTATTAAATTTTTTAGGTCAGAAGGGGTTAAGAGTCTCAAAACCAAAATTACAGTATGTAGAATCAGAAGTGAAATATTTAGGACGTTTGATTAGTGAAGGAAGCTGCAAGATAAGTCCTGAAAGGATTAAAGGAATAGTGGAATTACCCTTGCCTGAGACCAAAAAGGAATTGAGAAAGTTTTTAGGATTAACTGGGTACTGCAGGCTGTGGATAGAAGGGTATGCACAAAGGACTAAAGGACTGTATTCTAAATTATTAGTAGATGAACCAAATATATTAAGATGGACAGAGGAAGAGAAAAATTTGATATGCGAATTAAAGCAAAGCCTAATAACTGCTCCAGTTTTAGCTTTACCATCCTTGGAGAAACCATTTCAGTTGTTTGTGACTGTAGAAAAAGGGGCTGCACTGGGAACATTAACTCAAGAATGGGGGGATAAATGACAGCCAGTAGCATATTTGTCAAAGCTTCTAGACCCAGTTTCTCGAGGATGGCCCGAATGTGTGCAGGCAGTAGCCGCTACTGCTTTATTAGTAGAAGAAAGCAGGAAGCTTACCTTTGGGGGAATGATAGAAGTTAGCACCCCCCACCAAGTCAAAACCATTTTAGCCGAAACCGTGGGAAAATGACTAACTGATTCAAGAATACTGAAGTATGAAGGAATTTTAATTGAAAAGGATGATTTGATTTTAACTACCAGCCCTTGCCTTAACCCAGTGAGCTTTTTGTGAAAAAATAGAGGCAAAGGATGAAGAACTTAAACACGAATGCATAGATGTAATTGAGTACCAGACTAGGATACGATCTGACTTAAGGGAAGAACCCCTATCTGGGGGTCTTCATTTGTTCGTAGAGGGTTCTTCAAGAGTGAAAGAAGGAAAGAGGTGTAATGGATATGCGGTGGTGCATGGAGTGAGTTAACTGTGGAATTTGGATAATGAGGTGACGTCTCTGTGCTCAAAGAGCAATTCAGACTGGCTTTGCTATCTCTGGTGCAGCCCAGGGGAGTGAAGGCCTGTCTGCCTATCACAGGATACATAAATGGTAGTCTTGGGGAGCCAGGACAGCCCTGCTTTTTGTCAGCGGAGACAGTAAAATCAAGATAACAGAGCCACCCCTGTCCCCACTACGAACACTCGTGCAAACACCTACCATCATCCATCCCATCCCGCAACCCCCAAATTCCCCTCAAATCGTGCCCCCGACCCCCCATCCCCCATGAACCCTTGTGTAAACACTCGTGTGAGCCCCCTCCCCAGCCCCCCAACACTCCCAGCCCCTGACTCTTTGCACAAGGGTTTGCACGAACCCTGATGTGAATCCTCGTGTGAGTCTCCTCACCCACCCCACCCCCAAATCCTCTGCAATTCCCCCCTGAAACCCCTCCCCCACCCTTTCAAACCCCCTGCGAACCCTCGTGCAGATCCTTCTGCAAAAGCTCCTCATGTGCCACCCCCTCCCCACCTCCAAAATCCCAAATCCCCCTTCAAACCCCTCCCCCACCCCTCAATCTTCCAGCCCCCCACAAGCCCTTGTGCAAGCCCTTGTGCAAGGCCTCGTGCGAATCTTTGAGTGAATCTTTGTGCGAGCCCTTGTGCCAACACCCCCGTGCACCGGCACCTGTCCCCCTCTGCACTCCCCACCCGTCCAGCCCCCCCCAACCCCTCCCCAACCACCCCCCAGCCCCCTACCATGAGCCCTCCTGGAAATCCTCATTCCAACCCTTGTGAAAAAAGCCCTCACAGGACACCTTCCCCCCTCCCCTTCTCCCAAATCCCCACTAAACCCCCTCCCCCACCACCCCAACCCCCTCCTACAAACCCTCCTGTAAATCCTTGTGCGAACTCCTGTGCAAGTCCTCGTGAAGGCCCTTCATGTGCCACCCCCAAATCCCCCCTTTTCCCACACCTCCAACCTCCCCCACCCGTACGAGCCCCTGTGCAAACCCTCGTGCAAGTGCTCGCATACCATCCTCCACTCCCTCCCCAACCCCTAAATCCCGCCTAACCCCTCCCCCACCCGCCTCCCATCCCTCCCCAGCCCCCTGCCAATCCTTGTGCAAATCCTCGTGTGAGCCCCCTTGTTCTCCCCCACCCCGAAATCCTGTACCTCTCCAACCTGCGACCTCCCCCAGCCCCCTACAAACTCTTGTGCGAGTTGTCGTGCAAGACCTTGCACAAATTCTTATGTGAATCCTTGGGAAAGTCCCCTCATGTCCTGCCGTCCACCCCCATTCCCCCCCCCGGAGCCCCCTTAACCCCTCTACCACATCCCCCCACCCCCCATCAATCTTCGTGCAAATCCTTGTGCGAGCCCCCTCCTGTGCCACCACTCACCCTGTCCCCCCTCTTCCTCCCCTCGAACCCACCCTCAAACCTCTCCCCCACACCCCCTGAAAAACCCTCATGTGAACCCCCATGCAAAACCTGCTCGTACGCTCTCCACACCCCTCCCCCACCCCTAAAATCCCCCCAAACCCCTACCCACCCCCAAAACCCCCTCATTCCTCTACGAACCCTTGTTTGAAGCCTCATGCGAATCCTTGTGCAAAATGCCCTAAAGTCTCACCACCCCCTTCCCCCCTCCCCAACCTCTCAACCCCCCCAAACCCTTGTTTGAACCCACCACCCACCCCCCCCATTCCCCAAGTCCCCCCAAAGCCCCTCCCCTACCTCCAACCCCCTACAGACCATTCTGTGAATCCTCGTGCAAATCCTTGTGCAAGCCTCCTCATGTGCCAACACCTGACCTCTCCTCCTCCCCACCCCCAAATCCCCCGTGAAACCCCTCCCCCACCCCTTCAAGCCCCCTGTGAAGCCTGCTCATGGGACACTTTGGATGATGTATGAATTGTTTGTAAACTATATCCATGATGGCGTGTCTGATTCCTGAAGAGTAGCATGGAGATATAGATCAATGAGTATATGGAGTCTCAGCAAGTTTTCAAATGTAATAAATATTTCCTAAAATATTGTAGCATCTTCAAGATTATCTTAAAGAAAATTCTGGCAAGTAAGACATTCTTTAGGAGGTCCCTGGATTCCTAAGTCACACAAAATCCTAGGAACTGTTTTCAGGTGACATTTCTACTGTTGTTTAGTAAATGTAGCACACGTAACACAGTATTTTGGCACTTTCATGGCGAAGTATGGTAGATATCTGAACACGGTGCTTGGGCTTCCATGAAGCAACACTGTTCTAAAGACTATGCTGCTGACATTTTTGTTTTCTTTATTAGAGGACTGATTTAATGCACTTCTGTAAACTTGCACTTTGAAGTGTCTAGACCATCACTGTTGTTTCTCATAAACTCAAGTGCTCTATCTGGTACCTCTCTGTAATACTAGGGATAAACAGATTGGATAAAGTTACCTTCAAGTTTTGGTGGTTGATTAGTAAAGAAAACAAAAGGAGTACAGACTTCATATTATTGATACATACATAGCATAAAAAAAAAATCTCATCATTTACTCTTGCACTACTGTGTTCCATGTCTGTAAGTCTGAATTTGTGACCAAGTAGAAATGTGACTTCGGGGGGTTTCTTTAGTTGCACTGAATGTACCAAGACAGTTTATGGATGCAAATGAATTTACACATTCACTAGCTATTAGAATATAACAATTTGATGTTCAGGTATTAGGATTTGTATTCACTGCTTTAAGTTGGGAGATGATCCAAAGAGCTGAACAAAGCTGCCTAAAAGCTGAGCTGAGCTAGAACTAGAAACTAAAGTGAATTAGTCCAAGGAGCTGAGCCAAAAACGCCCCGGTGAGAAATCTCAGGAGTTCGGCTGAGACGCCACACATGCTGAGCACAGCCAGCCCCCAGAGCAGAGCTTTGACAATCCCAGGAACCGAGTGGAGGTGTCCCCAAAAGTGGAGCTTCGCTGGCCTCAGGATCAGAGCTGACCTGGCACCAGGACTCAAGGTAGGTTGGTCCAAGGAGCCAAGCCGAGCTGATTCCAAAAGGCAGGCCAAGCCGGTTCCAAAAGGAAAGCCAAGGCGGCACATCGAGGCAAGTTGAGTTGGTCCACGGAGCTGAGTTGAGAGTTCCCTAGGAGGCATGTGGAGCCAGGCCAGGAGCCTTACAGAGGTTTCCCATGAGCCGAGTGGAGACGGTCCCAGAGGTGAGCCAAAGAGAGGCCTTAGGTCGAGCCGCACTGGTGAAAAAGACCCAGGCAAGTTTGTCACAGGAGTGAAGCTGATGCAGGCCTAGGAGCAGAGCAGCACTGGACCAAGTAGTCAAGTTGAGCCGGCTACACTAGGCAAGCCAAGGCGGCCCATGGAAGCAATTTGAGTTGGTCCAAGGAGCTGAGTGGAGTGTGGCCTAGGAGCCATGCGGAGCCAGGCCAGGAGCCTTATGGCAACGTCCCAGGAGCCGAGTTGAGGCGGTCGTGGGAACGGAGCCAAACAGAGCCCAAATATCAAGCTGCGCTGGCCACAAACGGCCAGGCAAGTCCGTCACAGGAGTGATGCTGAGGCAGGTCTAGGAGCAGAGCAGAGCACAGCTGGACCAAAGAGTCGAGCTCAGCGGGGACAAGGAAGGATGCGGAGATAGCGCCAGGAGCTGAGCTGGCCCTAGGAACCCTGCGGAGGCAACGTAGGAGCCTCCATGAGCCGTCCCAGGAGCCAAGATGAGCTGGCCAAGGAGTTGGGCAGAGCTGGCCACAAGAATCCATCTGACTTTGTGTGAAAAGACCAGGCAAGTCTCTGGCGAGGGCCGAGCGGAGACAGCTCAGTAGTCAGGCAGAGATGCTGAGCATGCTGAGCGCAGCCAGCCCCTGGAGCTGAGCTGTGTCTGTCCTAGTCCTAGGAAGCCTGCGGAGCCAAGGTAGGAGCCTTGACGAGCCGGCGAAGGAGTTGGGCCGAGCTGGCCGCAGGAGCCCGTCTGACTTTGTGCCATAAGACCAGGCAAGGCTGCGACGAGGGCCGAGCGGAGTCAGCTCAGGAGATGGGCCGAGATACCGACCATGCTGAGCGCAGCAAGCCCCTGGTGCAGAGCTGTGTCGGTCCCAGGAACCGCGTGGAGGCGTCCCCAAAAGTCAAGCTTGGCTGTCCTCAGGATGGGAGCTGAGCTTCCACCAGTTGTCATGGTGTTTTAGTCCAAGGAGCCAATCTGAGCTGGTTGCAAAGCTGAACTGAGGCGGCACATGGGGTCAGGTTGAGTTGGTCCAAGGAGCTGAGTGGAGTGCGGCCTAGGAGCCATGCGGAGCCAGGCCAGGAGCCCTATGGCAACATTCCAGGAGCCGAGTTGAGGTGGTCGCGGGAACGGAGCCAAACAGAGCCCAACTATCAAGCTGCGCTGGCCACAAACGGCCAGGCAAGTCCGTCACAGGAGTGCCGCTGATGCAGGTCTAGGAGCAGAGCAGAGCACAGCTGGACCAAAGAGTCGAGCTCAGCGGGGACAAGGAAGGATGCGGAGATAGCGCCAGGAGCTGAGCTGGCCCTAGGAACCCTGCGGAGGCAACGTAGGAGCCTCCATGAGCCGTCCCAGGAGCCAAGATGAGCTGGCCAAGGAGTTGGGCAGAGCTGGCCACAAGAGTCCGTCTGACTTTGTGTGAAAAGACCAGGCAAGGCTGCTGCGAGGGCCGAGTGGATTCAGTTCATGAGTCGGGCCGAGATGCCGAGCATGCTAAGGGCAGCCAGCCCCTGGAGCTGAGCTGTGTCAGTCCTAGTCCTAGGAAGCCTGCGGAGCCAAGGTAGGAGCCTTGACGAGCCGGCGAAGGAGTTGGGCCGAGCTGGCCGCAGGAGCCCGTCTGACTTTGTGCCATAAGACCAGGCAAGGCTGCGACGAGGGCCGAGCGGAGTCAGCTCAGGAGATGGGCCGAGATACCGAGCATGCTGAGCGCAGCAAGCCCCTGGTGCAGAGCTGTGTCGGTCCCATGAACCGCGTGGAGGCGTCCCCAAAAGTCAAGCTTGGCTGTCCACAGGATGGGAGCTGAGCTTCCACCAGTTGTCATGGTGTTTTAGTCCAAGGAGCCAATCTGAGCTGGTTGCAAAGCTGAACTGAGGCGGCACATGGGGTCAGGTTGAGTTGGTCCAAGGAGCTGCGTGGAGTGTGGCCTAGGAGCCACGCGGAGCCAGGCCAGGAGCCCTATGGCAACGTCCCAGGAGGCGAGGTGAGGCGGTCGCGGGAACGGAGCCAAACAGAGCCCAACTATCAAGCTGCGCTGGCCACAAACGGCCAGGCAAGTCCGTCACAGGAGTGCCGCTGATGCAGGTCTAGGAGCAGAGCAGAGCACAGCTGGACCAAAGAGTCGAGCTCAGCGGGGACAAGGAAGGATGCGGAGATAGCGCCAGGAGCTGAGCTGGCCCTAGGAACCCTGCGGAGGCAACGTAGGAGCCTCCATGAGCCGTCCCAGGAGCCAAGATGAGCTGGTCAAGGAGTTGGGCAGAGCTGGCCACAAGAGTCCGTCTGACTTTGTGTCAAAAGACCAGGCAAGTCTCTGGCGAGGGCCGAGCGGAGACAGCTCAGTAGTCGGGCCGAGATGCTGAGCATGCTGAGCGCAGCCAGCCCCTGGAGCTGAGCTGTGTCATTCCCAAGAACTGAGTGGAGGCGTCCCCAAAAATCGAGCTTTGCTGTTCAGGATCCGAGCTGAGCTGCCACCAGCAGTCAAGGTACGTTGGTGCAAGGAGCCGAGCTGAGCGGGCTCCAAAAGGCAAGCTGAGGCGGCACATTGGGGCAAGTTGAGTTGGTCCAAGGAGCTGAATGGAGTGTGGCCTAGGAGCCATGCGGAGCCAGGCCGGGAGCCTTCCGGAGGCATCCCAGGAGCTGAGTTGAGGCTGTCCCGGGAGGTGAGCCAAATAGAGCGGCAAGGTTGAGCCTCACTGGCAACAAACGCCGAGGCGAGTCCATCACAGGAGCCAAGCTGATGCAGGCCCAGGAGCAAAGCAGAGCTGTACCAAGGAGCCGTGTCGAGCCGGCACACGGAAGGAGGCTGAGATAGCGCCAGGAGCTGAGCCGGCCCTAGGAACCCTGCGGAGCCAACGTAGGAGCCTCCATGAGCCGTCCCAGGAGCCAAGATGAGCTGGCCAAGGAGTTGGGCAGAGCTGGCCGCAGGAGCCCATCTGACTTTGTGCCATAAGACCAGGCAAGGCTGCGGCGAGGGCTGAGCTGTGTAAGCTAAGGATTCGGGCCGATATGCAACAGATGCTGGGACGAGCAAGCCCCCAGAGCTGAGCTGCGTTGGTCCCAGGAAACGAGGGGAGGCAGCCCCAAAGTTGAGCTTCACTGGCCTCAGGTTCCGAGGTGTGCTGCCACCAGGAGTCAAGATAGGTTAGTCCAAGGAATCAAGCTGACCTGGTTCCAAAAGGCAAGCCGAGGCAACACATAGAAGCACGTTGAGTTGGTCCACGGAGCTGAGTTGAGAGTTCCCTAGGAGGCATGTGGAGCCAGGCCAGGAGCCTTACAGAGGTTTCCCATGAGCCGAGTGGAGACGGTCCCAGAGGTGAGCCAAAGAGAGGCCTTAGGTCGAGCCGCACTGGTGACAAAGACCCAGGCAAGTTTGTCACAGGAGTGAAGCTGATGCAGGCCTAGGAGCAGAGCAGCACTGGACCAAGTAGTCAAGCTGAGCCGGCTCCAATAGGCAAGCCAAGGCGGCCCATGGAAGCAATTTGAGTTGGTCCAAGGAGCTGAGTGGAGTGTGGCCTAGGAGCCATGCGGAGCCAGGCCAGGAGCCTTCTGGAGGCATCTGAGGAGCCGAGGTGAGGCGGTCGTGGGAACGGAGCCAAACAGAGCCCAAATATCAAGCTGCGCTGGCCACAAACAGCCAGGCAAGTCCGTCACAGGAGTGCCGCTGATGCAGGTCTAGGAGCAGAGCAGAGCACAGCTGGACCAAAGAGTCGAGCTCAGCGGGGACAAGGAAGGATGCGGAGATAGCGCCAGGAGCTGAGCTGGCCCTAGGAACCCTGCGGAGGCAACGTAGGAGCCTCCATGAGCCGTCCCAGGAGCCAAGATGAGCTGGTCAAGGAGTTGGGCAGAGCTGGCCACAAGAGTCCGTCTGACTTTGTGTCAAAAGACCAGGCAAGTCTCTGGCGAGGGCCGAGCGGATTCATTTCATGAGTCGGGCCGAGATGCTGAGCATGCTGAGCGCAGCCAGCCCCTGGAGCTGAGCTGTGTCGTTCCCAAGAACTGAGTGGAGGCGTCCCCAAAAATCGAGCTTTGCTGTTCAGGATCCGAGCTGAGCTGCCACCAGCAGTCAAGGTACGTTGGTGCAAGGAGCCGAGCTGAGCGGGCTCCAAAAGGCAAGCTGAGGCGGCACATGGGGGCAAGTTGAGTTGGTCCAAGGAGCTGAATGGAGTGTGGCCTAGGAGCCATGCGGAGCCAGGCCGGGAGCCTTCCGGAGGCATCCCAGGAGCTGAGTTGAGGCTGTCCCGGGAGGTGAGCCAAATAGAGCGGCAAGGTTGAGCCTCACTGGCAACAAACGCCGAGGCGAGTCCATCACAGGAGCCAAGCTGATGCAGGCCCAGGAGCAAAGCAGAGCTGTACCAAGGAGCCGTGTCGAGCCGGCACACGGAAGGAGGCTGAGATAGCGCCAGGAGCTGAGCCGGCCCTAGGAACCCTGCGGAGCCAACGTAGGAGCCTCCATGAGCCGTCCCAGGAGCCAAGATGAGCTGGCCAAGGAGTTGGGCAGAGCTGGCCGCAGGAGCCCATCTGACTTTGTGCCATAAGACCAGGCAAGGCTGCGGCGAGGGCTGAGCTGTGTAAGCTAAGGATTTGGGCCGATATGCAACAGATGCTGGGACGAGCAAGCCCCCAGAGCTGAGCTGCGTTGGTCCCAGGAAACGAGGGGAGGCAGCCCCAAAGTTGAGCTTCACTGGCCTCAGGTTCCGAGGTGTGCTGCCACCAGGAGTCAAGATAGGTTAGTCCAAGGAATCAAGCTGACCTGGTTCCAAAAGGCAAGCCGAGGCAACACATAGAAGCACGTTGAGTTGGTCCACGGAGCTGAGTTGAGAGTTCCCTAGGAGGCATGTGGAGCCAGGCCAGGAGCCTTACAGAGGTTTCCCATGAGCTGAGTGGAGACGGTCCCAGAGGTGAGCCAAAGAGAGGCCTTAGGTCGAGCCGCACTGGTGACAAAGACCCAGGCAAGTTTGTCACAGGAGTGAAGCTGATGCAGGCCTAGGAGCAGAGCAGCACTGGACCAAGTAGTCAAGCTGAGCCGGCTCCACTAGGCAAGCCAAGGCAGCCCATGGAAGCAATTTGAGTTGGTCCAAGGAGCTGAGTGGAGTGTGGCCTAGGAGCCATGCGGAGCCAGGCCAGGAGCCTTCTGGAGGCATCTGAGCAGCCGAGTTGAGGCGGTCGTGGGAACGGAGCCAAACAGAGCCCAACTATCAAGCTGCGCTGGCCACAAACGGCCAGGCAAGTCCGTCACAGGAGTGCCGCTGATGCAGGTCTAGGAGCAGAGCAGAGCACAGCTGGACCAAAGAGTCGAGCTCAGCGGGGACAAGGAAGGATGCGGAGATAGCGCCAGGAGCTGAGCTGGCCCTAGGAACCCTGCGGAGGCAACGTAGGAGCCTCCATGAGCCGTCCCAGGAGCCAAGATGAGCTGGCCAAGGAGTTGGGCAGAGCTGGCCACAAGAGTCCATCTGACTTTGTGTGAAAAGACCAGGCAAGGCTGCTGCGAGGGCCGAGTGGATTCAGTTCATGAGTCGGGCCGAGATGCCGAGCATGCTAAGGGCAGCCAGCCCCTGGAGCTGAGCTGTGTCAGTCCTAGTCCTAGGAAGCCTGCGGAGCCAAGGTAGGAGCCTTGACGAGCCGGCGAAGGAGTTGGGCCGAGCTGGCCGCAGGAGCCCGTCTGACTTTGTGCCATAAGACCAGGCAAGGCTGCGACGAGGGCCGAGCGGAGTCAGCTCAGGAGATGGGCCGAGATACCGAGCATGCTGAGCGCAGCAAGCCCCTGGTGCAGAGCTGTGTCGGTCCCAGGAACCGCGTGGCGGCGTCCCCAAAAGTCAAGCTTGGCTGTCCACAGGATGGGAGCTGAGCTTCCACCAGTTGTCATGGTGTTTTAGTCCAAGGAGCCAATCTGAGCTGGTTGCAAAGCTGAACTGAGGCGGCACATGGGGTCAAGTTGAGTTGGTCCAAGGAGCTGCGTGGAGTGTGGCCTAGGAGCCACGCGGAGCCAGGCCAGGAGCCCTATGGCAACGTCCCAGGAGGCGAGGTGAGGCGGTCGCGGGAACGGAGCCAAACAGAGCCCAACTATCAAGCTGCGCTGGCCACAAACAGCCAGGCAAGTCCGTCACAGGAGTGCCGCTGATGCAGGTCTAGGAGCAGAGCAGAGCACAGCTGGACCAAAGAGTCGAGCTCAGCGGGGACAAGGAAGGATGCGGAGATAGCGCCAGGAGCTGAGCTGGCCCTAGGAACCCTGCGGAGGCAACGTAGGAGCCTCCATGAGCCGTCCCAGGAGCCAAGATGAGCTGGCCAAGGAGTTGGGCAGAGCTGGCCACAAGAGTCCGTCTGACTTTGTGTCAAAAGACCAGGCAAGTCTCTGGCAAGGGCCGAGCGGATTCATTTCATGAGTCGGGCCGAGATGCTGAGCATGCTGAGCGCAGCCAGGCCCTGGAGCTGAGCTGTGTTGTTCCCAAGAACTGAGTGGAGGCGTCCCCAAAAATCGAGCTTTGCTGTTCAGGATCCGAGCTGAGCTGCCACCAGCAGTCAAGGTACGTTGGTGCAAGGAGCCGAGCTGAGCGGGCTCCAAAAGGCAAGCTGAGGCGGCACATGGGGGCAAGTTGAGTTGGTCCAAGGAGCTGAATGGAGTGTGGCCTAGGAGCCATGCGGAGCCAGGCCGGGAGCCTTCCGGAGGCATCCCAGGAGCTGAGTTGAGGCTGTCCCGGGAGGTGAGCCAAATAGAGCGGCAAGGTTGAGCCTCACTGGCAACAAACGCCGAGGCGAGTCCATCACAGGAGCCAAGCTGATGCAGGCCCAGGAGCAAAGCAGAGCTGTACCAAGGAGCCGTGTCGAGCCGGCACACGGAAGGAGGCTGAGATAGCGCCAGGAGCTGAGCCGGCCCTAGGAACCCTGCGGAGGCAACGTAGGAGCCTCCATGAGCCGTCCCAGGAGCCAAGATGAGCTGGCCAAGGAGTTGGGCAGAGCTGGCCGCAGGAGCCCATCTGACTTTGTGCCATAAGACCAGGCAAGGCTGCGGCGAGGGCTGAGCTGTGTAAGCTAAGGATTTGGGCCGATATGCAACAGATGCTGGGACGAGCAAGCCCCCAGAGCTGAGCTGCGTTGGTCCCAGGAAACGAGGGGAGGCAGCCCCAAAGTTGAGCTTCACTGGCCTCAGGTTCCGAGGTGTGCTGCCACCAGGAGTCAAGATAGGTTAGTCCAAGGAATCAAGCTGACCTGGTTCCAAAAGGCAAGCCGAGGCAACACATAGAAGCACGTTGAGTTGGTCCACGGAGCTGAGTTGAGAGTTCCCTAGGAGGCATGTGGAGCCAGGCCAGGAGCCTTACAGAGGTTTCCCATGAGCCGAGTGGAGACGGTCCCAGAGGTGAGCCAAAGAGAGGCCTTAGGTCGAGCCGCACTGGTGACAAAGACCCAGGCAAGTTTGTCACAGGAGTGAAGCTGATGCAGGCCTAGGAGCAGAGCAGCACTGGACCAAGTAGTCAAGCTGAGCCGGCTCCACTAGGCAAGCCAAGGCAGCCCATGGAAGCAATTTGAGTTGGTCCAAGGAGCTGAGTGGAGTGTGGCCTAGGAGCCATGCGGAGCCAGGCCAGGAGCCTTCTGGAGGCATCTGAGCAGCCGAGTTGAGGCGGTCGTGGGAACGGAGCCAAACAGAGCCCAACTATCAAGCTGCGCTGGCCACAAATGGCCAGGCAAGTCCGTCACAGGAGTGCCGCTGATGCAGGTCTAGGAGCAGAGCAGAGCACAGCTGGACCAAAGAGTCGAGCTCAGCGGGGACAAGGAAGGATGCGGAGATAGCGCCAGGAGCTGAGCTGGCCCTAGGAACCCTGCGGAGGCAACGTAGGAGCCTCCATGAGCCGTCCCAGGAGCCAAGATGAGCTGGCCAAGGAGTTGGGCAGAGCTGGCCACAAGAGTCCATCTGACTTTGTGTGAAAAGACCAGGCAAGGCTGCTGCGAGGGCCGAGTGGATTCAGTTCATGAGTCGGGCCGAGATGCCGAGCATGCTAAGGGCAGCCAGCCCCTGGAGCTGAGCTGTGTCAGTCCTAGTCCTAGGAAGCCTGCGGAGCCAAGGTAGGAGCCTTGACGAGCCGGCGAAGGAGTTGGGCCGAGCTGGCCGCAGGAGCCCGTCTGACTTTGTGCCATAAGACCAGGCAAGGCTGCGACGAGGGCCGAGCGGAGTCAGCTCAGGAGATGGGCCGAGATACCGAGCATGCTGAGCGCAGCAAGCCCCTGGTGCAGAGCTGTGTCGGTCCCAGGAACCGCGTGGCGGCGTCCCCAAAAGTCAAGCTTGGCTGTCCACAGGATGGGAGCTGAGCTTCCACCAGTTGTCATGGTGTTTTAGTCCAAGGAGCCAATCTGAGCTGGTTGCAAAGCTGAACTGAGGCGGCACATGGGGTCAAGTTGAGTTGGTCCAAGGAGCTGCGTGGAGTGTGGCCTAGGAGCCACGCGGAGCCAGGCCAGGAGCCCTATGGCAACGTCCCAGGAGGCGAGGTGAGGCGGTCGCGGGAACGGAGCCAAACAGAGCCCAACTATCAAGCTGCGCTGGCCACAAACAGCCAGGCAAGTCCGTCACAGGAGTGCCGCTGATGCAGGTCTAGGAGCAGAGCAGAGCACAGCTGGACCAAAGAGTCGAGCTCAGCGGGGACAAGGAAGGATGCGGAGATAGCGCCAGGAGCTGAGCTGGCCCTAGGAACCCTGCGGAGGCAACGTAGGAGCCTCCATGAGCCGTCCCAGGAGCCAAGATGAGCTGGCCAAGGAGTTGGGCAGAGCTGGCCACAAGAGTCCGTCTGACTTTGTGTCAAAAGACCAGGCAAGTCTCTGGCAAGGGCCGAGCGGATTCATTTCATGAGTCGGGCCGAGATGCTGAGCATGCTGAGCGCAGCCAGGCCCTGGAGCTGAGCTGTGTTGTTCCCAAGAACTGAGTGGAGGCGTCCCCAAAAATCGAGCTTTGCTGTTCAGGATCCGAGCTGAGCTGCCACCAGCAGTCAAGGTACGTTGGTGCAAGGAGCCGAGCTGAGCGGGCTCCAAAAGGCAAGCTGAGGCGGCACATGGGGGCAAGTTGAGTTGGTCCAAGGAGCTGAATGGAGTGTGGCCTAGGAGCCATGCGGAGCCAGGCCGGGAGCCTTCCGGAGGCATCCCAGGAGCTGAGTTGAGGCTGTCCCGGGAGGTGAGCCAAATAGAGCGGCAAGGTTGAGCCTCACTGGCAACAAACGCCGAGGCGAGTCCATCACAGGAGCCAAGCTGATGCAGGCCCAGGAGCAAAGCAGAGCTGTACCAAGGAGCCGTGTCGAGCCGGCACACGGAAGGAGGCTGAGATAGCGCCAGGAGCTGAGCCGGCCCTAGGAACCCTGCGGAGGCAACGTAGGAGCCTCCATGAGCCGTCCCAGGAGCCAAGATGAGCTGGCCAAGGAGTTGGGCAGAGCTGGCCGCAGGAGCCCATCTGACTTTGTGCCATAAGACCAGGCAAGGCTGCGGCGAGGGCTGAGCTGTGTAAGCTAAGGATTTGGGCCGATATGCAACAGATGCTGGGACGAGCAAGCCCCCAGAGCTGAGCTGCGTTGGTCCCAGGAAACGAGGGGAGGCAGCCCCAAAGTTGAGCTTCACTGGCCTCAGGTTCCGAGGTGTGCTGCCACCAGGAGTCAAGATAGGTTAGTCCAAGGAATCAAGCTGACCTGGTTCCAAAAGGCAAGCCGAGGCAACACATAGAAGCACGTTGAGTTGGTCCACGGAGCTGAGTTGAGAGTTCCCTAGGAGGCATGTGGAGCCAGGCCAGGAGCCTTACAGAGGTTTCCCATGAGCCGAGTGGAGACGGTCCCAGAGGTGAGCCAAAGAGAGGCCTTAGGTCGAGCCGCACTGGTGACAAAGACCCAGGCAAGTTTGTCACAGGAGTGAAGCTGATGCAGGCCTAGGAGCAGAGCAGCACTGGACCAAGTAGTCAAGCTGAGCC
Source organism: Rissa tridactyla (assembly GCF_028500815.1). Classification (NCBI taxonomy): domain Eukaryota; kingdom Metazoa; phylum Chordata; class Aves; order Charadriiformes; family Laridae; genus Rissa; species Rissa tridactyla. Next base: position 6,576,090 of record NC_071487.1, read on the forward strand.
GGCTCCACTAGGCAAGCCAAGGCAGCCCATGGAAGCAATTTGAGTTGGTCCAAGGAGCTGAGTGGAGTGTGGCCTAGGAGCCATGCGGAGCCAGGCCAGGAGCCTTCTGGAGGCATCTGAGCAGCCGAGTTGAGGCGGTCGTGGGAACGGAGCCAAACAGAGCCCAACTATCAAGCTGCGCTGGCCACAAATGGCCAGGCAAGTCCGTCACAGGAGTGCCGCTGATGCAGGTCTAGGAGCAGAGCAGAGCACAGCTGGACCAAAGAGTCGAGCTCAGCGGGGACAAGGAAGGATGCGGAGATAGCGCCAGGAGCTGAGCTGGCCCTAGGAACCCTGCGGAGGCAACGTAGGAGCCTCCATGAGCCGTCCCAGGAGCCAAGATGAGCTGGCCAAGGAGTTGGGCAGAGCTGGCCACAAGAGTCCATCTGACTTTGTGTGAAAAGACCAGGCAAGTCTCTGGCGAGGGCCGAGCGGAGACAGCTCAGTAGTCGGGCAGAGATGCTGAGCATGCTGAGCGCAGCCAGCCCCTGGAGCTGAGCTGTGTCGTTCCCAAGAACTGAGTGGAGGCGTCCCCAAAAATCGAGCTTTGCTGTTCAGGATCCGAGCTGAGCTGCCACCAGCAGTCAAGGTACGTTGGTGCAAGGAGCCGAGCTGAGCGGGCTCCAAAAGGCAAGCTGAGGCGGCACATGGGGGCAAGTTGAGTTGGTCCAAGGAGCTGAATGGAGTGTGGCCTAGGAGCCATGCGGAGCCAGGCCGGGAGCCTTCCGGAGGCATCCCAGGAGCTGAGTTGAGGCTGTCCCGGGAGGTGAGCCAAATAGAGCGGCAAGGTTGAGCCTCACTGGCAACAAACGCCGAGGCGAGTCCATCACAGGAGCCAAGCTGATGCAGGCCCAGGAGCAAAGCAGAGCTGTACCAAGGAGCCGTGTCGAGCCGGCACACGGAAGGAGGCTGAGATAGCGCCAGGAGCTGAGCCGGCCCTAGGAACCCTGCGGAGCCAACGTAGGAGCCTCCATGAGCCGTCCCAGGAGCCAAGATGAGCTGGCCAAGGAGTTGGGCAGAGCTGGCCGCAGGAGCCCATCTGACTTTGTGCCATAAGACCAGGCAAGGCTGCGGCGAGGGCTGAGCTGTGTAAGCTAAGGATTTGGGCCGATATGCAACAGATGCTGGGACGAGCAAGCCCCCAGAGCTGAGCTGCGTTGGTCCCAGGAAACGAGGGGAGGCAGCCCCAAAGTTGAGCTTCACTGGCCTCAGGTTCCGAGGTGTGCTGCCACCAGGAGTCAAGATAGGTTAGTCCAAGGAATCAAGCTGACCTGGTTCCAAAAGGCAAGCCGAGGCAACACATAGAAGCACGTTGAGTTGGTCCACGGAGCTGAGTTGAGAGTTCCCTAGGAGGCATGTGGAGCCAGGCCAGGAGCCTTACAGAGGTTTCCCATGAGCCGAGTGGAGACGGTCCCAGAGGTGAGCCAAAGAGAGGCCTTAGGTCGAGCCGCACTGGTGACAAAGACCCAGGCAAGTTTGTCACAGGAGTGAAGCTGATGCAGGCCTAGGAGCAGAGCAGCACTGGACCAAGTAGTCAAGCTGAGCCGGCTCCACTAGGCAAGCCAAGGCAGCCCATGGAAGCAATTTGAGTTGGTCCAAGGAGCTGAGTGGAGTGTGGCCTAGGAGCCATGCGGAGCCAGGCCAGGAGCCTTCTGGAGGCATCTGAGCAGCCGAGTTGAGGCGGTCGTGGGAACGGAGCCAAACAGAGCCCAACTATCAAGCTGCGCTGGCCACAAACGGCCAGGCAAGTCCGTCACAGGAGTGCCGCTGATGCAGGTCTAGGAGCAGAGCAGAGCACAGCTGGACCAAAGAGTCGAGCTCAGCGGGGACAAGGAAGGATGCGGAGATAGCGCCAGGAGCTGAGCTGGCCCTAGGAACCCTGCGGAGGCAACGTAGGAGCCTCCATGAGCCGTCCCAGGAGCCAAGATGAGCTGGCCAAGGAGTTGGGCAGAGCTGGCCACAAGAGTCCGTCTGACTTTGTGTCAAAAGACCAGGCAAGTCTCTGGCGAGGGCCGAGCGGATTCATTTCATGAGTCGGGCCGAGATGCTGAGCATGCTGAGCGCAGCCAGCCCCTGGAGCTGAGCTGTGTCGTTCCCAAGAACTGAGTGGAGGCGTCCCCAAAAATCGAGCTTTGCTGTTCAGGATCCGAGCTGAGCTGCCACCAGCAGTCAAGGTACGTTGGTGCAAGGAGCCGAGCTGAGCGGGCTCCAAAAGGCAAGCTGAGGCGGCACATGGGGGCAAGTTGAGTTGGTCCAAGGAGCTGAATGGAGTGTGGCCTAGGAGCCATGCGGAGCCAGGCCGGGAGCCTTCCGGAGGCATCCCAGGAGCTGAGTTGAGGCTGTCCCGGGAGGTGAGCCAAATAGAGCGGCAAGGTTGAGCCTCACTGGCAACAAACGCCGAGGCGAGTCCATCACAGGAGCCAAGCTGATGCAGGCCCAGGAGCAAAGCAGAGCTGTACCAAGGAGCCGTGTCGAGCCGGCACACGGAAGGAGGCTGAGATAGCGCCAGGAGCTGAGCCGGCCCTAGGAACCCTGCGGAGCCAACGTAGGAGCCTCCATGAGCCGTCCCAGGAGCCAAGATGAGCTGGCCAAGGAGTTGGGCAGAGCTGGCCGCAGGAGCCCATCTGACTTTGTGCCATAAGACCAGGCAAGGCTGCGGCGAGGGCTGAGCTGTGTAAGCTAAGGATTTGGGCCGATATGCAACAGATGCTGGGACGAGCAAGCCCCCAGAGCTGAGCTGCGTTGGTCCCAGGAAACGAGGGGAGGCAGCCCCAAAGTTGAGCTTCACTGGCCTCAGGTTCCGAGGTGTGCTGCCACCAGGAGTCAAGATAGGTTAGTCCAAGGAATCAAGCTGACCTGGTTCCAAAAGGCAAGCCGAGGCAACACATAGAAGCACGTTGAGTTGGTCCACGGAGCTGAGTTGAGAGTTCCCTAGGAGGCATGTGGAGCCAGGCCAGGAGCCTTACAGAGGTTTCCCATGAGCCGAGTGGAGACGGTCCCAGAGGTGAGCCAAAGAGAGGCCTTAGGTCGAGCCGCACTGGTGACAAAGACCCAGGCAAGTTTGTCACAGGAGTGAAGCTGATGCAGGCCTAGGAGCAGAGCAGCACTGGACCAAGTAGTCAAGCTGAGCCGGCTCCACTAGGCAAGCCAAGGCAGCCCATGGAAGCAATTTGAGTTGGTCCAAGGAGCTGAGTGGAGTGTGGCCTAGGAGCCATGCGGAGCCAGGCCAGGAGCCTTCTGGAGGCATCTGAGCAGCCGAGTTGAGGCGGTCGTGGGAACGGAGCCAAACAGAGCCCAACTATCAAGCTGCGCTGGCCACAAACGGCCAGGCAAGTCCGTCACAGGAGTGCCGCTGATGCAGGTCTAGGAGCAGAGCAGAGCACAGCTGGACCAAAGAGTCGAGCTCAGCGGGGACAAGGAAGGATGCGGAGATAGCGCCAGGAGCTGAGCTGGCCCTAGGAACCCTGCGGAGGCAACGTAGGAGCCTCCATGAGCCGTCCCAGGAGCCAAGATGAGCTGGCCAAGGAGTTGGGCAGAGCTGGCCACAAGAGTCCATCTGACTTTGTGTGAAAAGACCAGGCAAGGCTGCGACGAGGGCCGAGCGGAGACAGCTCAGTAGTCGGGCAGAGATGCTGAGCATGCTGAGGGCAGCCAGGCCCTGGAGCTGAGCTGTGTCAGTCCTAGTCCTAGGAAGCCTGCGGAGCCATGGTAGGAGCCTTGACGAGCCGGCGAAGGAGTTGGGCAGAGCTGGCCGCAGGACCCCATCTGACTTTGTGCCATAAGACCAGGCAAGGCTGCGACGAGGGCCGAGCGGAGCCAGCTCAGGAGATGGGCCGAGATATCGAGCATGCTGAGCGCAGCAAGCCCCTGGTGCAGAGCTGTGTCGGTCCCAGGAACCGCGTGGAGGCGTCCCCAAAAGTCAAGCTTGGCTGTCCACAGGATGGGAGCTGAGCTTCCACCAGTTGTCATGGTGTTTTAGTCCAAGGAGCCAATCTGAGCTGGTTGCAAAGCTGAACTGAGGCGGCACATGGGGTCAAGTTGAGTTGGTCCAAGGAGCTGCGTGGAGTGTGGCCTAGGAGCCATGCGGAGCCAGGCCAGGAGCTTTCTGGAGGCATCTGAGGAGGCGAGGTGAGGCGGTCGCGGGAACGGAGCCAAACAGAGCCCAACTATCAAGCTGCGCTGGCCACAAACGGCCAGGCAAGTCCGTCACAGGAGTGCCGCTGATGCAGGTCTAGGAGCAGAGCAGAGCACAGCTGGACCAAAGAGTCGAGCTCAGCGGGGACAAGGAAGGATGCGGAGATAGCGCCAGGAGCTGAGCTGGCCCTAGGAACCCTGCGGAGGCAACGTAGGAGCCTCCATGAGCCGTCCCAGGAGCCAAGATGAGCTGGTCAAGGAGTTGGGCAGAGCTGGCCACAAGAGTCCGTCTGACTTTGTGTCAAAAGACCAGGCAAGTCTCTGGCGAGGGCCGAGCAGATTCATTTCATGAGTCGGGCCGAGATGCTGAGCATGCTGAGCGCAGCCAGCCCCTGGAGCTGAGCTGTGTCGTTCCCAAGAACTGAGTGGAGGCGTCCCCAAAAATCGAGCTTTGCTGTTCAGGATCCGAGCTGAGCTGCCACCAGCAGTCAAGGTACGTTGGTGCAAGGAGCCGAGCTGAGCGGGCTCCAAAAGGCAAGCTGAGGCGGCACATGGGGGCAAGTTGAGTTGGTCCAAGGAGCTGAATGGAGTGTGGCCTAGGAGCCATGCGGAGCCAGGCCGGGAGCCTTCCGGAGGCATCCCAGGAGCTGAGTTGAGGCTGTCCCGGGAGGTGAGCCAAATAGAGCGGCAAGGTTGAGCCTCACTGGCAACAAACGCCGAGGCGAGTCCATCACAGGAGCCAAGCTGATGCAGGCCCAGGAGCAAAGCAGAGCTGTACCAAGGAGCCGTGTCGAGCCGGCACACGGAAGGAGGCTGAGATAGCGCCAGGAGCTGAGCCGGCCCTAGGAACCCTGCGGAGCCAACGTAGGAGCCTCCATGAGCCGTCCCAGGAGCCAAGATGAGCTGGCCAAGGAGTTGGGCAGAGCTGGCCGCAGGAGCCCATCTGACTTTGTGCCATAAGACCAGGCAAGGCTGCGGCGAGGGCTGAGCTGTGTAAGCTAAGGATTCGGGCCGATATGCAACAGATGCTGGGACGAGCAAGCCCCCAGAGCTGAGCTGCGTTGGTCCCAGGAAACGAGGGGAGGCAGCCCCAAAGTTGAGCTTCACTGGCCTCAGGTTCCGAGGTGTGCTGCCACCAGGAGTCAAGATAGGTTAGTCCAAGGAATCAAGCTGACCTGGTTCCAAAAGGCAAGCCGAGGCAACACATAGAAGCACGTTGAGTTGGTCCACGGAGCTGAGTTGAGAGTTCCCTAGGAGGCATGTGGAGCCAGGCCAGGAGCCTTACAGAGGTTTCCCATGAGCCGAGTGGAGACGGTCCCAGAGGTGAGCCAAAGAGAGGCCTTAGGTCGAGCCGCACTGGTGACAAAGACCCAGGCAAGTTTGTCACAGGAGTGAAGCTGATGCAGGCCTAGGAGCAGAGCAGCACTGGACCAAGTAGTCAAGCTGAGCCGGCTCCACTAGGCAAGCCAAGGCGGCCCATGGAAGCAATTTGAGTTGGTCCAAGGAGCTGAGTGGAGTGTGGCCTAGGAGCCATGCGGAGCCAGGCCAGGAGCCTTCTGGAGGCATCTGAGGAGCCGAGGTGAGGCGGTCGTGGGAACGGAGCCAAACAGAGCCCAACTATCAAGCTGCGCTGGCCACAAACAGCCAGGCAAGTCCGTCACAGGAGTGCCGCTGATGCAGGTCTAGGAGCAGAGCAGAGCACAGCTGGACCAAAGAGTCGAGCTCAGCGGGGACAAGGAAGGATGCGGAGATAGCGCCAGGAGCTGAGCTGGCCCTAGGAACCCTGCGGAGGCAACGTAGGAGCCTCCATGAGCCGTCCCAGGAGCCAAGATGAGCTGGCCAAGGAGTTGGGCAGAGCTGGCCACAAGAGTCCATCTGACTTTGTGTCAAAAGACCAGGCAAGGCTGCGACGAGGGCCGAGCGGAGACAGCTCAGTAGTCGGGCCGAGATGCTGAGCATGCTGAGCGCAGCCAGCCCCTGGAGCTGAGCTGTGTCGTTCCCAAGAACTGAGTGGAGGCGTCCCCAAAAATCGAGCTTTGCTGTTCAGGATCCGAGCTGAGCTGCCACCAGCAGTCAAGGTACGTTGGTGCAAGGAGCCGAGCTGAGCGGGCTCCAAAAGGCAAGCTGAGGCGGCACATGGGGGCAAGTTGAGTTGGTCCAAGGAGCTGAATGGAGTGTGGCCTAGGAGCCATGCGGAGCCAGGCCGGGAGCCTTGACGAGCCGGCGAAGGAGTTGGGCAGAGCTGGCCGCAGGACCCCATCTGACTTTGTGCCATAAGACCAGGCAAGGCTGCGACGAGGGCCGAGCGGAGTCAGCTCAGGAGATGGGCCGAGATACCGAGCATGCTGAGCGCAGCAAGCCCCTGGTGCAGAGCTGTGTCGGTCCCAGGAACCGCGTGGCGGCGTCCCCAAAAGTCAAGCTTGGCTGTCCACAGGATGGGAGCTGAGCTTCCACCAGTTGTCATGGTGTTTTAGTCCAAGGAGCCAATCTGAGCTGGTTGCAAAGCTGAACTGAGGCGGCACATGGGGTCAAGTTGAGTTGGTCCAAGGAGCTGAGTGGAGTGTGGCCTAGAAGCCATGCGGAGCCAGGCCAGGAGCTTTCTGGAGGCATCTGAGGAGGCGAGGTGAGGCGGTCGCGGGAACGGAGCCAAACAGAGCCCAACTATCAAGCTGCGCTGGCCACAAACGGCCAGGCAAGTCCGTCACAGGAGTGCCGCTGATGCAGGTCTAGGAGCAGAGCAGAGCACAGCTGGACCAAAGAGTCGAGCTCAGCGGGGACAAGGAAGGATGCGGAGATAGCGCCAGGAGCTGAGCTGGCCCTAGGAACCCTGCGGAGGCAACGTAGGAGCCTCCATGAGCCGTCCCAGGAGCCAAGATGAGCTGGTCAAGGAGTTGGGCAGAGCTGGCCACAAGAGTCCGTCTGACTTTGTGTCAAAAGACCAGGCAAGTCTCTGGCGAGGGCCGAGCGGAGACAGCTCAGTAGTCGGGCCGAGATGCTGAGCATGCTGAGCGCAGCCAGCCCCTGGAGCTGAGCTGTGTCATTCCCAAGAACTGAGTGGAGGCGTCCCCAAAAATCGAGCTTTGCTGTTCAGGATCCGAGCTGAGCTGCCACCAGCAGTCAAGGTACGTTGGTGCAAGGAGCCGAGCTGAGCGGGCTCCAAAAGGCAAGCTGAGGCGGCACATGGGGGCAAGTTGAGTTGGTCCAAGGAGCTGAATGGAGTGTGGCCTAGGAGCCATGCGGAGCCAGGCCGGGAGCCTTCCGGAGGCATCCCAGGAGCTGAGTTGAGGCTGTCCCGGGAGGTGAGCCAAATAGAGCGGCAAGGTTGAGCCTCACTGGCAACAAACGCCGAGGCGAGTCCATCACAGGAGCCAAGCTGATGCAGGCCCAGGAGCAAAGCAGAGCTGTACCAAGGAGCCGTGTCGAGCCGGCACACGGAAGGAGGCTGAGATAGCGCCAGGAGCTGAGCCGGCCCTAGGAACCCTGCGGAGCCAACGTAGGAGCCTCCATGAGCCGTCCCAGGAGCCAAGATGAGCTGGCCAAGGAGTTGGGCAGAGCTGGCCGCAGGAGCCCATCTGACTTTGTGCCATAAGACCAGGCAAGGCTGCGGCGAGGGCTGAGCTGTGTAAGCTAAGGATTTGGGCCGATATGCAACAGATGCTGGGACGAGCAAGCCCCCAGAGCTGAGCTGCGTTGGTCCCAGGAAACGAGGGGAGGCAGCCCCAAAGTTGAGCTTCACTGGCCTCAGGTTCCGAGGTGTGCTGCCACCAGGAGTCAAGATAGGTTAGTCCAAGGAATCAAGCTGACCTGGTTCCAAAAGGCAAGCCGAGGCAACACATAGAAGCACGTTGAGTTGGTCCACGGAGCTGAGTTGAGAGTTCCCTAGGAGGCATGTGGAGCCAGGCCAGGAGCCTTACAGAGGTTTCCCATGAGCCGAGTGGAGACGGTCCCAGAGGTGAGCCAAAGAGAGGCCTTAGGTCGAGCCGCACTGGTGACAAAGACCCAGGCAAGTTTGTCACAGGAGTGAAGCTGATGCAGGCCTAGGAGCAGAGCAGCACTGGACCAAGTAGTCAAGCTGAGCCGGCTCCACTAGGCAAGCCAAGGCGGCCCATGGAAGCAATTTGAGTTGGTCCAAGGAGCTGAGTGGAGTGTGGCCTAGGAGCCATGCGGAGCCAGGCCAGGAGCCTTCTGGAGGCATCTGAGGAGCCGAGGTGAGGCGGTCGTGGGAACGGAGCCAAACAGAGCCCAACTATCAAGCTGCGCTGGCCACAAACGGCCAGGCAAGTCCGTCACAGGAGTGCCGCTGATGCAGGTCTAGGAGCAGAGCAGAGCAGAGCACAGCTGGACCAAAGAGTCGAGCTCAGCGGGGACAAGGAAGGATGCGGAGATAGTGCCAGGAGCTGAGCTGGCCCTAGGAACCCTGCGGAGGCAACGTAGGAGCCTCCATGAGCCGTCCCAGGAGCCAAGATGAGCTGGCCAAGGAGTTGGGCAGAGCTGGCCACAAGAGTCCGTCTGACTTTGTGTCAAAAGACCAGGCAAGTCTCTGGCGAGGGCCGAGCGGATTCATTTCATGAGTCGGGCCGAGATGCTGAGCATGCTGAGCGCAGCCAGCCCCTGGAGCTGAGCTGTGTCGTTCCCAAGAACTGAGTGGAGGCGTCCCCAAAAATCGAGCTTTGCTGTTCAGGATCCGAGCTGAGCTGCCACCAGCAGTCAAGGTACGTTGGTGCAAGGAGCCGAGCTGAGCGGGCTCCAAAAGGCAAGCTGAGGCGGCACATGGGGGCAAGTTGAGTTGGTCCAAGGAGCTGAATGGAGTGTGGCCTAGGAGCCATGCGGAGCCAGGCCGGGAGCCTTCCGGAGGCATCCCAGGAGCTGAGTTGAGGCTGTCCCGGGAGGTGAGCCAAATAGAGCGGCAAGGTTGAGCCTCACTGGCAACAAACGCCGAGGCGAGTCCATCACAGGAGCCAAGCTGATGCAGGCCCAGGAGCAAAGCAGAGCTGTACCAAGGAGCCGTGTCGAGCCGGCACACGGAAGGAGGCTGAGATAGCGCCAGGAGCTGAGCCGGCCCTAGGAACCCTGCGGAGCCAACGTAGGAGCCTCCATGAGCCGTCCCAGGAGCCAAGATGAGCTGGCCAAGGAGTTGGGCAGAGCTGGCCGCAGGAGCCCATCTGACTTTGTGCCATAAGACCAGGCAAGGCTGCGGCGAGGGCTGAGCTGTGTAAGCTAAGGATTTGGGCCGATATGCAACAGATGCTGGGACGAGCAAGCCCCCAGAGCTGAGCTGCGTTGGTCCCAGGAAACGAGGGGAGGCAGCCCCAAAGTTGAGCTTCACTGGCCTCAGGTTCCGAGGTGTGCTGCCACCAGGAGTCAAGATAGGTTAGTCCAAGGAATCAAGCTGACCTGGTTCCAAAAGGCAAGCCGAGGCAACACATAGAAGCACGTTGAGTTGGTCCACGGAGCTGAGTTGAGAGTTCCCTAGGAGGCATGTGGAGCCAGGCCAGGAGCCTTACAGAGGTTTCCCATGAGCCGAGTGGAGACGGTCCCAGAGGTGAGCCAAAGAGAGGCCTTAGGTCGAGCCGCACTGGTGACAAAGACCCAGGCAAGTTTGTCACAGGAGTGAAGCTGATGCAGGCCTAGGAGCAGAGCAGCACTGGACCAAGTAGTCAAGCTGAGCCGGCTCCACTAGGCAAGCCAAGGCGGCCCATGGAAGCAATTTGAGTTGGTCCAAGGAGCTGAGTGGAGTGTGGCCTAGGAGCCATGCGGAGCCAGGCCAGGAGCCTTCTGGAGGCATCTGAGCAGCCGAGTTGAGGCGGTCGTGGGAACGGAGCCAAACAGAGCCCAACTATCAAGCTGCGCTGGCCACAAATGGCCAGGCAAGTCCGTCACAGGAGTGCCGCTGATGCAGGTCTAGGAGCAGAGCAGAGCACAGCTGGACCAAAGAGTCGAGCTCAGCGGGGACAAGGAAGGATGCGGAGATAGCGCCAGGAGCTGAGCTGGCCCTAGGAACCCTGCGGAGGCAACGTAGGAGCCTCCATGAGCCGTCCCAGGAGCCAAGATGAGCTGGCCAAGGAGTTGGGCAGAGCTGGCCACAAGAGTCCATCTGACTTTGTGTGAAAAGACCAGGCAAGTCTCTGGCGAGGGCCGAGCGGAGACAGCTCAGTAGTCGGGCAGAGATGCTGAGCATGCTGAGCGCAGCCAGCCCCTGGAGCTGAGCTGTGTCGTTCCCAAGAACTGAGTGGAGGCGTCCCCAAAAATCGAGCTTTGCTGTTCAGGATCCGAGCTGAGCTGCCACCAGCAGTCAAGGTACGTTGGTGCAAGGAGCCGAGCTGAGCGGGCTCCAAAAGGCAAGCTGAGGCGGCACATGGGGGCAAGTTGAGTTGGTCCAAGGAGCTGAATGGAGTGTGGCCTAGGAGCCATGCGGAGCCAGGCCGGGAGCCTTCCGGAGGCATCCCAGGAGCTGAGTTGAGGCTGTCCCGGGAGGTGAGCCAAATAGAGCGGCAAGGTTGAGCCTCACTGGCAACAAACGCCGAGGCGAGTCCATCACAGGAGCCAAGCTGATGCAGGCCCAGGAGCAAAGCAGAGCTGTACCAAGGAGCCGTGTCGAGCCGGCACACGGAAGGAGGCTGAGATAGCGCCAGGAGCTGAGCCGGCCCTAGGAACCCTGCGGAGCCAACGTAGGAGCCTCCATGAGCCGTCCCAGGAGCCAAGATGAGCTGGCCAAGGAGTTGGGCAGAGCTGGCCGCAGGAGCCCATCTGACTTTGTGCCATAAGACCAGGCAAGGCTGCGGCGAGGGCTGAGCTGTGTAAGCTAAGGATTTGGGCCGATATGCAACAGATGCTGGGACGAGCAAGCCCCCAGAGCTGAGCTGCGTTGGTCCCAGGAAACGAGGGGAGGCAGCCCCAAAGTTGAGCTTCACTGGCCTCAGGTTCCGAGGTGTGCTGCCACCAGGAGTCAAGATAGGTTAGTCCAAGGAATCAAGCTGACCTGGTTCCAAAAGGCAAGCCGAGGCAACACATAGAAGCACGTTGAGTTGGTCCACGGAGCTGAGTTGAGAGTTCCCTAGGAGGCATGTGGAGCCAGGCCAGGAGCCTTACAGAGGTTTCCCATGAGCCGAGTGGAGACGGTCCCAGAGGTGAGCCAAAGAGAGGCCTTAGGTCGAGCCGCACTGGTGACAAAGACCCAGGCAAGTTTGTCACAGGAGTGAAGCTGATGCAGGCCTAGGAGCAGAGCAGCACTGGACCAAGTAGTCAAGCTGAGCCGGCTCCACTAGGCAAGCCAAGGCAGCCCATGGAAGCAATTTGAGTTGGTCCAAGGAGCTGAGTGGAGTGTGGCCTAGGAGCCATGCGGAGCCAGGCCAGGAGCCTTCTGGAGGCATCTGAGCAGCCGAGTTGAGGCGGTCGTGGGAACGGAGCCAAACAGAGCCCAACTATCAAGCTGCGCTGGCCACAAACGGCCAGGCAAGTCCGTCACAGGAGTGCCGCTGATGCAGGTCTAGGAGCAGAGCAGAGCACAGCTGGACCAAAGAGTCGAGCTCAGCGGGGACAAGGAAGGATGCGGAGATAGCGCCAGGAGCTGAGCTGGCCCTAGGAACCCTGCGGAGGCAACGTAGGAGCCTCCATGAGCCGTCCCAGGAGCCAAGATGAGCTGGCCAAGGAGTTGGGCAGAGCTGGCCACAAGAGTCCATCTGACTTTGTGTCAAAAGACCAGGCAAGGCTGCGACGAGGGCCGAGCGGAGACAGCTCAGTAGTCGGGCAGCGATGCTGAGCATGTTGAGGGCAGCCAGCCCCTGGAGCTGAGCTGTGTCAGTCCTAGTCCTAGGAAGCCTGCGGAGCCATGGTAGGAGCCTTGACGAGCCGGCGAAGGAGTTGGGCAGAGCTGGCCGCAGGACCCCATCTGACTTTGTGCCATAAGACCAGGCAAGGCTGCGACGAGGGCCGAGCGGAGCCAGCTCAGGAGATGGGCCGAGATACCGAGCATGCTGAGCGCAGCAAGCCCCTGGTGCAGAGCTGTGTCGGTCCCAGGAACCGCGTGGAGGCGTCCCCAAAAGTCAAGCTTGGCTGTCCACAGGATGGGAGCTGAGCTTCCACCAGTTGTCATGGTGTTTTAGTCCAAGGAGCCAATCTGAGCTGGTTGCAAAGCTGAACTGAGGCGGCACATGGGGTCAAGTTGAGTTGGTCCAAGGAGCTGAGTGGAGTGTGGCCTAGGAGCCATGCGGAGCCAGGCCAGGAGCTTTCTGGAGGCATCTGAGGAGGCGAGGTGAGGCGGTCGCGGGAACGGAGCCAAACAGAGCCCAACTATCAAGCTGCGCTGGCCACAAACGGCCAGGCAAGTCCGTCACAGGAGTGCCGCTGATGCAGGTCTAGGAGCAGAGCAGAGCACAGCTGGACCAAAGAGTCGAGCTCAGCGGGGACAAGGAAGGATGCGGAGATAGCGCCAGGAGCTGAGCTGGCCCTAGGAACCCTGCGGAGGCAACGTAGGAGCCTCCATGAGCCGTCCCAGGAGCCAAGATGAGCTGGCCAAGGAGTTGGGCAGAGCTGGCCACAAGAGTCCGTCTGACTTTGTGTCAAAAGACCAGGCAAGTCTCTGGCGAGGGCCGAGCGGATTCATTTCATGAGTCGGGCCGAGATGCTGAGCATGCTGAGCGCAGCCAGCCCCTGGAGCTGAGCTGTGTCGTTCCCAAGAACTGAGTGGAGGCGTCCCCAAAAATCGAGCTTTGCTGTTCAGGATCCGAGCTGAGCTGCCACCAGCAGTCAAGGTACGTTGGTGCAAGGAGCCGAGCTGAGCGGGCTCCAAAAGGCAAGCTGAGGCGGCACATGGGGGCAAGTTGAGTTGGTCCAAGGAGCTGAATGGAGTGTGGCCTAGGAGCCATGCGGAGCCAGGCCGGGAGCCTTCCGGAGGCATCCCAGGAGCTGAGTTGAGGCTGTCCCGGGAGGTGAGCCAAATAGAGCGGCAAGGTTGAGCCTCACTGGCAACAAACGCCGAGGCGAGTCCATCACAGGAGCCAAGCTGATGCAGGCCCAGGAGCAAAGCAGAGCTGTACCAAGGAGCCGTGTCGAGCCGGCACACGGAAGGAGGCTGAGATAGCGCCAGGAGCTGAGCCGGCCCTAGGAACCCTGCGGAGCCAACGTAGGAGCCTCCATGAGCCGTCCCAGGAGCCAAGATGAGCTGGCCAAGGAGTTGGGCAGAGCTGGCCGCAGGAGCCCATCTGACTTTGTGCCATAAGACCAGGCAAGGCTGCGGCGAGGGCTGAGCTGTGTAAGCTAAGGATTTGGGCCGATATGCAACAGATGCTGGGACGAGCAAGCCCCCAGAGCTGAGCTGCGTTGGTCCCAGGAAACGAGGGGAGGCAGCCCCAAAGTTGAGCTTCACTGGCCTCAGGTTCCGAGGTGTGCTGCCACCAGGAGTCAAGATAGGTTAGTCCAAGGAATCAAGCTGACCTGGTTCCAAAAGGCAAGCCGAGGCAACACATAGAAGCACGTTGAGTTGGTCCACGGAGCTGAGTTGAGAGTTCCCTAGGAGGCATGTGGAGCCAGGCCAGGAGCCTTACAGAGGTTTCCCATGAGCCGAGTGGAGACGGTCCCAGAGGTGAGCCAAAGAGAGGCCTTAGGTCGAGCCGCACTGGTGACAAAGACCCAGGCAAGTTTGTCACAGGAGTGAAGCTGATGCAGGCCTAGGAGCAGAGCAGCACTGGACCAAGTAGTCAAGCTGAGCCGGCTCCACTAGGCAAGCCAAGGCAGCCCATGGAAGCAATTTGAGTTGGTCCAAGGAGCTGAGTGGAGTGTGGCCTAGGAGCCATGCGGAGCCAGGCCAGGAGCCTTCTGGAGGCATCTGAGCAGCCGAGTTGAGGCGGTCGTGGGAACGGAGCCAAACAGAGCCCAACTATCAAGCTGCGCTGGCCACAAACGGCCAGGCAAGTCCGTCACAGGAGTGCCGCTGATGCAGGTCTAGGAGCAGAGCAGAGCACAGCTGGACCAAAGAGTCGAGCTCAGCGGGGACAAGGAAGGATGCGGAGATAGCGCCAGGAGCTGAGCTGGCCCTAGGAACCCTGCGGAGGCAACGTAGGAGCCTCCATGAGCCGTCCCAGGAGCCAAGATGAGCTGGCCAAGGAGTTGGGCAGAGCTGGCCACAAGAGTCCATCTGACTTTGTGTGAAAAGACCAGGCAAGGCTGCGACGAGGGCCGAGCGGAGACAGCTCAGTAGTCGGGCAGAGATGCTGAGCATGCTGAGGGCAGCCAGGCCCTGGAGCTGAGCTGTGTCAGTCCTAGTCCTAGGAAGCCTGCGGAGCCATGGTAGGAGCCTTGACGAGCCGGCGAAGGAGTTGGGCAGAGCTGGCCGCAGGACCCCATCTGACTTTGTGCCATAAGACCAGGCAAGGCTGCGACGAGGGCCGAGCGGAGCCAGCTCAGGAGATGGGCCGAGATATCGAGCATGCTGAGCGCAGCAAGCCCCTGGTGCAGAGCTGTGTCGGTCCCAGGAACCGCGTGGAGGCGTCCCCAAAAGTCAAGCTTGGCTGTCCACAGGATGGGAGCTGAGCTTCCACCAGTTGTCATGGTGTTTTAGTCCAAGGAGCCAATCTGAGCTGGTTGCAAAGCTGAACTGAGGCGGCACATGGGGTCAAGTTGAGTTGGTCCAAGGAGCTGCGTGGAGTGTGGCCTAGGAGCCATGCGGAGCCAGGCCAGGAGCTTTCTGGAGGCATCTGAGGAGGCGAGGTGAGGCGGTCGCGGGAACGGAGCCAAACAGAGCCCAACTATCAAGCTGCGCTGGCCACAAACGGCCAGGCAAGTCCGTCACAGGAGTGCCGCTGATGCAGGTCTAGGAGCAGAGCAGAGCACAGCTGGACCAAAGAGTCGAGCTCAGCGGGGACAAGGAAGGATGCGGAGATAGCGCCAGGAGCTGAGCTGGCCCTAGGAACCCTGCGGAGGCAACGTAGGAGCCTCCATGAGCCGTCCCAGGAGCCAAGATGAGCTGGTCAAGGAGTTGGGCAGAGCTGGCCACAAGAGTCCGTCTGACTTTGTGTCAAAAGACCAGGCAAGTCTCTGGCGAGGGCCGAGCAGATTCATTTCATGAGTCGGGCCGAGATGCTGAGCATGCTGAGCGCAGCCAGCCCCTGGAGCTGAGCTGTGTCGTTCCCAAGAACTGAGTGGAGGCGTCCCCAAAAATCGAGCTTTGCTGTTCAGGATCCGAGCTGAGCTGCCACCAGCAGTCAAGGTACGTTGGTGCAAGGAGCCGAGCTGAGCGGGCTCCAAAAGGCAAGCTGAGGCGGCACATGGGGGCAAGTTGAGTTGGTCCAAGGAGCTGAATGGAGTGTGGCCTAGGAGCCATGCGGAGCCAGGCCGGGAGCCTTCCGGAGGCATCCCAGGAGCTGAGTTGAGGCTGTCCCGGGAGGTGAGCCAAATAGAGCGGCAAGGTTGAGCCTCACTGGCAACAAACGCCGAGGCGAGTCCATCACAGGAGCCAAGCTGATGCAGGCCCAGGAGCAAAGCAGAGCTGTACCAAGGAGCCGTGTCGAGCCGGCACACGGAAGGAGGCTGAGATAGCGCCAGGAGCTGAGCCGGCCCTAGGAACCCTGCGGAGCCAACGTAGGAGCCTCCATGAGCCGTCCCAGGAGCCAAGATGAGCTGGCCAAGGAGTTGGGCAGAGCTGGCCGCAGGAGCCCATCTGACTTTGTGCCATAAGACCAGGCAAGGCTGCGGCGAGGGCTGAGCTGTGTAAGCTAAGGATTCGGGCCGATATGCAACAGATGCTGGGACGAGCAAGCCCCCAGAGCTGAGCTGCGTTGGTCCCAGGAAACGAGGGGAGGCAGCCCCAAAGTTGAGCTTCACTGGCCTCAGGTTCCGAGGTGTGCTGCCACCAGGAGTCAAGATAGGTTAGTCCAAGGAATCAAGCTGACCTGGTTCCAAAAGGCAAGCCGAGGCAACACATAGAAGCACGTTGAGTTGGTCCACGGAGCTGAGTTGAGAGTTCCCTAGGAGGCATGTGGAGCCAGGCCAGGAGCCTTACAGAGGTTTCCCATGAGCCGAGTGGAGACGGTCCCAGAGGTGAGCCAAAGAGAGGCCTTAGGTCGAGCCGCACTGGTGACAAAGACCCAGGCAAGTTTGTCACAGGAGTGAAGCTGATGCAGGCCTAGGAGCAGAGCAGCACTGGACCAAGTAGTCAAGCTGAGCCGGCTCCACTAGGCAAGCCAAGGCGGCCCATGGAAGCAATTTGAGTTGGTCCAAGGAGCTGAGTGGAGTGTGGCCTAGGAGCCATGCGGAGCCAGGCCAGGAGCCTTCTGGAGGCATCTGAGGAGCCGAGGTGAGGCGGTCGTGGGAACGGAGCCAAACAGAGCCCAACTATCAAGCTGCGCTGGCCACAAACAGCCAGGCAAGTCCGTCACAGGAGTGCCGCTGATGCAGGTCTAGGAGCAGAGCAGAGCACAGCTGGACCAAAGAGTCGAGCTCAGCGGGGACAAGGAAGGATGCGGAGATAGCGCCAGGAGCTGAGCTGGCCCTAGGAACCCTGCGGAGGCAACGTAGGAGCCTCCATGAGCCGTCCCAGGAGCCAAGATGAGCTGGCCAAGGAGTTGGGCAGAGCTGGCCACAAGAGTCCATCTGACTTTGTGTCAAAAGACCAGGCAAGGCTGCGACGAGGGCCGAGCGGAGACAGCTCAGTAGTCGGGCCGAGATGCTGAGCATGCTGAGCGCAGCCAGCCCCTGGAGCTGAGCTGTGTCGTTCCCAAGAACTGAGTGGAGGCGTCCCCAAAAATCGAGCTTTGCTGTTCAGGATCCGAGCTGAGCTGCCACCAGCAGTCAAGGTACGTTGGTGCAAGGAGCCGAGCTGAGCGGGCTCCAAAAGGCAAGCTGAGGCGGCACATGGGGGCAAGTTGAGTTGGTCCAAGGAGCTGAATGGAGTGTGGCCTAGGAGCCATGCGGAGCCAGGCCGGGAGCCTTGACGAGCCGGCGAAGGAGTTGGGCAGAGCTGGCCGCAGGACCCCATCTGACTTTGTGCCATAAGACCAGGCAAGGCTGCGACGAGGGCCGAGCGGAGTCAGCTCAGGAGATGGGCCGAGATACCGAGCATGCTGAGCGCAGCAAGCCCCTGGTGCAGAGCTGTGTCGGTCCCAGGAACCGCGTGGCGGCGTCCCCAAAAGTCAAGCTTGGCTGTCCACAGGATGGGAGCTGAGCTTCCACCAGTTGTCATGGTGTTTTAGTCCAAGGAGCCAATCTGAGCTGGTTGCAAAGCTGAACTGAGGCGGCACATGGGGTCAAGTTGAGTTGGTCCAAGGAGCTGAGTGGAGTGTGGCCTAGAAGCCATGCGGAGCCAGGCCAGGAGCTTTCTGGAGGCATCTGAGGAGGCGAGGTGAGGCGGTCGCGGGAACGGAGCCAAACAGAGCCCAACTATCAAGCTGCGCTGGCCACAAACGGCCAGGCAAGTCCGTCACAGGAGTGCCGCTGATGCAGGTCTAGGAGCAGAGCAGAGCACAGCTGGACCAAAGAGTCGAGCTCAGCGGGGACAAGGAAGGATGCGGAGATAGCGCCAGGAGCTGAGCTGGCCCTAGGAACCCTGCGGAGGCAACGTAGGAGCCTCCATGAGCCGTCCCAGGAGCCAAGATGAGCTGGTCAAGGAGTTGGGCAGAGCTGGCCACAAGAGTCCGTCTGACTTTGTGTCAAAAGACCAGGCAAGTCTCTGGCGAGGGCCGAGCGGAGACAGCTCAGTAGTCGGGCCGAGATGCTGAGCATGCTGAGCGCAGCCAGCCCCTGGAGCTGAGCTGTGTCATTCCCAAGAACTGAGTGGAGGCGTCCCCAAAAATCGAGCTTTGCTGTTCAGGATCCGAGCTGAGCTGCCACCAGCAGTCAAGGTACGTTGGTGCAAGGAGCCGAGCTGAGCGGGCTCCAAAAGGCAAGCTGAGGCGGCACATGGGGGCAAGTTGAGTTGGTCCAAGGAGCTGAATGGAGTGTGGCCTAGGAGCCATGCGGAGCCAGGCCGGGAGCCTTCCGGAGGCATCCCAGGAGCTGAGTTGAGGCTGTCCCGGGAGGTGAGCCAAATAGAGCGGCAAGGTTGAGCCTCACTGGCAACAAACGCCGAGGCGAGTCCATCACAGGAGCCAAGCTGATGCAGGCCCAGGAGCAAAGCAGAGCTGTACCAAGGAGCCGTGTCGAGCCGGCACACGGAAGGAGGCTGAGATAGCGCCAGGAGCTGAGCCGGCCCTAGGAACCCTGCGGAGCCAACGTAGGAGCCTCCATGAGCCGTCCCAGGAGCCAAGATGAGCTGGCCAAGGAGTTGGGCAGAGCTGGCCGCAGGAGCCCATCTGACTTTGTGCCATAAGACCAGGCAAGGCTGCGGCGAGGGCTGAGCTGTGTAAGCTAAGGATTTGGGCCGATATGCAACAGATGCTGGGACGAGCAAGCCCCCAGAGCTGAGCTGCGTTGGTCCCAGGAAACGAGGGGAGGCAGCCCCAAAGTTGAGCTTCACTGGCCTCAGGTTCCGAGGTGTGCTGCCACCAGGAGTCAAGATAGGTTAGTCCAAGGAATCAAGCTGACCTGGTTCCAAAAGGCAAGCCGAGGCAACACATAGAAGCACGTTGAGTTGGTCCACGGAGCTGAGTTGAGAGTTCCCTAGGAGGCATGTGGAGCCAGGCCAGGAGCCTTACAGAGGTTTCCCATGAGCCGAGTGGAGACGGTCCCAGAGGTGAGCCAAAGAGAGGCCTTAGGTCGAGCCGCACTGGTGACAAAGACCCAGGCAAGTTTGTCACAGGAGTGAAGCTGATGCAGGCCTAGGAGCAGAGCAGCACTGGACCAAGTAGTCAAGCTGAGCCGGCTCCACTAGGCAAGCCAAGGCGGCCCATGGAAGCAATTTGAGTTGGTCCAAGGAGCTGAGTGGAGTGTGGCCTAGGAGCCATGCGGAGCCAGGCCAGGAGCCTTCTGGAGGCATCTGAGGAGCCGAGGTGAGGCGGTCGTGGGAACGGAGCCAAACAGAGCCCAACTATCAAGCTGCGCTGGCCACAAACGGCCAGGCAAGTCCGTCACAGGAGTGCCGCTGATGCAGGTCTAGGAGCAGAGCAGAGCAGAGCACAGCTGGACCAAAGAGTCGAGCTCAGCGGGGACAAGGAAGGATGCGGAGATAGTGCCAGGAGCTGAGCTGGCCCTAGGAACCCTGCGGAGGCAACGTAGGAGCCTCCATGAGCCGTCCCAGGAGCCAAGATGAGCTGGCCAAGGAGTTGGGCAGAGCTGGCCACAAGAGTCCGTCTGACTTTGTGTCAAAAGACCAGGCAAGTCTCTGGCGAGGGCCGAGCGGATTCATTTCATGAGTCGGGCCGAGATGCTGAGCATGCTGAGCGCAGCCAGCCCCTGGAGCTGAGCTGTGTCGTTCCCAAGAACTGAGTGGAGGCGTCCCCAAAAATCGAGCTTTGCTGTTCAGGATCCGAGCTGAGCTGCCACCAGCAGTCAAGGTACGTTGGTGCAAGGAGCCGAGCTGAGCGGGCTCCAAAAGGCAAGCTGAGGCGGCACATGGGGGCAAGTTGAGTTGGTCCAAGGAGCTGAATGGAGTGTGGCCTAGGAGCCATGCGGAGCCAGGCCGGGAGCCTTCCGGAGGCATCCCAGGAGCTGAGTTGAGGCTGTCCCGGGAGGTGAGCCAAATAGAGCGGCAAGGTTGAGCCTCACTGGCAACAAACGCCGAGGCGAGTCCATCACAGGAGCCAAGCTGATGCAGGCCCAGGAGCAAAGCAGAGCTGTACCAAGGAGCCGTGTCGAGCCGGCACACGGAAGGAGGCTGAGATAGCGCCAGGAGCTGAGCCGGCCCTAGGAACCCTGCGGAGCCAACGTAGGAGCCTCCATGAGCCGTCCCAGGAGCCAAGATGAGCTGGCCAAGGAGTTGGGCAGAGCTGGCCGCAGGAGCCCATCTGACTTTGTGCCATAAGACCAGGCAAGGCTGCGGCGAGGGCTGAGCTGTGTAAGCTAAGGATTTGGGCCGATATGCAACAGATGCTGGGACGAGCAAGCCCCCAGAGCTGAGCTGCGTTGGTCCCAGGAAACGAGGGGAGGCAGCCCCAAAGTTGAGCTTCACTGGCCTCAGGTTCCGAGGTGTGCTGCCACCAGGAGTCAAGATAGGTTAGTCCAAGGAATCAAGCTGACCTGGTTCCAAAAGGCAAGCCGAGGCAACACATAGAAGCACGTTGAGTTGGTCCACGGAGCTGAGTTGAGAGTTCCCTAGGAGGCATGTGGAGCCAGGCCAGGAGCCTTACAGAGGTTTCCCATGAGCCGAGTGGAGACGGTCCCAGAGGTGAGCCAAAGAGAGGCCTTAGGTCGAGCCGCACTGGTGACAAAGACCCAGGCAAGTTTGTCACAGGAGTGAAGCTGATGCAGGCCTAGGAGCAGAGCAGCACTGGACCAAGTAGTCAAGCTGAGCCGGCTCCACTAGGCAAGCCAAGGCGGCCCATGGAAGCAATTTGAGTTGGTCCAAGGAGCTGAGTGGAGTGTGGCCTAGGAGCCATGCGGAGCCAGGCCAGGAGCCTTATGGCAACGTTCCAGGAGGCGAGGTGAGGCGGTCGCGGGAACGGAGCCAAACAGAGCCCAACTATCAAGCTGCGCTGGCCACAAACGGCCAGGCAAGTCCGTCACAGGAGTGCCGCTGATGCAGGTCTAGGAGCAGAGCAGAGCACAGCTGGACCAAAGAGTCGAGCTCAGCGGGGACAAGGAAGGATGCGGAGATAGCGCCAGGAGCTGAGCTGGCCCTAGGAACCCTGCGGAGGCAACGTAGGAGCCTCCATGAGCCGTCCCAGGAGCCAAGATGAGCTGGCCAAGGAGTTGGGCAGAGCTGGCCACAAGAGTCCATCTGACTTTGTGTCAAAAGACCAGGCAAGGCTGCGACGAGGGCCGAGCGGAGACAGCTCAGTAGTCGGGCAGAGATGCTGAGCATGCTGAGGGCAGCCAGCCCCTGGAGCTGAGCTGTGTCAGTCCTAGTCCTAGGAAGCCTGCGGAGCCATGGTAGGAGCCTTGACGAGCCGGCGAAGGAGTTGGGCAGAGCTGGCCGCAGGACCCCATCTGACTTTGTGCCATAAGACCAGGCAAGGCTGCGACGAGGGCCGAGCGGAGCCAGCTCAGGAGATGGGCCGAGATACCGAGCATGCTGAGCGCAGCAAGCCCCTGGTGCAGAGCTGTGTCGGTCCCAGGAACCGCGTGGAGGCATCCCCAAAAGTCAAGCTTGGCTGTCCACAGGATGGGAGCTGAGCTTCCACCAGTTGTCATGGTGTTTTAGTCCAAGGAGCCAATCTGAGCTGGTTGCAAAGCTGAACTGAGGCGGCACATGGGGTCAAGTTGAGTTGGTCCAAGGAGCTGAGTGGAGTGTGGCCTAGGAGCCATGCGGAGCCAGGCCAGGAGCTTTCTGGAGGCATCTGAGGAGGCGAGGTGAGGCGGTCGCGGGAACGGAGCCAAACAGAGCCCAACTATCAAGCTGCGCTGGCCACAAACGGCCAGGCAAGTCCGTCACAGGAGTGCCGCTGATGCAGGTCTAGGAGCAGAGCAGAGCACAGCTGGACCAAAGAGTCGAGCTCAGCGGGGACAAGGAAGGATGCGGAGATAGCGCCAGGAGCTGAGCTGGCCCTAGGAACCCTGCGGAGGCAACGTAGGAGCCTCCATGAGCCGTCCCAGGAGCCAAGATGAGCTGGCCAAGGAGTTGGGCAGAGCTGGCCACAAGAGTCCATCTGACTTTGTGTGAAAAGACCAGGCAAGTCTCTGGCGAGGGCCGAGCGGAGACAGCTCAGTAGTCGGGCCGAGATGCTGAGCATGCTGAGCGCAGCCAGCCCCTGGAGCTGAGCTGTGTCGTTCCCAAGAACTGAGTGGAGGCGTCCCCAAAAATCGAGCTTTGCTGTTCAGGATCCGAGCTGAGCTGCCACCAGCAGTCAAGGTACGTTGGTGCAAGGAGCCGAGCTGAGCGGGCTCCAAAAGGCAAGCTGAGGCGGCACATGGGGGCAAGTTGAGTTGGTCCAAGGAGCTGAATGGAGTGTGGCCTAGGAGCCATGCGGAGCCAGGCCGGGAGCCTTCCGGAGGCATCCCAGGAGCTGAGTTGAGGCTGTCCCGGGAGGTGAGCCAAATAGAGCGGCAAGGTTGAGCCTCACTGGCAACAAACGCCGAGGCGAGTCCATCACAGGAGCCAAGCTGATGCAGGCCCAGGAGCAAAGCAGAGCTGTACCAAGGAGCCGTGTCGAGCCGGCACACGGAAGGAGGCTGAGATAGCGCCAGGAGCTGAGCCGGCCCTAGGAACCCTGCGGAGCCAACGTAGGAGCCTCCATGAGCCGTCCCAGGAGCCAAGATGAGCTGGCCAAGGAGTTGGGCAGAGCTGGCCGCAGGAGCCCATCTGACTTTGTGCCATAAGACCAGGCAAGGCTGCGGCGAGGGCTGAGCTGTGTAAGCTAAGGATTTGGGCCGATATGCAACAGATGCTGGGACGAGCAAGCCCCCAGAGCTGAGCTGCGTTGGTCCCAGGAAACGAGGGGAGGCAGCCCCAAAGTTGAGCTTCACTGGCCTCAGGTTCCGAGGTGTGCTGCCACCAGGAGTCAAGATAGGTTAGTCCAAGGAATCAAGCTGACCTGGTTCCAAAAGGCAAGCCGAGGCAACACATAGAAGCACGTTGAGTTGGTCCACGGAGCTGAGTTGAGAGTTCCCTAGGAGGCATGTGGAGCCAGGCCAGGAGCCTTACAGAGGTTTCCCATGAGCCGAGTGGAGACGGTCCCAGAGGTGAGCCAAAGAGAGGCCTTAGGTCGAGCCGCACTGGTGACAAAGACCCAGGCAAGTTTGTCACAGGAGTGAAGCTGATGCAGGCCTAGGAGCAGAGCAGCACTGGACCAAGTAGTCAAGCTGAGCCGGCTCCACTAGGCAAGCCAAGGCGGCCCATGGAAGCAATTTGAGTTGGTCCAAGGAGCTGAGTGGAGTGTGGCCTAGGAGCCATGCGGAGCCAGGCCAGGAGCCTTATGGCAACGTTCCAGGAGGCGAGGTGAGGCGGTCGCGGGAACGGAGCCAAACAGAGCCCAACTATCAAGCTGCGCTGGCCACAAACGGCCAGGCAAGTCCGTCACAGGAGTGCCGCTGATGCAGGTCTAGGAGCAGAGCAGAGCACAGCTGGACCAAAGAGTCGAGCTCAGCGGGGACAAGGAAGGATGCGGAGATAGCGCCAGGAGCTGAGCTGGCCCTAGGAACCCTGCGGAGGCAACGTAGGAGCCTCCATGAGCCGTCCCAGGAGCCAAGATGAGCTGGCCAAGGAGTTGGGCAGAGCTGGCCACAAGAGTCCATCTGACTTTGTGTCAAAAGACCAGGCAAGGCTGCGACGAGGGCCGAGCGGAGACAGCTCAGTAGTCGGGCAGAGATGCTGAGCATGCTGAGGGCAGCCAGCCCCTGGAGCTGAGCTGTGTCAGTCCTAGTCCTAGGAAGCCTGCGGAGCCATGGTAGGAGCCTTGACGAGCCGGCGAAGGAGTTGGGCAGAGCTGGCCGCAGGACCCCATCTGACTTTGTGCCATAAGACCAGGCAAGGCTGCGACGAGGGCCGAGCGGAGCCAGCTCAGGAGATGGGCCGAGATACCGAGCATGCTGAGCGCAGCAAGCCCCTGGTGCAGAGCTGTGTCGGTCCCAGGAACCGCGTGGAGGCATCCCCAAAAGTCAAGCTTGGCTGTCCACAGGATGGGAGCTGAGCTTCCACCAGTTGTCATGGTGTTTTAGTCCAAGGAGCCAATCTGAGCTGGTTGCAAAGCTGAACTGAGGCGGCACATGGGGTCAAGTTGAGTTGGTCCAAGGAGCTGAGTGGAGTGTGGCCTAGGAGCCATGCGGAGCCAGGCCAGGAGCTTTCTGGAGGCATCTGAGGAGGCGAGGTGAGGCGGTCGCGGGAACGGAGCCAAACAGAGCCCAACTATCAAGCTGCGCTGGCCACAAACGGCCAGGCAAGTCCGTCACAGGAGTGCCGCTGATGCAGGTCTAGGAGCAGAGCAGAGCACAGCTGGACCAAAGAGTCGAGCTCAGCGGGGACAAGGAAGGATGCGGAGATAGCGCCAGGAGCTGAGCTGGCCCTAGGAACCCTGCGGAGGCAACGTAGGAGCCTCCATGAGCCGTCCCAGGAGCCAAGATGAGCTGGCCAAGGAGTTGGGCAGAGCTGGCCACAAGAGTCCATCTGACTTTGTGTGAAAAGACCAGGCAAGTCTCTGGCGAGGGCCGAGCGGAGACAGCTCAGTAGTCGGGCCGAGATGCTGAGCATGCTGAGCGCAGCCAGCCCCTGGAGCTGAGCTGTGTCGTTCCCAAGAACTGAGTGGAGGCGTCCCCAAAAATCGAGCTTTGCTGTTCAGGATCCGAGCTGAGCTGCCACCAGCAGTCAAGGTACGTTGGTGCAAGGAGCCGAGCTGAGCGGGCTCCAAAAGGCAAGCTGAGGCGGCACATGGGGGCAAGTTGAGTTGGTCCAAGGAGCTGAATGGAGTGTGGCCTAGGAGCCATGCGGAGCCAGGCCGGGAGCCTTCCGGAGGCATCCCAGGAGCTGAGTTGAGGCTGTCCCGGGAGGTGAGCCAAATAGAGCGGCAAGGTTGAGCCTCACTGGCAACAAACGCCGAGGCGAGTCCATCACAGGAGCCAAGCTGATGCAGGCCCAGGAGCAAAGCAGAGCTGTACCAAGGAGCCGTGTCGAGCCGGCACACGGAAGGAGGCTGAGATAGCGCCAGGAGCTGAGCCGGCCCTAGGAACCCTGCGGAGCCAACGTAGGAGCCTCCATGAGCCGTCCCAGGAGCCAAGATGAGCTGGCCAAGGAGTTGGGCAGAGCTGGCCGCAGGAGCCCATCTGACTTTGTGCCATAAGACCAGGCAAGGCTGCGGCGAGGGCTGAGCTGTGTAAGCTAAGGATTTGGGCCGATATGCAACAGATGCTGGGACGAGCAAGCCCCCAGAGCTGAGCTGCGTTGGTCCCAGGAAACGAGGGGAGGCAGCCCCAAAGTTGAGCTTCACTGGCCTCAGGTTCCGAGGTGTGCTGCCACCAGGAGTCAAGATAGGTTAGTCCAAGGAATCAAGCTGACCTGGTTCCAAAAGGCAAGCCGAGGCAACACATAGAAGCACGTTGAGTTGGTCCACGGAGCTGAGTTGAGAGTTCCCTAGGAGGCATGTGGAGCCAGGCCAGGAGCCTTACAGAGGTTTCCCATGAGCCGAGTGGAGACGGTCCCAGAGGTGAGCCAAAGAGAGGCCTTAGGTCGAGCCGCACTGGTGACAAAGACCCAGGCAAGTTTGTCACAGGAGTGAAGCTGATGCAGGCCTAGGAGCAGAGCAGCACTGGACCAAGTAGTCAAGCTGAGCCGGCTCCACTAGGCAAGCCAAGGCGGCCCATGGAAGCAATTTGAGTTGGTCCAAGGAGCTGAGTGGAGTGTGGCCTAGGAGCCATGCGGAGCCAGGCCAGGAGCCTTATGGCAACGTTCCAGGAGGCGAGGTGAGGCGGTCGCGGGAACGGAGCCAAACAGAGCCCAACTATCAAGCTGCGCTGGCCACAAACGGCCAGGCAAGTCCGTCACAGGAGTGCCGCTGATGCAGGTCTAGGAGCAGAGCAGAGCACAGCTGGACCAAAGAGTCGAGCTCAGCGGGGACAAGGAAGGATGCGGAGATAGCGCCAGGAGCTGAGCTGGCCCTAGGAACCCTGCGGAGGCAACGTAGGAGCCTCCATGAGCCGTCCCAGGAGCCAAGATGAGCTGGCCAAGGAGTTGGGCAGAGCTGGCCACAAGAGTCCATCTGACTTTGTGTCAAAAGACCAGGCAAGTCTCTGGCGAGGGCCGAGCGGAGACAGCTCAGTAGTCGGGCCGAGATGCTGAGCATGCTGAGCGCAGCCAGCCCCTGGAGCTGAGCTGTGTCGTTCCCAAGAACTGAGTGGAGGCGTCCCCAAAAATCGAGCTTTGCTGTTCAGGATCCGAGCTGAGCTGCCACCAGCAGTCAAGGTACGTTGGTGCAAGGAGCCGAGCTGAGCGGGCTCCAAAAGGCAAGCTGAGGCGGCACATGGGGGCAAGTTGAGTTGGTCCAAGGAGCTGAATGGAGTGTGGCCTAGGAGCCATGCGGAGCCAGGCCGGGAGCCTTCCGGAGGCATCCCAGGAGCTGAGTTGAGGCTGTCCCGGGAGGTGAGCCAAATAGAGCGGCAAGGTTGAGCCTCACTGGCAACAAACGCCGAGGCGAGTCCATCACAGGAGCCAAGCTGATGCAGGCCCAGGAGCAAAGCAGAGCTGTACCAAGGAGCCGTGTCGAGCCGGCACACGGAAGGAGGCTGAGATAGCGCCAGGAGCTGAGCCGGCCCTAGGAACCCTGCGGAGCCAACGTAGGAGCCTCCATGAGCCGTCCCAGGAGCCAAGATGAGCTGGCCAAGGAGTTGGGCAGAGCTGGCCGCAGGAGCCCATCTGACTTTGTGCCATAAGACCAGGCAAGGCTGCGGCGAGGGCTGAGCTGTGTAAGCTAAGGATTCGGGCCGATATGCAACAGATGCTGGGACGAGCAAGCCCCCAGAGCTGAGCTGCGTTGGTCCCAGGAAACGAGGGGAGGCAGCCCCAAAGTTGAGCTTCACTGGCCTCAGGTTCCGAGGTGTGCTGCCACCAGGAGTCAAGATAGGTTAGTCCAAGGAATCAAGCTGACCTGGTTCCAAAAGGCAAGCCGAGGCAACACATAGAAGCACGTTGAGTTGGTCCACGGAGCTGAGTTGAGAGTTCCCTAGGAGGCATGTGGAGCCAGGCCAGGAGCCTTACAGAGGTTTCCCATGAGCCGAGTGGAGACGGTCCCAGAGGTGAGCCAAAGAGAGACCTTAGGTCGAGCCGCACTGGTGACAAAGACCCAGGCAAGTTTGTCACAGGAGTGAAGCTGATGCAGGCCTAGGAGCAGAGCAGCACTGGACCAAGTAGTCAAGCTGAGCCGGCTCCAATAGGCAAGCCAAGGCAGCCCATGGAAGCAATTTGAGTTGGTCCAAGGAGCTGAGTGGAGTGTGGCCTAGGAGCCATGCGGAGCCAGGCCAGGAGCTTTCTGGAGGCATCTGAGGAGCCGAGGTGAGGCGGTCGCGGGAACGGAGCCAAACAGAGCCCAACTATCAAGCTGCGCTGGCCACAAACGGCCAGGCAAGTCCGTCACAGGAGTGCCGCTGATGCAGGTCTAGGAGCAGAGCAGAGCACAGCTGGACCAAAGAGTCGAGCTCAGCGGGGACAAGGAAGGATGCGGAGATAGCGCCAGGAGCTGAGCTGGCCCTAGGAACCCTGCGGAGGCAACGTAGGAGCCTCCATGAGCCGTCCCAGGAGCCAAGATGAGCTGGCCAAGGAGTTGGGCAGAGCTGGCCACAAGAGTCCATCTGACTTTGTGTCAAAAGACCAGGCAAGTCTCTGGCGAGGGCCAAGCGGAGACAGCTCAGTAGTCGGGCAGAGATGCTGAGCATGCTGAGCGCAGCCAGCCCCTGGAGCTGAGCTGTGTCGTTCCCAAGAACTGAGTGGAGGCGTCCCCAAAAATCGAGCTTTGCTGTTCAGGATCCGAGCTGAGCTGCCACCAGCAGTCAAGGTACGTTGGTGCAAGGAGCCGAGCTGAGCGGGCTCCAAAAGGCAAGCTGAGGCGGCACATGGGGGCAAGTTGAGTTGGTCCAAGGAGCTGAATGGAGTGTGGCCTAGGAGCCATGCGGAGCCAGGCCGGGAGCCTTGACGAGCCGGCGAAGGAGTTGGGCAGAGCTGGCCGCAGGACCCCATCTGACTTTGTGCCATAAGACCAGGCAAGGCTGCGACGAGGGCCGAGCGGAGCCAGCTCAGGAGATGGGCCGAGATACCGAGCATGCTGAGCGCAGCAAGCCCCTGGTGCAGAGCTGTGTCGGTCCCAGGAACCGCGTGGAGGCGTCCCCAAAAGTCAAGCTTGGCTGTCCACAGGATGGGAGCTGAGCTTCCACCAGTTGTCATGGTGTTTTAGTCCAAGGAGCCAATCTGAGCTGGTTGCAAAGCTGAACTGAGGCGGCACATGGGGTCAAGTTGAGTTGGTCCAAGGAGCTGAGTGGAGTGTGGCCTAGGAGCCATGCGGAGCCAGGCCAGGAGCTTTCTGGAGGCATCTGAGGAGGCGAGGTGAGGCGGTCGCGGGAACGGAGCCAAACAGAGCCCAACTATCAAGCTGCGCTGGCCACAAACGGCCAGGCAAGTCCGTCACAGGAGTGCCGCTGATGCAGGTCTAGGAGCAGAGCAGAGCACAGCTGGACCAAAGAGTCGAGCTCAGCGGGGACAAGGAAGGATGCGGAGATAGCGCCAGGAGCTGAGCTGGCCCTAGGAACCCTGCGGAGGCAACGTAGGAGCCTCCATGAGCCATCCCAGGAGCCAAGATGAGCTGGTCAAGGAGTTGGGCAGAGCTGGCCACAAGAGTCCGTCTGACTTTGTGTCAAAAGACCAGGCAAGTCTCTGGCGAGGGCCGAGCAGATTCATTTCATGAGTCGGGCCGAGATGCTGAGCATGCTGAGCGCAGCCAGCCCCTGGAGCTGAGCTGTGTCGTTCCCAAGAACTGAGTGGAGGCGTCCCCAAAAATCGAGCTTTGCTGTTCAGGATCCGAGCTGAGCTGCCACCAGCAGTCAAGGTACGTTGGTGCAAGGAGCCGAGCTGAGCGGGCTCCAAAAGGCAAGCTGAGGCGGCACATGGGGGCAAGTTGAGTTGGTCCAAGGAGCTGAATGGAGTGTGGCCTAGGAGCCATGCGGAGCCAGGCCGGGAGCCTTCCGGAGGCATCCCAGGAGCTGAGTTGAGGCTGTCCCGGGAGGTGAGCCAAATAGAGCGGCAAGGTTGAGCCTCACTGGCAACAAACGCCGAGGCGAGTCCATCACAGGAGCCAAGCTGATGCAGGCCCAGGAGCAAAGCAGAGCTGTACCAAGGAGCCGTGTCGAGCCGGCACACGGAAGGAGGCTGAGATAGCGCCAGGAGCTGAGCCGGCCCTAGGAACCCTGCGGAGCCAACGTAGGAGCCTCCATGAGCCGTCCCAGGAGCCAAGATGAGCTGGCCAAGGAGTTGGGCAGAGCTGGCCGCAGGAGCCCATCTGACTTTGTGCCATAAGACCAGGCAAGGCTGCGGCGAGGGCTGAGCTGTGTAAGCTAAGGATTTGGGCCGATATGCAACAGATGCTGGGACGAGCAAGCCCCCAGAGCTGAGCTGCGTTGGTCCCAGGAAACGAGGGGAGGCAGCCCCAAAGTTGAGCTTCACTGGCCTCAGGTTCCGAGGTGTGCTGCCACCAGGAGTCAAGATAGGTTAGTCCAAGGAATCAAGCTGACCTGGTTCCAAAAGGCAAGCCGAGGCAACACATAGAAGCACGTTGAGTTGGTCCACGGAGCTGAGTTGAGAGTTCCCTAGGAGGCATGTGGAGCCAGGCCAGGAGCCTTACAGAGGTTTCCCATGAGCCGAGTGGAGACGGTCCCAGAGGTGAGCCAAAGAGAGGCCTTAGGTCGAGCCGCACTGGTGACAAAGACCCAGGCAAGTTTGTCACAGGAGTGAAGCTGATGCAGGCCTAGGAGCAGAGCAGCACTGGACCAAGTAGTCAAGCTGAGCCGGCTCCACTAGGCAAGCCAAGGCGGCCCATGGAAGCAATTTGAGTTGGTCCAAGGAGCTGAGTGGAGTGTGGCCTAGGAGCCATGCGGAGCCAGGCCAGGAGCCTTATGGCAACGTTCCAGGAGGCGAGGTGAGGCGGTCGCGGGAACGGAGCCAAACAGAGCCCAACTATCAAGCTGCGCTGGCCACAAACGGCCAGGCAAGTCCGTCACAGGAGTGCCGCTGATGCAGGTCTAGGAGCAGAGCAGAGCACAGCTGGACCAAAGAGTCGAGCTCAGCGGGGACAAGGAAGGATGCGGAGATAGCGCCAGGAGCTGAGCTGGCCCTAGGAACCCTGCGGAGGCAACGTAGGAGCCTCCATGAGCCGTCCCAGGAGCCAAGATGAGCTGGCCAAGGAGTTGGGCAGAGCTGGCCACAAGAGTCCGTCTGACTTTGTGTCAAAAGACCAGGCAAGTCTCTGGCGAGGGCCGAGCGGAGACAGCTCAGTAGTCGGGCCGAGATGCTGAGCATGCTGAGCGCAGCCAGCCCCTGGAGCTGAGCTGTGTCGTTCCCAAGAACTGAGTGGAGGCGTCCCCAAAAATCGAGCTTTGCTGTTCAGGATCCGAGCTGAGCTGCCACCAGCAGTCAAGGTACGTTGGTGCAAGGAGCCGAGCTGAGCGGGCTCCAAAAGGCAAGCTGAGGCGGCACATGGGGGCAAGTTGAGTTGGTCCAAGGAGCTGAATGGAGTGTGGCCTAGGAGCCATGCGGAGCCAGGCCGGGAGCCTTCCGGAGGCATCCCAGGAGCTGAGTTGAGGCTGTCCCGGGAGGTGAGCCAAATAGAGCGGCAAGGTTGAGCCTCACTGGCAACAAACGCCGAGGCGAGTCCATCACAGGAGCCAAGCTGATGCAGGCCCAGGAGCAAAGCAGAGCTGTACCAAGGAGCCGTGTCGAGCCGGCACACGGAAGGAGGCTGAGATAGCGCCAGGAGCTGAGCCGGCCCCAGGAACCCTGCGGAGCCAACGTAGGAGCCTCCATGAGCCGTCCCAGGAGCCAAGATGAGCTGGCCAAGGAGTTGGGCAGAGCTGGCCGCAGGAGCCCATCTGACTTTGTGCCATAAGACCAGGCAAGGCTGCGGCGAGGGCTGAGCTGTGTAAGCTAAGGATTTGGGCCGATATGCAACAGATGCTGGGACGAGCAAGCCCCCAGAGCTGAGCTGCGTTGGTCCCAGGAAACGAGGGGAGGCAGCCCCAAAGTTGAGCTTCACTGGCCTCAGGTTCCGAGGTGTGCTGCCACCAGGAGTCAAGATAGGTTAGTCCAAGGAATCAAGCTGACCTGGTTCCAAAAGGCAAGCCGAGGCAACACATAGAAGCACGTTGAGTTGGTCCACGGAGCTGAGTTGAGAGTTCCCTAGGAGGCATGTGGAGCCAGGCCAGGAGCCTTACAGAGGTTTCCCATGAGCCGAGTGGAGACGGTCCCAGAGGTGAGCCAAAGAGAGGCCTTAGGTCGAGCCGCACTGGTGACAAAGACCCAGGCAAGTTTGTCACAGGAGTGAAGCTGATGCAGGCCTAGGAGCAGAGCAGCACTGGACCAAGTAGTCAAGCTGAGCCGGCTCCACTAGGCAAGCCAAGGCAGCCCATGGAAGCAATTTGAGTTGGTCCAAGGAGCTGAGTGGAGTGTGGCCTAGGAGCCATGCGGAGCCAGGCCAGGAGCCTTCTGGAGGCATCTGAGCAGCCGAGTTGAGGCGGTCGTGGGAACGGAGCCAAACAGAGCCCAAATATCAAGCTGCGCTGGCCACAAACGGCCAGGCAAGTCCGTCACAGGAGTGCCGCTGATGCAGGTCTAGGAGCAGAGCAGAGCACAGCTGGACCAAAGAGTCGAGCTCAGCGGGGACAAGGAAGGATGCGGAGATAGCGCCAGGAGCTGAGCTGGCCCTAGGAACCCTGCGGAGGCAACGTAGGAGCCTCCATGAGCCGTCCCAGGAGCCAAGATGAGCTGGCCAAGGAGTTGGGCAGAGCTGGCCACAAGAGTCCATCTGACTTTGTGTGAAAAGACCAGGCAAGTCTCTGGCGAGGGCCGAGCGGAGACAGCTCAGTAGTCGGGCCGAGATGCTGAGCATGCTGAGCGCAGCCAGCCCCTGGAGCTGAGCTGTGTCGTTCCCAAGAACTGAGTGGAGGCGTCCCCAAAAATCAAGCTTTGCTGTTCAGGATCCGAGCTGAGCTGCCACCAGCAGTCAAGGTACGTTGGTGCAAGGAGCCGAGCTGAGCGGGCTCCAAAAGGCAAGCTGAGGCGGCACATGGGGGCAAGTTGAGTTGGTCCAAGGAGCTGAATGGAGTGTGGCCTAGGAGCCATGCGGAGCCAGGCCGGGAGCCTTCCGGAGGCATCCCAGGAGCTGAGTTGAGGCTGTCCCGGGAGGTGAGCCAAATACAGTGGCAAGGTTGAGCCTCACTGGCAACAAACGCCGAGGCGAGTCCATCACAGGAGCCAAGCTGATGCAGGCCCAGGAGCAAAGCAGAGCTGTACCAAGGAGCCGTGTCGAGCCGGCACACGGAAGGAGGCTGAGATAGCGCCAGGAGCTGAGCCGGCCCTAGGAACCCTGCGGAGCCAACGTAGGAGCCTCCATGAGCCGTCCCAGGAGCCAAGATGAGCTGGCCAAGGAATTGGGCAGAGGTGGCCACAAGAGTCCATCTGACTTTGTGTGAAAAGACCAGGCAAGTCTCTGGCGAGGGCCGAGCGGAGACAGCTCAGTAGTCGGGCCGAGATGCTGAGCATGCTGACCACAGCCAGCCCCTGGAGCTGAGCTGTGTCGTTCCCAAGAACTGAGTGGAGGCGTCCCCAAAAATCAAGCTTTGCTGTTCAGGATCCGAGCTGAGCTGCCACCAGCAGTCAAGGTACGTTGGTGCAAGGAGCCGAGCTGAGCGGGCTCCAAAAGGCAAGCTGAGGCGGCACATGGGGGCAAGTTGAGTTGGTCCCAGGAGCTGAGTGGAGTGTGGCCTAGGAGCCATGCGGAGCCAGGCCGGGAGCCTTCCGGAGGCATCCCAGGAGCTGAGTTGAGGCTGTCCCGGGAGTTGAGCCAAAAACTGCCTTGTTCTAAAGCTCTTTGGAAACCACTTACGTAGCCCCACAGACCTGGGGGCTGCAGGATTTTCTAGAGCCTTCAGCCTCAAAACCACCCTTTCCCTCTCGGGGCAGCGCCAGCCTCCAACACTTCCATATGAGTGGAGACTGGTCCCACGCCCAAAGAGCCAGTAGGGAAAATTATGCCTTGTTCTAAATCTCTTTGAGAACCGCTTGCGTGGCCCCACACACCTTGGGGCTGCAAGCTTTGCTCGCGCCTTCAGCCTCGACATCACCCTTTCCCACTTTGCGCCGTGCCAGGCACAAAAATGGCCATACGGCTGGAGATGGGTCCCCTGCCCAAAGAGCCAGCAGGGAAAACTATGCCTTGTTCTAAAGCTCTTTGGGAACCGCCTCCGTAGCCCCACAGACCTGGAGGCTCTGCAGGCTTTCCTGCTGCCTTCAGCCTCAAAACCACCCTTTCCCAATTGCCGCCGCTCCAGGCACAAAAATGGCCATACGGCTGGAGATGGGTCCCCCGCACAAAGAGCCAGCAGGGAAAACTATGCCTTGTTCTAAAGCTCTTTGGGAACCGCTTGCGTAGCCCCACAGACCTGGGGGCTGCGGGCTTTCCTGCTGCCTTCAGCCTCGACACCACCCTTTCCCACTTGGCGCCGCGCCAGGCACAAAAATGGCCTATGGCTGGAGATGGGTCCCCCGCCCAAGGAGGCAGCAGGGAAAAATATGCCTTGTTCTAAAGCTGTTTGGGAACCGCTTGCGTAGCCCCACAGACCTGGGGGCTGCGGGCTTTCCTGCTGCCTTCAGCCTCGACAGCACCCTTTCCCACTTGGCGCAGCGCCAGCCTCCAACACTTCCATATGACTGGAGACTGGTCCGCCGCCCAAAGAGCCAGCAGGGAAAACTATGCCTTGTTCTAAAGCTCTTTGGGAACCGCTTGCGTAGCCCCACAGACCTGGGGGCTGCAGGCTTTCCTGTTGCCTTCAGCCTCAAAATCACCCTTTCTCCCTTGGCGCCACGCCAGGCACAAAAATGGCCATACGGCTGGAGATGGGTCCCATGCCCAAAGAGCCAGCAGGGAAAACTATGCCTTGTTCTAAAGCTCTTTGGGAACCGCTTGCATAGCCCCACAGACCTGGAGGCTCTGCGGGCTTTCCTGCTGCCTTCAGCCTCAAAACCACCCTTTCCCACTTGGCGCTGCGCCAGGCACAAAAATGGCCATATGGCTGGAGATGGGTCCCATGCCCAAAGAGCCAGCAGGGAAAACTATGCCTTGTTCTAAAGCTCTTTGGGAACCGCTTGCGTAGCCCCACAGACCTGGGGGCTGCGGGCTTTCCTGCTGCCTTCAGTCTCAAAACCACCCTTTCCCACTGGGCACCGCGCCAGGCACAAAAATGGCCATATGGCTGGAGATGGGTGCCTCGCCCAAGGAGCCAGCAGGGAAAACTATGCCTTGTTCTAAAGCTCTCTGAGAACCGCTTGCGTAGCCCCACAGACCTGGGGGCTGCGGGCTTTGCTGCTGCCTTCAGCCTCAAAATCACCCTTTCCCACTTTGCGCCGTGCCAGGCACAAAAATGGCCATACGCCTGGAGATGGGTCCCCCGCCCAAAGAGCCATCAGGGAAAACTATGCCTTGTTCTAAAGCTCTTTGGGAACCGCTTGCGTAGCCCCACAGACCTGGGGGGCTGCGGGCTTTCCTGCTGCCTTCAGCCTCGACACCACCCTTTCCCACTTGGCGCCGCGCCAGGCACAAAAATGGCCTATTTCTAGAGATGGGTCCCCCGCCCAAAGAGCCATCACGGAAAACTATGCCTTGTTCTAAAGCTCTTTGGGAACCGCTTGCGTAGCCCCACAGACCTGGGGGCTGCGGGCTTTCCTGCTCCCTTCAGCCTGAAAACCACCATTTCCCTTTGGGCGCCGGGCCAGGCACAGAAAAGGCCTGTGGCTGGAGATGGGTCCCCCGCCCAAAGAGCCAGCAGGGAAAACTATGCCTTGTTCTAAAGCTCTTTGGGAACCGCTTGCGTAGCCCCACAGACCTGGGGGCTGCGGGCTTTCCTGCTGCCTTCAGGCTCAAAACCACCCTTTCCCACTTGGCGCCGCGCCAGGCACAAAAATGGCCATACGGCTGGAGATGGGCCCCCGCCCAAAGAGCCAGCAGGGAAAACTATGCCTTGTTCTAAAGCTCTTTGGGAACCGCTTGCGTAGCCCCACAGACATGGGGGCTGCGGGCTTTCCTGCTGCCTTCAGCCTCGACAACACCCTTTCCCACTTGGCGCTGCGCCATGCACAAAAATGGCCTATGGCTGGAGATGGGTCCCCCGCCCAAGGAGCCAGCAGGGAAAACTATGCCTTGTTCTAAAGCTCTTTGGGAACCGCTTGCGTAGCCCCACAGACCTGGGGGCTGCGGGCTTTCCTGCTGCCTTCAGTCTCAAAACAACACTTTCCCACTTGGCGCTGCGCCAGGCACAAAAATGGCCATATGGATGGATATGGGTCCCCCGCCCAAGGAGCCTGCAGGGAAAACTATGCCTTGTTTTAAAGCTCTTTGGGAACCGCTTGCGTAGCCCCACAGACCTGGGGGCTGCAGGCTTTGCTGCTGTCTTCAGCCTCGACACCACCCTTTCCCACTTGGCACCGCACCAGGCACAAAAATGGCCATATGGCTGGAGATAGGTCCCCCGCCCAAGGAGCCAGCAGGGAAAACTATGCCTTGTTCTAAAGCTCTTTGAGAACCGCTTGCGTAGCCCCACAGACCTGGGGGCTGCGGGCTTTCCTGCTGCCTTCAGCCTCAAAACCACCCTTTCCCACTTGGCGCTGCGCCAGGCATAAAAATGGCCTATTTCTAGAGATGGGTCCCCCGCCCAAAGAGCCAGCAGGGAAAACTATGCATTGTTCTAAAGCTCTTTGGGAACCGCTTGCGTAGCCCCACACACCTGGGGGCTGCGGGCTTTCCTGCTGCCTGCAGCCTCAAAACCACCCTTTCCCACTGGGCACCGCGCCAGGCACAAAAATGGCCATACGGCTGGAGATGGGTCCCCCGCCCAAGGAGCCAGCAGGGAAAACTATGCCTTGTTCTAAAGCTCTTTGAGAACCGCTTGCGTAGCCCCAAAGACCTGGGGGCTGCGGGCTTTCCTGCTGCCTTCAGCCTCAAAATCACCCTTTCTCCCTTGGCGCCGCGCCAGGCACAAAAATGGCCATACGGCTGGAGATGGGTCCCCTGCCCAAAGAGCCAGCAGGGAAAACTATGCCTTGTTCTAAAGCTCTTTGGGAACTGCTTGCATAGCCCCACAGACCTGGAGGCTCTGCGGGCTTTCCTGCTGCCTTCAGCATTGACACCACCCTTTCTCACTTGGCGCTGCGCCAGGCACAAAAATGGCCATACGGCTGGAGATGGGTCCCCCGCCCAAAGAGCCAGCAGGGAAAACTATGCCTTGTTCTAAAGCTCTTTGATAACCGCTTGCGTAGCCCCACAGACCTGGGGGCTGCAGGCTTTGCTGCTGCCTGCAGCCTCAAAACCACCCTTTCCCACTTGGCGCCGCGCCAGGCACAAAAATGGCAATATGTCTGGAGATGGGTCCCCCGCCCAGGGAGCCAGCAGGGAAAACTATGCCTTGTTCTAAAGGTCTTTGGGAACCGCTTGCATAGCCCCACAGACCTGGAGGCTCTGCGGGCTTTCCTGCTGCCTTCAGTCTCAAAATCACCCTTTCCCACTTGGCACAGTGCCAGGCACAGAAAAGGCCTGTGGCTGGAGATGGGTCCCCCGCCCAAAGAGCCAGCAGGGAAAACTATGCCTTGTTCTAAAGCTCTTTGGGAACCGCTTGCGTAGCCCCACAGACCTGGGGGCTGCGGGCTTTCCTGCTGCCTTCAGCCTCAAAACCACCCTTTCCCACTTGGCGCCGCGCCAGGCACAAAAATGGCCATACGGCTGGAGATGGGCCCCCGCCCAAAGAGCTAGCAGGGAAAACTATGCCTTGTTCTAAAGCTCTTTGGGAACCGCTTGCGTAGCCCCACAGACCTGGGGGCTGCGGGCTTTCCTGCTGCCTTCAGCCTCGACAACACCCTTTCCCACTTGGCGCTGCGCCAGGCACAAAAATGGCCATATGGATGGATATGCGTCCCCCGCCCAAGGAGCCTGCAGGGAAAACTATGCCTTGTTTTAAAGCTCTTTGGGAACCGCTTGTGTAGCCCCACAGACCTGGGGGCTGCAGGCTTTGCTGCTGTCTTCAGCCTCGACACCACCCTTTCCCACTTGGCACCGCACCAGGCACAAAAATGGCCATATGGCTGGAGATAGGTCCCCCGCCCAAGGAGCCAGCAGGGAAAACTATGCCTTGTTCTAAAGCTCTTTGGGAACCGCTTGCGTAGCCCCATAGACCTGGGGGCTGCAGGCTTTCCTGCTGCCTTCAGCCTCAAAACCACCCTTTCCCACTTGGCGCTGCGCCAGGCAGAAAAATGGCCTATTTCTAGAGATGGGTCCCCCGCCCAAAGAGCCAGCAGGGAAAACTATGCCTTGTTCTAAAGCTCTTTGGGAACCGCTTGCGTAGCCCCACAGACCTGGGGGCTGCGGGCTTTCCTGCTGCCTGCAGCCTCAAAACCACCCTTTCCCACTGGGCACCGCGCCAGGCACAAAAATGGCCATACGGCTGGAGATGGGTCCCCCGCCCAAGGAGCCAGCAGGGAAAACTATGCCTTGTTCTAAAGCTCTTTGAGAACCGCTTGCGTAGCCCCAAAGACCTGGGGGCTGCGGGCTTTCCTGCTGCCTTCAGCCTCAAAATCACCCTTTCTCCCTTGGCGCCGCGCTAGGCACAAAAATGGCCATACGGCTGGAGATGGGTCCCCCGCCCAAAGAGCCAGCAGGGAAAACTATGCCTTGTTCTAAAGCTCTTTGGGAACCGCTTGCGTAGCCCCACAGACCTGGGGGCTGCAGGCTTTGCTGCTGCCTGCAGCCTCAAAACCACCCTTTCCCACTTTGCGCCGCATGAGGCACAAAAATGGCCTATTTCTAGAGATGGGTCCCCCGCCCAAAGAGCCAGCAGGGAAAACTATGCCTTGTTCTAAAGCTCTTTGGGAACCGCTTGCGTAGCCCCACAGACCTGGGGGCTGCGGGCTTTCCTGCTGCCTTCAGCCTCGACACCACCCTTTCCCACTTGGCGCCGCGCCAGGCACAAAAATGGCCTATTTCTAGAGATGGGTCCCCCGCCCAAAGAGCCAGCAGGGAAAACTATGCCTTGTTCTAAAGCTCTTTGGGAACCGCTTGCGTAGCCCCACAGACCTGGGGGCTGCGGACTTTCCTGCTACCTTCAGCCTGAAAACCACCATTTCCCTTTGGGCGCCGGGCCAGGCACAGAAAAGGCCTGTGGCTGGAGATGGGTCCCCCGCCCAAAGAGCCAGCAGGGAAAACTATGCCTTGTTCTAAAGCTCTTTGGGAACCGCTTGCGTAGCCCCACAGACCTGGGGGCTGCGGGCTTTCCTGCTGCCTTCAGCCTCAAAACCACCCTTTCCCACTTGGCGCCGCGCCAGGCACAAAAATGGCCTATCGCTGGAGATGGGTCCCCCGCCCAAGGAGCCAGCAGGGAAAACTATGCCTTGTTCTAAAGCTCTTTGGGAACCGCTTGCATAGCCCCACAGACCTGGAGGCTCTGCGGGCTTTCCTTCTACCTTCAGCCTCGACACCACCCTTTCCCACTTGGCGCTGCGCCAGGCACAAAAATGGCCATATGGCTGGAGATGGGTCCCCCGCCCAAGGAGCCAGCAGGGAAAACTATGCCTTGTTCTAAAGCTCTTTGGGAACCGCTTGCGTAGCCCCACAGACCTGGGGGCTGCGGGCTTTCCTGCTGCCTTCAGCCTCAAAAACACCCTTTCCCACTTGGCGCCGCGCCAGGCACAAAAATGGCCTATGGCTGGAGATGGGTCCCCCGCCCAAGGAGCCAGCAGGGAAAACTATGCCTTGTTCTAAAGCTCTTTGGGAACCGCTTGCATAGCCCCACAGACCTGGAGGCTCTGCGGGCTTTCCTGCTACTTTCAGACTCGACACCACTCTTTCCCACTTGGCGCCGCGCCAGGCACAAAAATGGCCATATGGCTGGAGATGGCTCCCCCGCCCAAAGAGCCAGCAGGGAAAACTATGCCTTGTTCTAAAGCTCTTTGGGAACCGCTTGCGTAGCCCCACAGACCTGGGGGCTGCAAGCTTTCCTGCTGCCTTCAGCCTCGACACCACCATTTCCCACTGGGCACCGCGCCAGGCACAAAAATGGCCATATGGCTGGAGATGGGTCCCCCGCCCAAGGAGCCAGCAGGGAAAACTATGCCTTGTTCTAAAGCTCTTTGGGAACCGCTTGCGTAGCCCCACAGACCTGGGGGCTGCAGGCTTTCCTGCTGCCTTCAGCCTCAAAACCACCCTTTCCCACTTGGCACTGTGCCAGGCACAAAAATGGCCTATTTCTAGAGATGGGTCCCCCGCCCAAAGAGCCATCAGGGAAAACTATGCCTTGTTCTAAAGCTCTTTGGGAACCGCTTGCGTAGCCCCACAGACCTGGGGGCTGCGGGCTTTCCTGCTGCCTTCAGCCTCAAAACCACCCTTTCCCACTGGGCACCGCGCCAGGCACAAAAATGGCCATACGGCTGGAGATGGGTCCCCCGCCCAAGGAGCCAGCAGGGAAAACTATGCCTTGTTCTAAAGCTCTTTGAGAACCGCTTGCGTAGCCCCAAAGACCTGGGGGCTGCAGGCTTTCCTGCTGCCTTCAGCCTCAAAATCACCCTTTCTCCCTTGGCGCCGCGCCAGGCACAAAAATGGCCATACGGCTGGAGATGGGTCCCCTGCCCAAAGAGCCAGCAGGGAAAACTATGCCTTGTTCTAAAGCTCTTTGGGAACTGCTTGCATAGCCCCACAGACCTGGAGGCTCTGCGGGCTTTCCTGCTTCCTTCAGCATTGACACCACCCTTTCCCACTTGG
This sequence comes from Rissa tridactyla, assembly GCF_028500815.1. NCBI lineage: Eukaryota > Metazoa > Chordata > Aves > Charadriiformes > Laridae > Rissa > Rissa tridactyla. Next base: position 6,615,764 of record NC_071487.1, read on the forward strand.
CGCTGCGCCAGGCACAAAAATGGCCATACGGTTGGAGATGGGTTCCCCGTTCAAAGAGCCAGCAGGGAAAACTATGCCTTGTTCTAAAGCTCTTTGGGAACCGCTTGCGTAGCCCCACAGACCTGGGGGCTGCAGGCTTTGCTGCTGCCTGCAGCCTCAAAACCACCCTTTCCCACTTGGCGCCGCGCCAGGCACAAAAATGGCCTATGGCTAGAGATGGGTCCCCCGCCCCAAGAGCCAGCAGGGAAAACTATGCCTTGTTCTAAAGCTCTTTGGGAATTGCTTCTGTGGCCCCGCAGACCTGGAGCTGCAAGCTTTCCTGCTGCCTTCAGCCTCGACACCACCCTTTCCCACTTGGCGCCGCGCCAGGCACAAAAATGGCAATATGTCTGGAGATGGGTCCCCCGCCCAAGGAGCCAGCAGGGAAAACTATGCCTTGTTCTAAAGCTCTTTGGGAACCGCTTGCGTAGCCCCACAGACCTGGGGGCTGCGGGCTTTCCTGCTGCCTTCAGTCTCAAAATCACCCTTTCCCACTTGGCACCGTGCCAGGCACAAAAATGGCCATATGGCTGGAGATGGGTCCCCTGCCCAAGGAGCCAGCAGGGAAAACTATGCCTTGTTCTAAAGCTCTTTGGGAACCTCTTGCGTAGCGCCACAGACCTGGGGGCTGCGGGCTTTCCTGCTGCCTTCAGCCTCGAAATCACCCTTTCCCACTTGGCGCCGCGCCAGGCACAAAAATGGCCATACGGCTGGAGATGGGTCCCCCGCCCAAAGAGCCAGCAGGGAAAACTATGCCTTGTTCTAAAGCTCTTTGGGAACCGCTTGCATAGCCCCACAGACCTGGAGGCTCTGCGGGCTTTCCTGCTACCTTCAGCCTCAAAACCACCCTTTCCCACTTGGCGCTGCGCCAGCCTCCAACAATTCCATATTAGTGGAGACCGGACCCACGCCCAAAGAGCCAAGATGGAAAATTATGCCTTGTTCTAAAGCTCTTTGGGAACAGTTGCATAGCTCCACACACGTTGGGGCTGCAAGCTTTTTTGGCGCCTTCAGCCTCGACACCACCCTTTCCCACTTGGCGCCGCGCCAGGCACAAAAATGGCCATATGTCTGGAGATTAGTCTCAAACCCAAAGTGCCAGCAGGGAAAACTATGCCTTGTTCTAAAGCTCTTTGGGAAACGCTTGCGTGGCCCCACAGACCTGGGGGCTGCGGGCTTTCCTGCTGCCTTCAGCGTCAAAACCACCCTATCCCACTTGGCGCTGCGCCAGGCACAAAAATGGCCATACGGCTGGAGATGGGTGCCCCGCCCAAAGAGCCAGCAGGGAAAACTATGCCTTGTTCTAAAGCTCTTTGGGAACCACTTGAGTGGCCCCACAGACCTGGGGCTGCAGGCTTTCCTGCTGCCTTCAGCCTCAAAACCACCCTTTCCCACTTGGCGCCGCGCCAGGCACAAAAATGGCAATATGTCTGGAGATGGGTCCCCCGCCCAAAGAGCCAGCAGGGAAAACTATGCCTTGTTCTAAAGCTCTTTGGGAACCGCTTGCGTGGCCCCACAGACCTGGTGGATGCAGGCTTTCCTGCTGCCTTCAGCCTCGACAGCACGCTTTCCCACTTGGCGCAGCAACAGCCTCCAACACTTCCATATGACTGGAGCCTGGTCCGCCGCCCAAAGAGCCAGCAGGGAAAATTATGCCTTGTTCTAAAGCTCTTTGGGAACCGCTTGCGTGGCCCCACAGACCTGGGGGCTGCGGGCTTTCCTGCTGCCTTCAGCATTGACACCACCCTTTCCCACTTGGCGCTGCACCAGGCACAAAAATGGCCATACGGCTGGAGATGGGTCCCCCGCCCAAAGAGCCAGCAGGGAAAACTATGCCTTGTTCTAAAGCTCTTTGAGAACCGCTTGCGTAGCCCCACAGACCTGGGGGCTGCGGGCTTTCCTGCTGCCTTCAGCCTGAAAACCACCATTTCCCTTTGGGCGCCGGGCCAGGCACAGAAAAGGCCTGTGGCTGGAGATGGGTCCCCCGCCCAAAGAGCCAGCAGGGAAAACTATGCCTTGTTCTAAAGGTCTTTGGGAACCGCTTGCGTAGCCCCACAGACCTGGGGGCTGCGGGCTTTCCTGCTGCCTTCAGCCTCAAAACCACCCTTTCCCACTTGGCGCCGCGCCAGGCACAAAAATGGCCATACGGCTGGAGATGGGTCCCCCGCCCAAAGAGCCATCAGGGAAAACTATGCCTTGTTCTAAAGCTCTTTGGGAACCGCTTGCGTAGCCCCACAGAACTGGGGGCTGCGGGCTTTCCTGCTGCCTTCAGCCTCAAAAACACCCTTTCGCACTTGGCGCCGCGCCAGGCACAAAAATGGCCTATGGCTGGAGATGGGTCCCCCGCCCAAGGAGCCAGCAGGGAAAACTATGCCTTGTTCTAAAGCTCTTTGGGAAACGCTTGCATAGCCCCACAGACCTGGAGGCTCTGCGGGCTTTCCTGCTACCTTCAGCCTCGACACCACCCTTTCCCACTTGGCGCTGCGCCAGGCACAAAAATGGCCATATGTCTGGAGATGGCTACCCCGCCCAAAGAGCCAGCAGGGAAAACTATGCCTTGTTCTAAAGCTCTTTGGGAACCGCTTGCGTAGCCCCACAGACCTGGGGGCTGCAGGCCTTCCTGCTGCCTTCAGCCTCGACACCACCATTTCCCACTGGGCACCGCGCCAGGCACAAAAATGGCCATATGGCTGGAGATGGGTGCCCCGCCCAAGGAGCCAGCAGGGAAAACTATGCCTTGTTCTAAAGCTCTTTGGGAACCGCTTGCGTAGCCCCACAGACCTGGGGGCTGCAGGCTTTCCTGCTGCCTTCAGCCTCAAAACCACCCTTTCCCACTTGGCGCTGTGCCAGGCACAAAAATGGCCTATTTCTAGAGATGGGTCCCCCGCCCAAAGAGCCATCAGGGAAAACTATGCCTTGTTCTAAAGCTCTTTGGGAACTGCTGGCATAGCCCCACAGACCTGGAGGCTCTGCGGGCTTTCCTGCTGCCTTCAGTCTCAAAACCACCCTTTCCCACTTGGCGCCGCGCCAGGCACAAAAATGGCCATACGGCTGGAGATGGGTCCCCCGCCCAAAGAGCCAGCAGGGAAAACTATGCCTTGTTCTAAAGCTCTTTGGGAACCGCTTGCGTAGCCCCACAGACCTGGGGGGTGCAGGCTTTGCTGCTGCCTGCAGCCTCAAAACCACCCTTTCCCACTTGGCGCCGCATCAGGCACAAAAATGGCCTATGGCTAGAGATGGGTCCCCCGCCCAAAGAGCCAGCAGGGAAAACTATGCCTTGTTCTAAAGCTCTTTGGGAACCGCTTGCATAGCCACAGACCTGGAGGCTCTGCGGGCTTTCCTGCTGCCTTCAGCCTCGACACCACCCTTTCCCACTTGGCGCTGCGCCAGGCACAAAAATGGCCATACGGCTGGAGATGGGTCCCCCGCCCAAGGAGCCAGCAGGGAAAAATATGCCTTGTTCTAAAGCTCTTTGGGAACCGCTTGCGTAGCCCCACAGACCTGGGGGCTGCGGGCTTTCCTGCTGCCTTCGGCCTCAAAACCACCCTTTCCCACTTGGCGCCCCATCAGGCACAAAAATGGCCATACCGCTGGCGATGGGTCCCCCGCCCAAGGAGGCAGCAGGGAAAACTATGCCTTGTTCTAAAGCTCTTTGGGAACCGCTTGCGTAAACCCACAGACCTGGCAGCTGCGGGCTTTCCTGCTGCCTTCAGCCTCAAAACCACCCTTTCCCACTTGGCGCTGCGCCAGGCACAAAAATGGCCTATTTCTAGAGATGGGTCCCCCGCCCAAAGAGCCAGCAGGGAAAACTATGCCTTGTTCTAAAGCTCTTTGGGAACCACTTGCGTAGCCCCACAGACCTGGGATCTGCGGGCTTTCCTGCTGCCTTCAGCCTCGACACCACCATTTCCCACTGGGCACCGCGCCAGGCACAAAAATGGCCGTATGGCTGGAGATGGGTCCCCCGCCCAAGGAGCCAGCAGGGAAAACTATGCCTTGTTCTAAAGCTCTTTGGGAACCGCTTGCGTAGCCCCACAGACCTGGGGGCTGCAGGCTTTCCTGCTGCCTTCAGCCTCAAAATCACCCTTTCTCCCTTGGCGCCGCGCGAGGCACAAAAATGGCCATACGTCTGGAGATGGGTCCCCTGCCCAAAGAGCCAGCAGGGAAAACTATGCCTTGTTCTAAAGCTCTTTGGGAACCGCTTGCATAGCCCCACAGACCTGGAGGCTCTGCGGGCTTTCCTGCTGCCTTCAGCCTCGACACCACCCTTTCCCACTTGGCGCTGCGCCAGGCACAAAAATGGCCATACGGCTGGAGATGGGTCCCCCGCCCAAAGAGCCAGCAGGGAAAACTATGCCTTGTTCTAAAGCTCTTTGGGAACCGCTTGCGTAGCCCCACAGACCTGGGGGCTGCAGGCTTTGCTGCTGCCTTCAGCCTCAAAACCACCCTTTCCCACTTGGCGCCGCATCAGGCACAAAAATGGCCTATGGCTAGAGATGGGTCCCCCGCCCAAGGAGCCAGCAGGGAAAACTATGCCTTGTTCTAAAGCTCTTTGGGAACCGCTTGCGTAGCCCCACAGACCTGGGGGCTGCGGGCTTTCCTGCTGCCTTCAGCCTCGACACTACCCTTTCCCACTTGGCGCCGCGCCAGGCACAAAAATGGCCATACCGCTGGCGATGGGTCCCCCGCCCAAGGAGGCAGCAGGGAAAACTATGCCTTGTTCTAAAGCTCTTTGGGAACCGCTTGCGTAAACCCACAGACCTGGGGGCTGCGGGCTTTCCTGCTGCCTTCAGCCTCAAAACCACCCTTTCCCACTTGGCGCTGCGCCAGTCAGAAAAATGGCCTATTTCTAGAGATGGGTCCCCCGCCCAAAGAGCCAGCAGGGAAAACTATGCCTTGTTCTAAAGCTCTTTGGGAACCGCTTGCGTAGCCCCACAAAACTGGGGGCTGCGGGCTTTCCTGCTGCCTTCAGCCTCAAAACCACCATTTCCCTTTGGGCGCCGGGCCAGGCACAGAAAAGGCATGTGGCTGGAGATGGGTCCCACGCCCAAGGAGCCAGCAGGGAAAACTATGCCTTGTTCTAAAGCTCTTTGGGAACCTCTTGCGTAGCGCCACAGACCTGGGGGCTGCGGTCTTTCCTGCTGCCTTCAGCCTCAAAATCACCCTTTCTCACTTGGCGCCGCGCCAGGCACAAAAATGGCCATACGGCTGGAGATGGGTCCCCCGCCCAAGGAGCCAGCAGGGAAAAATATGCCTTGTTCTAAAGCTCTTTGGGAACCGCTTGCGTAGCCCCACAGAAATGGGGGCTGCGGGCTTTCCTGCTGCCTTCAGCCTCGACAGCACCCTTTCCCACTTGGCGCAGCGCCAGCCTCCAACACTTCCATATGACTGGAGACTGGTCCGCCGCCCAAAGAGCCAGCAGGGAAAACTATGCCTTGTTCTAAAGCTCTTTGATAACCGCTTGCGTAGCCCCACACACCTGCGGGTGCAGGCTTTCCTGCTGCCTTCAGCCTCGACACCACCCTTTCCCACTTGGCGCCGCGCCAGGCACAAAAATGGCCATACGGCTGGAGATGGGTCCCCCGCCCAAAGAGCCAGCAGGGAAAACTATGCCTTGTTCTAAAGCTCTTTGGGAATTGCTTCTGTGGCCCCGCAGACCTGGAGCTGCAGGCTTCCCTGCTGCCTTCAGCCTCGACACCACCCTTTCCCACTTGGAGCCGCGCCAGGCACAAAAATGGCCATATGGCTGGAGATGGGTCCCCTGCCCAAGGAGCCGGCAGGGAAAACTATGCCTTGTTCTAAAGCTCTTTGGGAACCGCTTGCGTAGCCCCACAGACCTGGAGGCTCTGCGGGCTTTCCTGCTACCTTCAGCCTCAAAACCACCCTTTCCCACTTGGCGCTGCGCCAGGCACAAAAATGGCCATATGGCTGGAGATGGGTCCCCCGCCCAAGGAGCCAGCAGGGAAAACTATGCCTTGTTCTAAAGCTGTTTGAGAACCGCTTGCGTAGCCCCACAGACCTGGGGGCTGCAGGCTTTCCTGCTGCCTTCAGCCTCAAAACCACCCTTTCCCACCTGGCGCATCGCCAGCCTCCAACAATTCCATATGAGTGGAGACCGGACCCACGCCCAAAGAGCCAGCAGGGAAAACTATGCCTTGTTCTAAAGCTCTTTGGGAACCGCTTGCGTAGCCCCACAGACCTGGGGGCTGCGGGCTTTCCTGCTGCCTTCAGCCTCGACACTACCCCTTCCCACTTGGCGCCGCGCCAGGCACAAAAATGGCCATATGGCTGGAGATGGGTCCCACGCCCAAAGAGCCAGCAGGGAAAACTATGCCTTGTTCTAAAGCTCTTTGGGAACCGCTTGCGTAGCCCCACAGACCTGGGGGCTGCAGTCTTTCCTGCTGCCTTCAGCCTCAAAACCACCTTTTCCCAATTGGCGCCACACCAGGCACAAAAATGGCTATGTGTCTCGACATTGGTCCAACGCCCAAAGAGTCATCAGGAAAACCTATGCCTTGTTCTAAAGCTCTTTGGGAACCACTTGAGTGGCCCCACAGACCTGGGGCTGCAGGCTTTCCTGCTGCCTTCAGCCTCAAAACCACCCTTTCCCACTTGGCGCCGCGCCAGGCAAATAAATGGCCATATGGCTGGAGATGGGTCCCCCGCCCAAGGAGCCAGCAGGGAAAACTATGCCTTGTTCTAAAGCTCTTTGGGAACCGCTTGCGTAGCCCCACAGACCTGGGGGCTGCAGGCTTTCCTGCTGCCTTCAGCCTCAAAACCACCCTTTCTCACTTGGCGCCGCGCCAGGCACAAAAATGGCCATACGGCTGGAGATGGGTCCCCCGCCCAAGGAGCCAGCAGGGAAAAATATGCCTTGTTCTAAAGCTCTTTGGGAACCGCTTGCGTAGCCCCACACACCTGGGGGCTGCGGGCTTTCCTGCTGCCTTCAGCCTCGACAGCACCCTTTCCCACTTGGCGCAGCGCCAGCCTCCAACACTTCCATATGACTGGAGACTGGTCCGCCGCCCAAAGAGCCAGCAGGGAAAACTATGCCTTGTTCTAAAGCTCTTTGGGAACCGCTTGCGTAGCCCCACAGACCTGGGGGCTGCAGGCTTTCCTGCTGCCTTCAGCCTCGACACCACCCTTTCCCACTTGGCGCCGCGCCAGGCACAAAAATGGCCATACGGCTGGAGATGGGTCCCCCGCCCAAAGAGCCAGCAGGGAAAACTATGCCTTGTTCTAAAGCTCTTTGGGAATTGCTTCTGTGGCCCCGCAGACCTGGAGCTGCAGGCTTTCCTGCTGCCTTCAGCCTCGACACCACCCTTTCCCACTTGGAGCCGCGCCAGGCACAAAAATGGCCATATGGCTGGAGATGGGTGCCCCGCCCAAGGAGCCAGCAGGGAAAACTATGCCTTGTTCTAAAGCTGTTTGAGAACCGCTTGCGTAGCCCCACAGACCTGGGGGCTGCAGGCTTTCCTGCTGCCTTCAGCCTCAAAACCACCCTTTCCCACCTGGCGCATCGCCAGCCTCCAACAATTCCATATGAGTGGAGACCGGACCCACGCCCAAAGAGCCAGCAGGGAAAACTATGCCTTGTTCTAAAGCTCTTTGGGAACCGCTTGCGTAGCCCCACAGACCTGGGGGCTGCGGGCTTTCCTGCTGCCTTCAGCCTCGACACTACCCCTTCCCACTTGGCGCCGTGCCAGGCACAAAAATGGCCATATGTCTGGAGATTAGTCTCAAGCCCAAAGTGCCAGCAGGGAAAACTATGCCTTGTTCTAAAGCTCTTTGGGAACCGCTTGCGTGGCCCCACAGACCTGGGGGCTGCGGGCTTTCCTGCTGCCTTCAGCCTCAAAACCACCCTTTCCCACTTGGCGCCGCGCCAGGCACAAAAATGGCCATATGGCTGGAGATGGGTCCCACGCCCAAAGAGCCAGCAGGGAAAACTATGCCTTGTTCTAAAGCTCTTTGGGAACCGCTTGCTTGGCCCCACAGACCTGGGGGATGCAGGCTTTCCTGCTGCCTTCAGCCTCAAAACCACCCTTTCCAACTTGGCGCCGCGCCAGGCACAAAATTGGCCATACGGCTGGAGATGGGTCCCACGCCCAAAGAGCCAGCAGGGAAAACTATGCCTTGTTCTAAAGCTCTTTGGGAACCGCTTGCGTAGCCCCACAGACCTGGGGGCTGCAGTCTTTCCTGCTGCCTTCAGCCTCAAAACCACCTTTTCCCAATTGGCGCCACACCAGGCACAAAAATGGCTATGTGTCTCGACATTGGTCCAACGCCCAAAGAGTCATCAGGAAAACCTATGCCTTGTTCTAAAGCTCTTTGGGAACCACTTGAGTGGCCCCACAGACCTGGGGGCTGCAGGCTTTCCTGTTGCCTTCAGCCTCAAAACCACCCTTTCCCACTTGGCGCCGCGCCAGGCAAAAAAATGGCAATATGTCTGGAGATGGGTCCCCCGCCCAAAGAACCAGCAGGGAAAACTATGCCTTGTTCTAAAGCTCTTTGGGAACCGCTTGCGTGGCCCCACAGACCTGGGGGCTGCGGGCTTTGCTGCTGCCTTCAGCCTCAAAATCACCCTTTCCCACTTTGCGCCGTGCCAGGCACAAAAATGGCCATATGGCTGGAGATGGGTCCCCCGCCCAAGGAGCCAGCAGGGAAAACTATGCCTTGTTCTAAAGCTCTTTGGGAACCTCTTGCGTAAACCCACAGACCTGGGGGCTGCGGGCTTTCCTGCTGCCTTCAGCCTCAAAACCACCCTTTCCCACTTGGCGCCGCGCCAGGCACAAAAATGGCCATACGCCTGGAGATGGGTCCCAGGCCCAAAGAGCCATCAGGGAAAACTATGCCTTGTTCTAAAGCTCTTTGGGAACCGCTTGCGTAGCCCCACAGACCTGGGGGGCTGCAGGCTTTCCTGCTGCCTTCAGCCTCGACACCACCCTTTCCCACTTGGCGCTGCGCCAGGCACAAAAATGGCCATACGGCTGGAGATGGGTCCCCCGCCCAAAGAGCCATCAGGGAAAACTATGCCTTGTTCTAAAGCTCTTTGGGAACCGCTTGCGTAGCCCCACAAAACTGGGGGCTGCGGGCTTTCCTGCTGCCTTCAGCCTCAAAACCACCAATTCCCTTTGGGCGCCGGGCCAGGCACAGAAAAGGCCTGTGGCTGGAGATGGGTCCCCCGACCAGAGAGCCAGCAGGGAAAACTATGCCTTGTTCTAAAGCTCTTTGGGAACCGCTTGCGTAGCCCCACAGACCTGGGGGCTGCAGGCTTTCCTGCTGCCTTCAGCCTCAAAACCACCCTTTCCCACTTGGCGCCGCGCCAGGCACAAAAATGGCCATACGGCTGGAGATGGGTCCCCCGCCCAAAGAGCCAGCAGGGAAAACTATGCCTTGTTCTAAAGCTCTTTGGGAACCTCTTGCGTAGCCCCACAAAACTGGGGGCTGCGGGCTTTCCTGCTGCCTTCAGCCTCGACACCACCCTTTCCCACTTGGCGCTGGCCAGGCACAAAAATGGCCTATGGCTGGAGATGGGTCCCACGCCCAAGGAGCCAGCAGGGAAAACTATGCCTTGTTCTAAAGCTCTTTGGGAACCGCTTGCGTAGCCCCACAGACCTGGGGGCTGCGGGCTTTCCTGCTGCCTTCAGTCTCAAAACAACCCTTTCCCACTTGGCGCCGCGCCAGGCACAAAAATGGCCATATGGATGGATATGGTTCCCCTGCCCAAGGAGCCAGCAGGGAAAACTATGCCTTGTTTTAAAGCTCTTTGGGAACTGCTTGCGTAGCCCCACAGACCTGGGGGCTGCAGGCTTTGCTGCTGTCTTCAGCCTTGACACCACCCTTTCCCACTTGGCACCGCACCAGGCACAAAAATGGCCATATGGCTGGAGATGGGTGCCCCGCCCAAGGATCCATCAGGGAAAACTATGCCTTGTTCTAAAGCTCTTTGGGAACCGCTTGCGTAGCCCCACAGAACTGGGGGTTGCGGGCTTTTCTGCTGCCTTCAGCGTCACAACCACCCTTTCCCACTTGGCGCCGCGCCAGGCACAAAAATGGCCATATGGCTGGAGATGGGTCCCCCGCCCAAAGAGCCAGCAGGGAAAACTATGCCTTGTTTTTAAGGTCTTTGCGAACCGCTTGCTTGGCCCCACAGACCTGGGGGATGCAGGCTTTCCTGCTGCCTTCAGCCTCAAAACCACCCTTTCCAACTTGGCGCCGCGCCAGGCACAAAAATGGCCATATGGCTGGAGATGGGTCCCACGCCCAAAGAGCCAGCAGGGAAAACTATGCCTTGTTCTAAAGCTCTTTGGGAACCGCTTGCGTAGCCCCACAGACCTGGGGGCTGCAGTCTTTCCTGCTGCCTTCAGCCTCAAAACCACCTTTTCCCAATTGGCGCCACACCAGGCACAAAAATGGCTATGTGTCTCGACATTGGTCCAACGCCCAAAGAGTCATCAGGAAAACCTATGCCTTGTTCTAAAGCTCTTTGGGAACCACTTGAGTGGCCCCACAGACCTGGGGGCTGCAGGCTTTCCTGTTGCCTTCAGCCTCAAAACCACCCTTTCCCACTTGGCGCCGCGCCAGGCAAAAAAATGGCAATATGTCTGGAGATGGGTCCCCCGCCCAAAGAGCCAGCAGGGAAAACTATGCCTTGTTCTAAAGCTCTTTGGGAACCGCTTGCGTGGCCCCACAGACCTGGTGGATGCAGGCTTTCCTGCTGCCTTCAGCCTCGACACCACCCTTTCCCACTTGGCGCAGCACCAGCCTCCAACACTTCCATATGACTGGAGACTGGTCCGCCGCCCAAAGAGCCAGCAGGGAAAATTATGCCTTGTTCTAAAGCTCTTTGGGAACGGCTTGCGTGGCCCCACAGACCTGGGGGCTGCGGGCTTTCCTGCTGCCTTCAGCCTCAAAACCACCCTTTCCCACTTGGCGCCGCGCCAGGCACATAAATGGCCATATGGCTGGAGATGGGTCCCCCGCCCAAAGAGCCAGCAGGGAAAACTATGCCTTGTTCTAAAGGTCTTTGGGAATTGCTTCTGTGGCCCCACAGACCTGGGGGCTGCGGGCTTTCCTGCTGCCTTCAGGCTCAAAACCACCCTTTCCCTCTGGGCGCCGCGCCAGGCACAAAATTGGCCATACGGCTGGAGATGGGTCCCCCGCCCAAAGAGCCAGCAGGGAAAACTATGCCTTGTTCTAAAGCTCTTTGGGAACCTCTTGCGTAAACCCACAGACCTGGAGGCTCTGCGGGCTTTCCTGCTGCCTTCAGCCTCGACACCACCCTTTCCCACTTGGCGCTGCGCCAGGCACAAAAATGGCCATACGGCTGGAGATGGGTCCCCCGCCCAAAGAGCCAGCAGGGAAAACTATGCCTTGTTCTAAAGCTCTTTGGGAACCGCTTGCGTAGCCCCACAGACCTGGGGGCTGCGGGCTTTGCTGCTGCCTTCAGCCTCAAAATCACCCTTTCCCACTTTGCGCCGTGCCAGGCACAAAAATGGCCATATGGCTGGAGATGGGTCCCCCGCCCAAGGAGCCAGCAGGGAAAACTATGCCTTGTTCTAAAGCTCTTTGGGAACCTCTTGCGTAAACCCACAGACCTGGGGGCTGCGGGCTTTCCTGCTGCCTTCAGCCTCAAAACCACCCTTTCCCACTTGGCGCCGCGCCAGGCACAAAAATGGCCATACGCCTGGAGATGGGTCCCAGGCCCAAAGAGCCATCAGGGAAAACTATGCCTTGTTCTAAAGCTCTTTGGGAACCGCTTGCGTAGCCCCACAGACCTGGGGGGCTGCAGGCTTTCCTGCTGCCTTCAGCCTCGACACCACCCTTTCCCACTTGGCGCTGCGCCAGGCACAAAAATGGCCTATTTCTAGAGATGGGTCCCCCGCCCAAAGAGCCATCAGGGAAAACTATGCCTTGTTCTAAAGCTCTTTGGGAACCGCTTGCGTAGCCCCACAAAACTGGGGGCTGCGGGCTTTCCTGCTGCCTTCAGCCTCAAAACCACCAATTCCCTTTGGGCGCCGGGCCAGGCACAGAAAAGGCCTGTGGCTGGAGATGGGTCCCCCGCCCAGAGAGCCAGCAGGGAAAACTATGCCTTGTTCTAAAGCTCTTTGGGAACCGCTTGCGTAGCCCCACAGACCTGGGGGCTGCAGGCTTTCCTGCTGCCTTCAGCCTCAAAACCACCCTTTCCCACTTGGCGCCGCACCAGGCACAAAAATGGCCATACGGCTGGAGATGGGTCCCCCGCCCAAAGAGCCAGCAGGGAAAACTATGCCTTGTTCTAAAGCTCTTTGGGAACCTCTTGCGTAGCCCCACAAAACTGGGGGCTGCGGGCTTTCCTGCTGCCTTCAGCCTCGACACCACCCTTTCCCACTTGGCGCTGGCCAGGCACAAAAATGGCCTATGGCTGGAGATGGGTCCCACGCCCAAGGAGCCAGCAGGGAAAACTATGCCTTGTTCTAAAGCTCTTTGGGAACCGCTTGCGTAGCCCCACAGACCTGGGGGCTGCGGGCTTTCCTGCTGCCTTCAGTCTCAAAACAACCCTTTCCCACTTGGCGCCGCGCCAGGCACAAAAATGGCCATATGGATGGATATGGTTCCCCTGCCCAAGGAGCCAGCAGGGAAAACTATGCCTTGTTTTAAAGCTCTTTGGGAACTGCTTGCGTAGCCCCACAGACCTGGGGGCTGCAGGCTTTGCTGCTGTCTTCAGCCTTGACACCACCCTTTCCCACTTGGCACCGCACCAGGCACAAAAATGGCCATATGGCTGGAGATGGGTGCCCCGCCCAAGGATCCATCAGGGAAAACTATGCCTTGTTCTAAAGCTCTTTGGGAACCGCTTGCGTAGCCCCACAGAACTGGGGGTTGCGGGCTTTTCTGCTGCCTTCAGCCTCAAAACCACCCTTTCCAACTTGGCGCCGCGCCAGGCACAAAAATGGCCATATGGCTGGAGATGGGTCCCACGCCCAAAGAGCCAGCAGGGAAAACTATGCCTTGTTCTAAAGCTCTTTGGGAACCGCTTGCGTAGCCCCACAGACCTGGGGGCTGCAGTCTTTCCTGCTGCCTTCAGCCTCAAAACCACCTTTTCCCAATTGGCGCCACACCAGGCACAAAAATGGCTATGTGTCTCGACATTGGTCCAACGCCCAAAGAGTCATCAGGAAAACCTATGCCTTGTTCTAAAGCTCTTTGGGAACCACTTGAGTGGCCCCACAGACCTGGGGGCTGCAGGCTTTCCTGTTGCCTTCAGCCTCAAAACCACCCTTTCCCACTTGGCGCCGCGCCAGGCAAAAAAATGGCAATATGTCTGGAGATGGGTCCCCCGCCCAAAGAGCCAGCAGGGAAAACTATGCCTTGTTCTAAAGCTCTTTGGGAACCCCTTGCGTGGCCCCACAGACCTGGTGGATGCAGGCTTTCCTGCTGCCTTCAGCCTCGACACCACCCTTTCCCACTTGGCGCAGCACCAGCCTCCAACACTTCCATATGACTGGAGACTGGTCCGCCGCCCAAAGAGCCAGCAGGGAAAATTATGCCTTGTTCTAAAGCTCTTTGGGAACGGCTTGCGTGGCCCCACAGACCTGGGGGCTGCGGGCTTTCCTGCTGCCTTCAGCCTCAAAACCACCCTTTCCCACTTGGCGCCGCGCCAGGCACATAAATGGCCATATGGCTGGAGATGGGTCCCCCGCCCAAAGAGCCAGCAGGGAAAACTATGCCTTGTTCTAAAGGTCTTTGGGAATTGCTTCTGTGGCCCCACAGACCTGGGGGCTGCGGGCTTTCCTGCTGCCTTCAGCCTCGACACCACCCTTTCCCTCTGGGCGCCGCGCCAGGCACAAAATTGGCCATACGGCTGGAGATGGGTCCCCCGCCCAAAGAGCCAGCAGGGAAAACTATGCCTTGTTCTAAAGCTCTTTGGGAACCTCTTGCGTAAACCCACAGACCTGGAGGCTCTGCGGGCTTTCCTGCTGCCTTCAGCCTCGACACCACCCTTTCCCACTTGGCGCTGCGCCAGGCACAAAAATGGCCATACGGCTGGAGATGGGTCCCCCGCCCAAAGAGCCAGCAGGGAAAACTATGCCTTGTTCTAAAGCTCTTTGGGAACCGCTTGCGTAGCCCCACAGACCTGGGGGCTGCGGGCTTTGCTGCTGCCTTCAGCCTCAAAATCACCCTTTCCCACTTTGCGCCGTGCCAGGCACAAAAATGGCCATATGGCTGGAGATGGGTCCCCCGCCCAAGGAGCCAGCAGGGAAAACTATGCCTTGTTCTAAAGCTCTTTGGGAACCTCTTGCGTAAACCCACAGACCTGGGGGCTGCGGGCTTTCCTGCTGCCTTCAGCCTCAAAACCACCCTTTCCCACTTGGCGCCGCGCCAGGCACAAAAATGGCCATACGCCTGGAGATGGGTCCCAGGCCCAAAAAGCCATCAGGGAAAACTATGCCTTGTTCTAAAGCTCTTTGGGAACCGCTTGCGTAGCCCCACAGACCTGGGGGGCTGCAGGCTTTCCTGCTGCCTTCAGCCTCGACACCACCCTTTCCCACTTGGCGCTGCGCCAGGCACAAAAATGGCCTATTTCTAGAGATGGGTCCCCCGCCCAAAGAGCCATCAGGGAAAACTATGCCTTGTTCTAAAGCTCTTTGGGAACCGCTTGCGTAGCCCCACAGACCTGGGGGCTGCGGGCTTTCCTGCTGCCTTCAGCCTCAAAACCACCAATTCCCTTTGGGCGCCGGGCCAGGCACAGAAAAGGCCTGTGGCTGGAGATGGGTCCCCCGCCCAGAGAGCCAGCAGGGAAAACTATGCCTTGTTCTAAAGCTCTTTGGGAACCGCTTGCGTAGCCCCACAGACCTGGGGGCTGCAGGCTTTCCTGCTGCCTTCAGCCTCAAAACCACCCTTTCCCACTTGGCGCCGCGCCAGGCACAAAAATGGCCATACGGCTGGAGATGGGTCCCCCGCCCAAAGAGCCAGCAGGGAAAACTATGCCTTGTTCTAAAGCTCTTTGGGAACCTCTTGCGTAGCCCCACAAAACTGGGGGCTGCGGGCTTTCCTGCTGCCTTCAGCCTCGACACCACCCTTTCCCACTTGGCGCTGGCCAGGCACAAAAATGGCCTATGGCTGGAGATGGGTCCCACGCCCAAGGAGCCAGCAGGGAAAACTATGCCTTGTTCTAAAGCTCTTTGGGAACCGCTTGCGTAGCCCCACAGACCTGGGGGCTGCGGGCTTTCCTGCTGCCTTCAGTCTCAAAACAACCCTTTCCCACTTGGCGCCGCGCCAGGCACAAAAATGGCCATATGGATGGATATGGTTCCCCTGCCCAAGGAGCCAGCAGGGAAAACTATGCCTTGTTTTAAAGCTCTTTGGGAACTGCTTGCGTAGCCCCACAGACCTGGGGGCTGCAGGCTTTGCTGCTGTCTTCAGCCTTGACACCACCCTTTCCCACTTGGCACCGCACCAGGCACAAAAATGGCCATATGGCTGGAGATGGGTGCCCCGCCCAAGGATCCATCAGGGAAAACTATGCCTTGTTCTAAAGCTCTTTGGGAACCGCTTGCGTAGCCCCACAGAACTGGGGGTTGCGGGCTTTTCTGCTGCCTTCATCCTCAAAACCACCCTTTCCCACTTGGCGCTGCGCAGGCACAAAAATGGCCTATATCTAGAGATGGGTCCCCCGCCCAAAGAGCCAGCAGGGAAAACTATGCCTTGTTCTAAAGCTCTTTGGGAACCGCTTGCGTAGCCCCACAGACCTGGGGGCTGCAGGCTTTCCTGTTGCCTTCAGCCTCAAAACCACCCTTTCCCACTTGGCGCTGCGCCAGGCACAAAAATGGCCATATGGCTGGAGATGGGTCCCCCGCCCAAGGAGCCAGCAGGGAAAACTATGCCTTGTTCTAAAGCTCTTTGGGAACCGCTTGCGTAGCCCCACAGACCTGGGGGCTGCAGGCTTTCCTGCTGCCTTCAGCCTCAAAACCAGCCTTTCCCACTTGGCGCTGCGCCAGGCACAAAAATGGCCTATTTCTAGAGATGGGTCCCCCGCCCAAAGAGCCAGCAGGGAAAACTATGCCTTGTTCTAAAGCTCTTTGGGAACCTCTTGCGTAGCCCCACAAAACTGGGGGCTGCGGGCTTTCCTGCTGCCTTCAGCCTCGACACCACCCTTTCCCACTTGGCGCTGGCCAGGCACAAAAATGGCCTATGGCTGGAGATGGGTCCCACGCCCAAGGAGCCAGCAGGGAAAACTATGCCTTGTTCTAAAGCTCTTTGGGAACCGCTTGCGTAGCCCCACAGACCTGGGGGCTGCGGGCTTTCCTGCTGCCTTCAGTCTCAAAACCACCCTTTCCCACTTGGCGCCGCGCCAGGCACAAAAATGGCCATACGGCTGGAGATGGGTCCCCCGCCCAAAGAGCCAGCAGGGAAAACTATGCCTTGTTCTAAAGCTCTTTGGGAACCGCTTGCGTAGCCCCATAGACCTGGGGGCTGCGGGCTTTCCTGCTGCCTTCAGTCTCAAAACAACCCTTTCCCACTTGGCGCCGCGCCAGGCACAAAAATGGCCTATTTCTAGAGATGGGTCCCCCGCCCAAAGAGCCAGCAGGGAAAACTATGCCTTGTTCTAAAGCTCTTTGGGAACCGCTTGCGTAGCCCCAGAGAACTGGGGGCTGCGGGCTTTCCTGCTGCCTTCAGCCTCAAAACCACCCTTTCCCACTGGGCACCGCGCCAGGCACAAAAATGGCCATACGGCTGGAGATGGGTCCCCTGCCCAAAGAGCCGGCAGGGAAAACTATGCCTTGTTTTAAAGCTCTTTGGAAACCGCTTGCGTAGCCCCACAGACCTGGGGGCTGCAGGCTTTGCTGCTGCCTGCAGCCTCAAAACCACCCTTTCCCACTTGGCGCCGCTCAGGCACAAAAATGGCCTATGGCTAGAGATGGGTCCCCCACCCAAAGAGCCAGCAGGGAAAACTATGCCTTGTTCTAAAGCTCTTTGGGAACCGCTTGCGTAGCCCCACAGACCTGGGGGCTGCGGGCTTTCCTGCTGCCTTCAGTATCAAAATCACCCTTTCCCACTTGGCACCGTGCCAGGCACAAAAATGGCCATACGGCTGGAGATGGGTCCCCTGCCCAAGGAGCCATCAGGGAAAACTATGCCTTGTTCTAAAGCTCTTTGGGAACCGCTTGCATAGCCCCACAGACCTGGAGGCTCTGCGGGCTTTCCTGCTACCTTCAGCCTCAAAACCACCCTTTCCCACTTGGCGCTGCGCCAGGCACAAAAATGGCCATATGGCTGGAGATGGGTCCCCCGCCCAAGGAGCCAGCAGGGAAAACTATGCCTTGTTCTAAAGCTGTTTGAGAACCGCTTGCGTAGCCCCACAGACCTGGGGGCTGCAGGCTTTCCTGCTGCCTTCAGCCTCAAAACCACCCTTTCCCACCTGGCGCATCGCCAGCCTCCAACAATTCCATATGAGTGGAGACCGGACCCACGCCCAAAGAGCCAGCAGGGAAAACTATGCCTTGTTCTAAAGCTCTTTGGGAACCGCTTGCGTAGCCCCACAGACCTGGGGGCTGCGGGCTTTCCTGCTGCCTTCAGCCTCGACACTACCCCTTCCCACTTGGCACCGCGCCAGGCACAAAAATGGCCATATGTCTGGAGATTAGTCTCAAGCCCAAAGTGCCAGCAGGGAAAACTATGCCTTGTTCTAAAGCTCTTTGGGAACCGCTTGCGTGGCTCCACAGACCTGGGGGCTGCGGGCTTTCCTGCTGCCTTCAGCGTCACAACCACCCTTTCCCACTTGGCGCCGCGCCAGGCACAAAAATGGCCATATGGCTGGAGATGGGTCCCCCGCCCAAAGAGCCAGCAGGGAAAACTATGCCTTGTTTTTAAGGTCTTTGCGAACCGCTTGCTTGGCCCCACAGACCTGGGGGATGCAGGCTTTCCTGCTGCCTTCAGCCTCAAAACCACGCTTTCCAACTTGGCGCCGCGCCAGGCACAAAAATGGCCATATGGCTGGAGATGGGTCCCACGCCCAAAGAGCCAGCAGGGAAAACTATGCCTTGTTCTAAAGCTCTTTGGGAACCGCTTGCGTAGCCCCACAGACCTGGGGGCTGCAGTCTTTCCTGCTGCCTTCAGCCTCAAAACCACCTTTTCCCACTTGGCGCCAAACCAGGCACAAAAATGGCTATGTGTCTCGACATTGGTCCAACGCCCAAAGAGTCATCAGGAAAACCTATGCCTTGTTCTAAAGCTCTTTGGGAACCACTTGAGTGGCCCCACAGACCTGGGGGCTGCAGGCTTTCCTGTTGCCTTCAGCCTCAAAACCACCCTTTCCCACTTGGCGCCGCGCCAGGCAAAAAAATGGCAATATGTCTGGAGATGGGTCCCCCGCCCAAAGAGCCAGCAGGGAAAACTATGCCTTGTTCTAAAGCTCTTTGGGAACCGCTTGCGTGGCCCCACAGACCTGGTGGATGCAGGCTTTCCTGCTGCCTTCAGCCTCGACACCACCCTTTCCCACTTGGCGCAGCACCAGCCTCCAACACTTCCATATGACTGGAGACTGGTCCGCCGCCCAAAGAGCCAGCAGGGAAAATTATGCCTTGTTCTAAAGCTCTTTGGGAACGGCTTGCGTGGCCCCACAGACCTGGGGGCTGCGGGCTTTCCTGCTGCCTTCAGCCTCAAAACCACCCTTTCCCACTTGGCGCCGCGCCAGGCACATAAATGGCCATATGGCTGGAGATGGGTCCCCCGCCCAAAGAGCCAGCAGGGAAAACTATGCCTTGTTCTAAAGGTCTTTGGGAATTGCTTCTGTGGCCCCACAGACCTGGGGGCTGCGGGCTTTCCTGCTGCCTTCAGCCTCGACACCACCCTTTCCCTCTGGGCGCCGCGCCAGGCACAAAATTGGCCATACGGCTGGAGATGGGTCCCCCGCCCAAAGAGCCAGCAGGGAAAACTATGCCTTGTTCTAAAGCTCTTTGGGAACCTCTTGCGTAAACCCACAGACCTGGAGGCTCTGCGGGCTTTCCTGCTGCCTTCAGCCTCGACACCACCCTTTCCCACTTGGCGCTGCGCCAGGCACAAAAATGGCCATACGGCTGGAGATGGGTCCCCCGCCCAAAGAGCCAGCAGGGAAAACTATGCCTTGTTCTAAAGCTCTTTGGGAACCGCTTGCGTAGCCCCACAGACCTGGGGGCTGCGGGCTTTGCTGCTGCCTTCAGCCTCAAAATCACCCTTTCCCACTTTGCGCCGTGCCAGGCACAAAAATGGCCATATGGCTGGAGATGGGTCCCCCGCCCAAGGAGCCAGCAGGGAAAACTATGCCTTGTTCTAAAGCTCTTTGGGAACCTCTTGCGTAAACCCACAGACCTGGGGGCTGCGGGCTTTCCTGCTGCCTTCAGCCTCAAAACCACCCTTTCCCACTTGGCGCCGCGCCAGGCACAAAAATGGCCATACGCCTGGAGATGGGTCCCAGGCCCAAAGAGCCATCAGGGAGAACTATGCCTTGTTCTAAAGCTCTTTGGGAACCGCTTGCGTAGCCCCACAGACCTGGGGGGCTGCAGGCTTTCCTGCTGCCTTCAGCCTCGACACCACCCTTTCCCACTTGGCGCTGCGCCAGGCACAAAAATGGCCATACGGCTGGAGATGGGTCCCCCGCCCAAAGAGCCATCAGGGAAAACTATGCCTTGTTCTAAAGCTCTTTGGGAACCGCTTGCGTAGCCCCACAAAACTGGGGGCTGCGGGCTTTCCTGCTGCCTTCAGCCTCAAAACCACCAATTCCCTTTGGGCGCCGGGCCAGGCACAGAAAAGGCCTGTGGCTGGAGATGGGTCCCCCGCCCAGAGAGCCAGCAGGGAAAACTATGCCTTGTTCTAAAGCTCTTTGGGAACCGCTTGCGTAGCCCCACAGACCTGGGGGCTGCAGGCTTTCCTGCTGCCTTCAGCCTCGACACCACCCTTTCCCACTTGGCGCCGCGCCAGGCACAAAAATGGCCATACGGCTGGAGATGGGTCCCCCGCCCAAAGAGCCAGCAGGGAAAACTATGCCTTGTTCTAAAGCTCTTTGGGAACCTCTTGCGTAGCCCCACAAAACTGGGGGCTGCGGGCTTTCCTGCTGCCTTCAGCCTCGACACCACCCTTTCCCACTTGGCGCTGGCCAGGCACAAAAATGGCCTATGGCTGGAGATGGGTCCCACGCCCAAGGAGCCAGCAGGGAAAACTATGCCTTGTTCTAAAGCTCTTTGGGAACCGCTTGCGTAGCCCCACAGACCTGGGGGCTGCGGGCTTTCCTGCTGCCTTCAGTCTCAAAACAACCCTTTCCCACTTGGCGCCGCGCCAGGCACAAAAATGGCCATATGGATGGATATGGTTCCCCTGCCCAAGGAGCCAGCAGGGAAAACTATGCCTTGTTTTAAAGCTCTTTGGGAACTGCTTGCGTAGCCCCACAGACCTGGGGGCTGCAGGCTTTGCTGCTGTCTTCAGCCTTGACACCACCCTTTCCCACTTGGCACCGCACCAGGCACAAAAATGGCCATATGGCTGGAGATGGGTGCCCCGCCCAAGGATCCATCAGGGAAAACTATGCCTTGTTCTAAAGCTCTTTGGGAACCGCTTGCGTAGCCCCACAGAACTGGGGGTTGCGGGCTTTTCTGCTGCCTTCAGCGTCACAACCACCCTTTCCCACTTGGCGCCGCGCCAGGCACAAAAATGGCCATATGGCTGGAGTTGGGTCCCCCGCCCAAAGAGCCAGCAGGGAAAACTATGCCTTGTTTTTAAGGTCTTTGCGAACCGCTTGCTTGGCCCCACAGACCTGGGGGATGCAGGCTTTCCTGCTGCCTTCAGCCTCAAAACCACCCTTTCCAACTTGGCGCCGCGCCAGGCACAAAAATGGCCATATGGCTGGAGATGGGTCCCACGCCCAAAGAGCCAGCAGGGAAAACTATGCCTTGTTCTAAAGCTCTTTGGGAACCGCTTGCGTAGCCCCACAGACCTGGGGGCTGCAGTCTTTCCTGCTGCCTTCAGCCTCAAAACCACCTTTTCCCAATTGGCGCCACACCAGGCACAAAAATGGCTATGTGTCTCGACATTGGTCCAACGCCCAAAGAGTCATCAGGAAAACCTATGCCTTGTTCTAAAGCTCTTTGGGAACCACTTGAGTGGCCCCACAGACCTGGGGGCTGCAGGCTTTCCTGTTGCCTTCAGCCTCAAAACCACCCTTTCCCACTTGGCGCCGCGCCAGGCAAAAAAATGGCAATATGTCTGGAGATGGGTCCCCCGCCCAAAGAGCCAGCAGGGAAAACTATGCCTTGTTCTAAAGCTCTTTGGGAACCGCTTGCGTGGCCCCACAGACCTGGTGGATGCAGGCTTTCCTGCTGCCTTCAGCCTCGACACCACCCTTTCCCACTTGGCGCAGCACCAGCCTCCAACACTTCCATATGACTGGAGACTGGTCCGCCGCCCAAAGAGCCAGCAGGGAAAATTATGCCTTGTTCTAAAGCTCTTTGGGAACGGCTTGCGTGGCCCCACAGACCTGGGGGCTGCGGGCTTTCCTGCTGCCTTCAGCCTCAAAACCACCCTTTCCCACTTGGCGCCGCGCCAGGCACATAAATGGCCATATGGCTGGAGATGGGTCCCCCGCCCAAAGAGCCAGCAGGGAAAACTATGCCTTGTTCTAAAGGTCTTTGGGAATTGCTTCTGTGGCCCCACAGACCTGGGGGCTGCGGGCTTTCCTGCTGCCTTCAGCCTCGACACCACCCTTTCCCTCTGGGCGCTGCGCCAGGCACAAAATTGGCCATACGGCTGGAGATGGGTCCCCCGCCCAAAGAGCCAGCAGGGAAAACTATGCCTTGTTCTAAAGCTCTTTGGGAACCTCTTGCGTAAACCCACAGACCTGGAGGCTCTGCGGGCTTTCCTGCTGCCTTCAGCCTCGACACCACCCTTTCCCACGTGGCGCTGCGCCAGGCACAAAAATGGCCATACGGCTGGAGATGGGTCCCCCGCCCAAAGAGCCAGCAGGGAAAACTATGCCTTGTTCTAAAGCTCTTTGGGAACCGCTTGCGTAGCCCCACAGACCTGGGGGCTGCGGGCTTTGCTGCTGCCTTCAGCCTCAAAATCACCCTTTCCCACTTTGCGCCGTGCCAGGCACAAAAATGGCCATATGGCTGGAGATGGGTCCCCCGCCCAAGGAGCCAGCAGGGAAAACTATGCCTTGTTCTAAAGCTATTTGGGAACCTCTTGCGTAAACCCACAGACCTGGGGGCTGCGGGCTTTCCTGCTGCCTTCAGCCTTAAAACCACCCTTTCCCACTTGGCGCCGCGCCAGGCACAAAAATGGCCATACGCCTGGAGATGGGTCCCAGGCCGAAAGAGCCATCAGGGAAAACTATGCCTTGTTCTAAAGCTCTTTGGGAACCGCTTGCGTAGCCCCACAGACCTGGGGGGCTGCAGGCTTTCCTGCTGCCTTCAGCCTCGACACCACCCTTTCCCACTTGGCGCTGCGCCAGGCACAAAAATGGCCTATTTCTAGAGATGGGTCCCCCGCCCAAAGAGCCAGCAGGGAAAACTATGCCTTGTTCTAAAGCTCTTTGGGAACCGCTTGCGTAGCCCCACAGACCTGGGGGCTGCAGGCTTTCCTGTTGCCTTCAGCCTCAAAACCACCCTTTCCCACTTGGCGCTGCGCCAGGCACAAAAATGGCCATATGGATGGAGATGGGTCCCCCGCCCAAGGAGCCAGCAGGGAAAACTATGCCTTGTTCTAAAGCTCTTTGGGAACCGCTTGCGTAGCCCCACAGACCTGGGGGGCTGCAGGCTTTCCTGCTGCCTTCAGCCTCAAAACCAGCCTTTCCCACTTGGCGCTGCGCCAGGCACAAAAATGGCCTATTTCTAGAGATGGGTCCCCCGCCCAAAGAGCCAGCAGGGAAAACTATGCCTTGTTCTAAAGCTCTTTGGGAACCGCTTGCGTAGCCCCACAGACCTGGGGGCTGCGGGCTTTCCTGCTGCCTTCAGCCTCAAAACCACCCTTTCCCACTGGGCACCGCGCCAGGCACAAAAATGGCCATACGGCTGGAGATGGGTCCCCCGCCCAAGGAGCCAGCAGGGAAAACTATGCCTTGTTCTAAAGCTCTTTGAGAACCGCTTGCGTAGCCCCACAGACCTGGGGGCTGCAGGCTTTCCTGTTGCCTTCAGCCTCAAAACCACCCTTTCCCACTTGGCGCTGCGCCAGGCACAAAAATGGCCTATTTCTAGAGATGGGTCCCCCGCCCAAAGAGCCATCAGGGAAAACTATGCCTTGTTCTAAAGCTCTTTGGGAACCGCTTGCGTAGCCCCACAGACCTGGGGGCTGCAGGCTTTGCTGCTGCCTGCAGCCTCAAAACCACCCTTTCCCACTTGGCGCCGCATCAGGCACAAAAATGGCCTATGGCTAGAGATGGGTCCCCCACCCAAAGAGCCAGCAGGGAAAACTATGCCTTGTTGTAAAGCTCTTTGGGAACCGCTTGCGTAGCCCCACAGACCTGGGGGCTGCGGGCTTTCCTGCTGCCTTCAGCCTCAAAACCACCCTTTCCCACTGGGCGCCGCGCCAGGCACAAAAATGGCCATACGGCTGGAGATGGGTCCCCCGCCCAAAGAGCCATCAGGGAAAACTATGCCTTGTTCTAAAGCTCTTTGGGAACCGCTTGCGTAGCCCCACAGAACTGGGGGCTGCGGGCTTTCCTGCTGCCTTCAGCCTCAAAACCACCCTTTCCCACTTGGCGCTGCGCCAGGCACAAAAATGGCCATATGGCTGGAGATGGGTCATCCGCCCAAGGAGCCAGCAGGAAAAACTATGCCTTGTTCTAAAGCTCTTTGAGAACCGCTTGCGTAGCCCCACAGACCTGGGGGCTGCAGGCTTTCCTGCTGCCTTCAGCCTCAAAACCACCCTTTCCCACTTGGCGCTGCGCCAGGTACAAAAATGGCGTATTTTTAGAGATGGGTCCCCCGCCCAAAGAGCCAGCAGGGAAAACTATGCCTTGTTCTAAAGCTCTTTGGGAACCGCTTGCGTAGCCCCACAGACCTGGGGGCTGCGGGCTTTCCTGCTGCCTTCAGCCTCAAAACCACCCTTTCCCACTGGGCACCGCGCCAGGCAGAAAAATGGCCATACGGCTGGAGACTGGTCCGCCGCCCAAAGAGCCAGCAGGGAAAATTATGCCTTGTTCTAAAGCTCTTTGAGAACCGCTTGCGTAGCCCCACAGACCTGGGGGCTGCAGGCTTTCCTGTTGCCTTCAGCCTCAAAACCACCCTTTCCCACTTGGCGCTGCGCCAGGCACAAAAATGGCCTATTTCTAGAGATGGGTCCCCCGCCCAAAGAGCCATCAGGGAAAACTATACCTTGTTCTAAAGCTCTTTGGGAACCGCTTGCGTAGCCCCACAGACCTGGGGGCTGCGGGCTTTCCTGCTGCCTTCAGCCTCAAAATCACCCTTTCTCCCTTGGCGCCGCGCCAGGCACAAAAATGGCCATACGGCTGGAGATGGGTCCCCTGCCCAAAGAGCCGGCAGGGAAAACTATGCCTTGTTTTAAAGCTCTTTGGGAACCGCTTGCGTAGCCCCACAGACCTGGGGGCTGCAGGCTTTGCTGCTGCCTGCAGCCTCAAAACCACCCTTTCCCACTTGGCGCCGCATCAGGCACAAAAATGGCCTATGGCTAGAGATGGGTCCCCCACCCAAAGAGCCAGCAGGGAAAACTATGCCTTGTTCTAAAGCTCTTTGGGAACCGCTTGCGTAGCCCCACAGACCTGGGGGCTGCGGGCTTTCCTGCTGCCTTCAGCCTCAAAACCACCCTTTCCCACTTGGCGCTGCGCCAGGCACAAAAATGGCCATATGGATGGATATGGTTCCCCTGCCCAAGGAGCCTGCAGGGAAAACTATGCCTTGTTTTAAAGCTCTTTGGGAACTGCTTGCGTAGCCCCACAGACCTGGGGGCTGCAGGCTTTGCTGCTGTCTTCAGCCTCGACACCACCCTTTCCCACTTGGCACCGCACCAGGCACAAAAATGGCCATATGGCTGGAGATGGGTGCCCCGCCCAAGGATCCAGCAGGGAAAACTATGCCTTGTTCTAAAGCTCTTTGGGAACCGCTTGCGTAGCCCCACAGACCTGGGGGCTGCAGGCTTTCCTGCTGCCTTCAGCCTCAAAACCACCCTTTCCCACTTGGCGCTGCGCCAGGCACAAAAATGGCCTATATCTAGAGATGGGTCCCCCGCCCAAAGAGCCAGCAGGGAAAACTATGCCTTGTTCTAAAGCTCTTTGGGAACCGCTTGCGTAGCCCCACAGACCTGGGGGCTGCGGGCTTTCCTGCTGCCTTCAGCCTCAAAACCACCCTTTCCCACTGGGCACCGCGCCAGGCACAAAAATGGCCATACGGCTGGAGATGGGTCCCCCGCCCAAAGAGCCAGCAGGGAAAACTATGCCTTGTTCTAAAGCTCTTTGGGAACCGCTTGCGTAGCCCCACAGACCTGGGGGCTGCGGGCTTTCCTGCTGCCTTCAGCCTCAAAACCACCCTTTCCCACTTGGCGCCGCGCCAGGCACAAAAATGGCCTATGTCTGGAGATGGGTGCCCCGCCCAAGGAGCCAGCAGGGAAAACTATGCCTTGTTCTAAAGCTCTTTGGGAACCGCTTGCGTAGCCCCACAGACCTGGGGGCTGCGGGCTTTCCTGCTGCCTTCAGTCTCAAAATCACCCTTTCCCACTTGGCGCCGCGCCAGGCAAAAAAATGGCCATACGGCTGGAGATGGGTCCCCTGCCCAAGGAGCCAGCAGGGAAAACTATGCCTTGTTCTAAAGCTCTTTGGGAACCGCTTGCATAGCCCCATAGACCTGGAGGCTCTGCGGGCTTTCCTGCTACCTTCAGCCTCAAAACCACCCTTTCCCACTTGGCGCTGCGCCAGGTACAAAAATGGCCTATTTCTAGAGATGGGTCCACCGCCCAAAGAGCCAGCAGGGAAAACTATGCCTTGTTCTAAAGCTCTTTGGGAACCGCTTGCGTAGCCCCACAGACCTGGGGGCTGCGGGCTTTCCTGCTGCCTTCAGCCTCAAAACCACCCTTTCCCACTTGGCGCTGCGCCAGGCACAAAAATGGCCTATATCTAGAGATGGGTCCCCCGCCCAAAGAGCCAGCACGGAAAACTATGCCTTGTTCTAAAGCTCTTTGGGAACCGCTTGCGTAGCCCCACAGACCTGGGGGCTGCAGGCTTTCCTGTTGCCTTCAGCCTCAAAACCACCCTTTCCCACTTGGCGCTGCGCCAGGCACAAAAATGGCCATATGGCTGGAGATGGGTCCCCCGCCCAAGGAGCCAGCAGGGAAAACTATGCCTTGTTCTAAAGCTGTTTGAGAACCGCTTGCGTAGCCCCACAGACCTGGGGGCTGCAGGCTTTCCTGCTGCCTTCAGCCTCAAAACCACCCTTTCCCACTTGGCGCTGCGCCAGGTACAAAAATGGCCTATTTCTAGAGATGGGTCCCCCGCCCAAAGAGCCAGCAGGGAAAACTATGCCTTGTTCTAAAGCTCTTTGAGAACCGCTTGCGTAGCCCCACAGACCTCGGGGCTGCAGGCTTTCCTGTTGCCTTCAGCCTCAAAACCACCCTTTCCCACTTGGCGCTGCGCCAGGCACAAAAATGGCCTATTTCTAGAGATGGGTCCCCCGCCCAAAGAGCCATCAGGGAAAACTATGCCTTGTTCTAAAGCTCTTTGGGAACCGCTTGCGTAGCCCCACAGACCTGGGGGCTGCAGGCTTTCCTGCTGCCTTCAGCCTCGACACCACCCTTTCCCACTTGGCGCCGCGCCAGGCACAAAAATGGCCTATGTCTGGAGATGGGTCCCCCGCCCAAAGAGCCAGCAGGGAAAACTATGCCTTGTTCTAAAGCTCTTTGGGAACCGCTTGCGTAGCCCCACAGACCTGGGGGCTGCGGGCTTTCCTGCTGCCTTCAGTCTCAAAATCACCCTTTCCCACTTGGCGCCGCGCCATGCACAAAAATGGCCATACGGCTGGAGATGGGTCCCCTGCCCAAGGAGCCAGCAGGGAAAACTATGCCTTGTTCTAAAGCTCTTTGGGAACCGCTTGCATAGCCCCATAGACCTGGAGGCTCTGCGGGCTTTCCTGCTACCTTCAGCCTCAAAACCACCCTTTCCCACTTGGCGCTGCGCCAGGTACAAAAATGGCCTATTTCTAGAGATGGGTCCACCGCCCAAAGAGCCAGCAGGGAAAACTATGCCTTGTTCTAAAGCTCTTTGGGAACCGCTTGCGTAGCCCCACAGACCTGGGGGCTGCGGGCTTTCCTGCTGCCTTCAGCCTCAAAACCACCCTTTCCCACTGGGCACCGCGCCAGGCACAAAAATGGCCATACGGCTGGAGATGGGTCCCCCGCCCAAGGAGCCAGCAGGGAAAACTATGCCTTGTTCTAAAGCTCTTTGAGAACCGCTTGCGTAGCCCCACAGACCTGGGGGCTGCAGGCTTTCCTGTTGCCTTCAGCCTCAAAACCACCCTTTCCCACTTGGCGCTGCGCCAGGCACAAAAATGGCCTATTTCTAGAGATGGGTCCCCCGCCCAAAGAGCCATCAGGGAAAACTATGCCTTGTTCTAAAGCTCTTTGGGAACCGCTTGCGTAGCCCCACAGACCTGGGGGCTGCGGGCTTTCCTGCTGCCTTCAGCCTCAAAATCACCCTTTCTCCCTTGGCGCCGCGCCAGGCACAAAAATGGCCATACGGCTGGAGATGGGTCCCCTGCCCAAAGAGCCGGCAGGGAAAACTATGCCTTGTTCTAAAGCTCTTTGGGAACCGCTTGCGTAGCCCCACAGACCTGGGGGCTGCAGGCTTTGCTGCTGCCTGCAGCCTCAAAATCACGCTTTCTCCCTTGGCGCCGCGCCAGGCACAAAAATGGCCATATGGCTGGAGATGGGTCCCCTGCCCAAAGAGCCAGCAGGGAAAACTATGCCTTGTTCTAAAGCTCTTTGGGAACTGCTTGCATAGCCCCACAGACCTGGAGGCTCTGCGGGCTTTCCTGCTGCCTTCAGCATTGACACCACCCTTTCCCACTTGGCGCAGCGCCAGCCTCCAACACTTCCATATGACTGGAGACTGGTCCGCCACCCAAAGAGCCAGCAGGGAAAATTATGCCTTGTTCTAAAGCTCTTTGGGAACCGCTTGCGTAGCCCCACAGACCTGGGGGCTGCAGGCTTTCCTGCTGCCTTCAGCCTCGACACCACCCTTTCCCACTTGGCGCCGCGCCAGGCACAAAAATGGCCTATGTCTGGAGATGGGTCCCCCGCCCAAGGAGCCAGCAGGGAAAACTATGCCTTGTTCTAAAGCTCTTTGGGAACCGCTTGCGTAGCCCCACAGACCTGGGGGCTGCGGGCTTTCCTGCTGCCTTCAGTCTCAAAATCACCCTTTCCCACTTGGCGCCGCGCCATGCACAAAAATGGCCATACGGCTGGAGATGGGTCCCCTGCCCAAGGAGCCAGCAGGGAAAACTATGCCTTGTTCTAAAGCTCTTTGGGAACCGCTTGCATAGCCCCATAGACCTGGAGGCTCTGCGGGCTTTCCTGCTACCTTCAGCCTCAAAACCACCTTTTCCCACTTGGCGCTGCGCCAGGTACAAAAATGGCCTATTTCTAGAGATGGGTCCACCGCCCAAAGAGCCAGCAGGGAAAACTATGCCTTGTTCTAAAGCTCTTTGGGAACCGCTTGCGTAGCCCCACAGACCTGGGGGCTGCGGGCTTTCCTGCTGCCTTTAGCCTCAAAACCACCCTTTCCCACTGGGCACCGCGCCAGGCACAAAAATGGCCATACGGCTGGAGATGGGTCCCCCGCCCAAGGAGCCAGCAGGGAAAACTATGCCTTGTTCTAAAGCTCTTTGAGAACCGCTTGCGTAGCCCCACAGACCTGGGGGCTGCAGGCTTTCCTGTTGCCTTCAGCCTCAAAACCACCCTTTCCCACTTGGCGCTGCGCCAGGCACAAAAATGGCCTATTTCTAGAGATGGGTCCCCCGCCCAAAGAGCCATCAGGGAAAACTATGCCTTGTTCTAAAGCTCTTTGGGAACCGCTTGCGTAGCCCCACAGACCTGGGGGCTGCGGGCTTTCCTGCTGCCTTCAGCCTCAAAATCACCCTTTCTCCCTTGGCGCCGCGCCAGGCACAAAAATGGCCATACGGCTGGAGATGGGTCCCCTGCCCAAAGAGCTGGCAGGGAAAACTATGCCTTGTTCTAAAGCTCTTTGGGAACCGCTTGCGTAGCCCCACAGACCTGGGGGCTGCAGGCTTTGCTGCTGCCTGCAGCCTCAAAACCACCCTTTCCCACTTGGCGCCGCATCAGGCACAAAAATGGCCTATGGCTAGAGATGGGTCCCCCACCCAAAGAGCCAGCAGGGAAAACTATGCCTTGTTCTAAAGCTCTTTGGGAACCGCTTGCGTAGCCCCACAGACCTGGGGGCTGCGGGCTTTCCTGCTGCCTTCAGCCTCAAAACCACCCTTTCCCACTTGGCGCCGCGCCAGGCACAAAAATGGCCATACGGCTGGAGATGGGTCCCCCGCCCAAAGAGCCAGCAGGGAAAACTATGCCTTGTTCTAAAGCTCTTTGGGAACCGCTTGCGTAGCCCCACAGACCTGGGGGCTGCGGGCTTTCCTGCTGCCTTCAGCCTCAAAAACACCCTTTCGCACTTGGCGCCGCGCCAGGCACAAAAATGGCCTATCGCTGGAGATGGGTCCCCCGCCCAAGGAGCCAGCAGGGAAAACTATGCCTTGTTCTAAAGCTCTTTGGGAACCGCTTGCATAGCCCCACAGACCTGGAGGCTCTGCGGGCTTTCCTGCTACCTTCAGCCTCGACACCACCCTTTCCCACTTGGCGCTGCGCCAGGCACAGAAATGGCCATATTGCTGGAGATGGGTCCCCCGCCCAAAGAGCCAGCAGGGAAAACTATGCCTTGATCTAAAGCTCTTTGGGAACCGCTTGCGTAGCCCCACAGACCTGGGGGCTGCGGGCTTTCCTGCTGCCTTCAGCCTCAAAACCACCAATTACCTTTGGGCGCCGGGCCAGGCACAGAAAAGGCCTGTGGCTGGAGATGGGTCCCCCGCCCAGAGAGCCAGCAGGGAAAACTATGCCTTGTTCTAAAGCTCTTTGGGAACCGCTTGCGTAGCCCCACAGACCTGGGGGCTGCAGGCTTTCCTGCTGCCTTCAGCCTTGACACCACCCTTTCTCCCTTGGCGCCGCGCCAGGCACAAAAATGGCCTATGGCTGGAGATGGGTCCCCCGCCCAAAGAGCCAGCAGGGAAAACTATGCCTTGTTCTAAAGCTCTTTGGGAACCTCTTGCATAGCTCCACAGAACTGGGGGCTGCGGGCTTTCCTGCTGCCTTCAGCCTCGACACCACCCTTTCCCACTTGGCGCTGCGCCAGGTACAAAAATGGCCTATGGCTGGAGATGGGTCCCACGCCCAAGGATCCATCAGGGAAAACTATGCCTTGTTCTAAAGCTCTTTGGGAACCGCTTGCGTAGCCCCACAGAACTGGGGGTTGCGGGCTTTTCTGCTGCCTTCAGCGTCACAACCACCCTTTCCCACTTGGCGCCGCGCCAGGCACAAAAATGGCCATATGGCTGGAGATGGGTCCCCCGCCCAAAGAGCCAGCAGGGAAAACTATGCCTTGTTTTTAAGGTCTTTGCGAACCGCTTGCTTGGCCCCACAGACCTGGGGGATGCAGGCTTTCCTGCTGCCTTCAGCCTCAAAACCACCCTTTCCAACTTGGCGCCGCGCCAGGCACAAAAATGGCCATATGGCTGGAGATGGGTCCCCCGCCCAAAGAGCCAGCAGGGAAAACTATGCCTTGTTCTAAAGCTCTTTGGGAACCGCTTGCGTAGCCCCACAGACCTGGGGGCTGCAGTCTTTCCTGCTGCCTTCAGCCTCAAAACCACCTTTTCCCAATTGGCGCCACACCAGGCACAAAAATGGCTATGTGTCTCGACATTGGTCCAACGCCCAAAGAGTCATCAGGAAAACCTATGCCTTGTTCTAAAGCTCTTTGGGAACCACTTGAGTGGCCCCACAGACCTGGGGGCTGCAGGCTTTCCTGTTGCCTTCAGCCTCAAAACCACCCTTTCCCACTTGGCGCCGCGCCAGGCAAAAAAATGGCAATATGTCTGGAGATGGGTCCCCCGCCCAAAGAGCCAGCAGGGAAAACTATGCCTTGTTCTAAAGCTCTTTGGGAACCGCTTGCGTGGCCCCACAGACCTGGTGGATGCAGGCTTTCCTGCTGCCTTCAGCCTCGACACCACCCTTTCCCACTTGGCGCAGCACCAGCCTCCAACACTTCCATATGACTGGAGACTGGTCCGCCGCCCAAAGAGCCAGCAGGGAAAATTATGCCTTGTTCTAAAGCTCTTTGGGAACGGCTTGCGTGGCCCCACAGACCTGGGGGCTGCGGGCTTTCCTGCTGCCTTCAGCCTCAAAACCACCCTTTCCCACTTGGCGCCGCGCCAGGCACATAAATGGCCATATGGCTGGAGATGGGTCCCCCGCCCAAAGAGCCAGCAGGGAAAACTATGCCTTGTTCTAAAGGTCTTTGGGAATTGCTTCTGTGGCCCCACAGACCTGGGGGCTGCGGGCTTTCCTGCTGCCTTCAGCCTCGACACCACCCTTTCCCTCTGGGCGCCGCGCCAGGCACAAAATTGGCCATACGGCTGGAGATGGGTCCCCTGCCCAAAGAGCCAGCAGGGAAAACTATGCCTTGTTCTAAAGCTCTTTGGGAACCTCTTGCGTAAACCCACAGACCTGGAGGCTCTGCGGGCTTTCCTGCTGCCTTCAGCCTCGACACCACCCTTTCCCACTTGGCGCTGCGCCAGGCACAAAAATGGCCATACGGCTGGAGATGGGTCCCCCGCCCAAAGAGCCAGCAGGGAAAACTATGCCTTGTTCTAAAGCTCTTTGGGAACCGCTTGCGTAGCCCCACATACCTGGGGGCTGCGGGCTTTGCTGCTGCCTTCAGCCTCAAAATCACCCTTTCCCACTTTGCGCCGTGCCAGGCACAAAAATGGCCATATGGCTGGAGATGGGTCCCCCGCCCAAGGAGCCAGCAGGGAAAACTATGCCTTGTTCTAAAGCTCTTTGGGAACCTCTTGCGTAAACCCACAGACCTGGGGGCTGCGGGCTTTCCTGCTGCCTTCAGCCTCAAAACCACCCTTTCCCACTTGGCGCCGCGCCAGGCACAAAAATGGCCATACGGCTGGAGATGGGTCCCCCGCCCAAGGAGCCATCAGGGAAAACTATGCCTTGTTCTAAAGCTCTTTGGGAACCGCTTGCGTAGCCCCACAGACCTGGGGGGCTGCAGGCTTTCCTGCTGCCTTCAGCCTCGACACCACCCTTTCCCACTTGGCGCTGCGCCAGGCACAAAAATGGCCTATTTCTAGAGATGGGTCCCCCGCCCAAAGAGCCAGCAGGGAAAACTATGCCTTGTTCTAAAGCTCTTTGGGAACCGCTTGCGTAGCCCCACAAAACTGGGGGCTGCGGGCTTTCCTGCTGCCTTCAGCCTCAAAACCACCAATTCCCTTTGGGCGCCGGGCCAGGCACAGAAAAGGCCTGTGGCTGGAGATGGGTCCCCCGCCCAGAGAGCCAGCAGGGAAAACTATGCCTTGTTCTAAAGCTCTTTGGGAACCGCTTGCGTAGCCCCACAGACCTGGGGGCTGCAGGCTTTCCTTCTGCCTTCAGCCTCAAAACCACCCTTTCCCACTTGGCGCCGCGCCAGGCACAAAAATGGCCATACGGCTGGAGATGGGTCCCCCGCCCAAAGAGCCAGCAGGGAAAACTATGCCTTGTTCTAAAGCTCTTTGGGAACCTCTTGCGTAGCCCCACAAAACTGGGGGCTGCGGGCTTTCCTGCTGCCTTCAGCCTCGACACCACCCTTTCCCACTTGGCGCTGGCCAGGCACAAAAATGGCCTATGGCTGGAGATGGGTCCCACGCCCAAGGAGCCAGCAGGGAAAACTATGCCTTGTTCTAAAGCTCTTTGGGAACCGCTTGCGTAGCCCCACAGACCTGGGGGCTGCGGGCTTTCCTGCTGCCTTCAGTCTCAAAACAACCCTTTCCCACTTGGCGCCGCGCCAGGCACAAAAATGGCCATATGGATGGATATGGTTCCCCTGCCCAAGGAGCCAGCAGGGAAAACTATGCCTTGTTTTAAAGCTCTTTGGGAACTGCTGGCGTAGCCCCACAGACCTGGGGGCTGCAGGCTTTGCTGCTGTCTTCAGCCTTGACACCACCCTTTCCCACTTGGCACCGCACCAGGCACAAAAATGGCCATATGGCTGGAGATGGGTGCCCCGCCCAAGGATCCATCAGGGAAAACTATGCCTTGTTCTAAAGCTCTTTGGGAACCGCTTGCGTAGCCCCACAGAACTGGGGGTTGCGGGCTTTTCTGCTGCCTTCAGCCTCAAAACCACCCTTTCCCACTTGGCGCCGCATCAGGCACAAAAATGGCCTATGGCTAGAGATGGGTCCCCCGCCCAAAGAGCCAGCAGGGAAAACTATGCCTTGTTCTAAAGCTCTTTGGGAACCGCTTGCGTAGCCCCACAGACCTGGGGGCTGCAGGCTTTCCTGTTGCCTTCAGCCTCAAAACCACCCTTTCCCACTTGGCGCTGCGCCAGGCACAAAAATGGCCATATGGCTGGAGATGGGTCCCCCGCCCAAGGAGCCAGCAGGGAAAACTATGCCTTGTTCTAAAGCTGTTTGAGAACCGCTTGCGTAGCCCCACAGACCTGGGGGCTGCAGGCTTTCCTGCTGCCTTCAGCCTCAAAACCACCCTTTCCCACTTGGCGCTGCGCCAGGCACAAAAATGGCCTATTTCTAGAGATGGGTCCCCCGCCCAAAGAGCCATCAGGGAAAACTATGCCTTGTTCTAAAGCTCTTTGGGAACCGCTTGCGTAGCCCCACAGACCTGTGGGCTACGGGCTTTCCTGCTGCCTTCAGCCTCAAAATCACCCTTTCTCCCTTGGCGCCGCGCCAGGCACAAAAATGGCCATACGGCTGGAGATGGGTCCCCTGCCCAAAGAGCCGGCAGGGAAAACTATGCCTTGTTCTAAAGCTCTTTGGGAACCGCTTGCGTAGCCCCACAGACCTGGGGGCTGCAGGCTTTGCTGCTGCCTGCAGCCTCAAAACCACCCTTTCCCACTTGGCGCCGCATCAGGCACAAAAATGGCCTATGGCTAGAGATGGGTCCCCCACCCAAAGAGCCAGCAGGGAAAACTATGCCTTGTTCTAAAGCTCTTTGGGAACCGCTTGCGTAGCCCCACAGACCTGGGGGCTGCGGGCTTTCCTGCTGCCTTCAGCCTCAAAACCACCCTTTCCCACTGGGCGCCGCGCCAGGCACAAAAATGGCCATACGGCTGGAGATGGGTCCCCCGCCCAAAGAGCCATCAGGGAAAACTATGCCTTGTTCTAAAGCTCTTTGGGAACCGCTTGCGTAGCCCCACAGACCTGGGGGCTGCGGGCTTTCCTGCTGCCTTCAGCCTCAAAACCACCCTTTCCCACTTGGCGCTGCGCCAGGCACAAAAATGGCCATATGGCTGGAGATGGGTCCCCCGCCCAAGGAGCCAGCAGGGAAAACTATGCCTTGTTCTAAAGCTGTTTGAGAACCGCTTGCGTAGCCCCACAGACCTGGGGGCTGCAGGCTTTCCTGCTGCCTTCAGCCTCAAAACCACCCTTTCCCACTTGGCGCTGCGCCAGGTACAAAAATGGCCTATTTCTAGAGATGGGTCCCCCGCCCAAAGAGCCAGCAGGGAAAACTATGCCTTGTTCTAAAGCTCTTTGGGAACCGCTTGCGTAGCCCCACAGACCTGGGGGCTGCGGGCTTTCCTGCTGCCTTCAGCCTCAAAACCACCCTTTCCCACTGGGCACCGCGCCAGGCAGAAAAATGGCCATACGGCTGGAGACTGGTCCGCCGCCCAAAGAGCCAGCAGGGAAAATTATGCCTTGTTCTAAAGCTCTTTGAGAACCGCTTGCGTAGCCCCACAGACCTGGGGGCTGCAGGCTTTCCTGTTGCCTTCAGCCTCAAAACCACCCTTTCCCACTTGGCGCTGCGCCAGGCACAAAAATGGCCTATTTCTAGAGATGGGTCCCCCGCCCAAAGAGCCATCAGGGAAAACTATGCCTTGTTCTAAAGCTCTTTGGGAACCGCTTGCGTAGCCCCACAGACCTGGGGGCTGCGGGCTTTCCTGCTGCCTTCAGCCTCAAAATCACCCTTTCTCCCTTGGCGCCGCGCCAGGCACAAAAATGGCCATACGGCTGGAGATGGGTCCCCTTCCCAAAGAGCCGGCAGGGAAAACTATGCCTTGTTTTAAAGCTCTTTGGGAACCGCTTGCGTAGCCCCACAGACCTGGGGGCTGCAGGCTTTGCTGCTGCCTGCAGCCTCAAAACCACCCTTTCCCACTTGGCGCCGCATCAGGCACAAAAATGGCCTATGGCTAGAGATGGGTCCCCCACCCAAAGAGCCAGCAGGGAAAACTATGCCTTGTTCTAAAGCTCTTTGGGAACCGCTTGCGTAGCCCCACAGACCTGGGGGCTGCGGGCTTTCCTGCTGCCTTCAGCCTCGACACCACCCTTTCCCACTTGGCGCTGCGCCAGGCACAAAAATGGCCATATGGATGGATATGGTTCCCCTGCCCAAGGAGCCAGCAGGGAAAACTATGCCTTGTTTTAAAGCTCTTTGGGAACTGCTTGCGTAGCCCCACAGACCTGGGGGCTGCAGGCTTTGCTGCTGTCTTCAGCCTCGACACCACCCTTTCCCACTTGGCACCGCACCAGGCACAAAAATGGCCATATGGCTGGAGATGGGTGCCCCGCCCAAGGATCCAGCAGGGAAAACTATGCCTTGTTCTAAAGCTCTTTGGGAACCGCTTGCGTAGCCCCACAGACCTGGGGGCTGCAGGCTTTCCTGCTGCCTTCAGCCTCAAAACCACCCTTTCCCACTTGGCGCTGCGCCAGGCACAAAAATGGCCTATATCTAGAGATGGGTCCCCCGCCCAAAGAGCCAGCAAGGAAAACTATGCCTTGTTCTAAAGCTCTTTGGGAACCGCTTGCGTAGCCCCACAGACCTGGGGGCTGCGGGCTTTCCTGCTGCCTTCAGCCTCAAAACCACCCTTTCCCACTGGGCACCGCGCCAGGCACAAAAATGGCCATACGGCTGGAGATGGGTCCCCCGCCCAAAGAGCCAGCAGGGAAAACTATGCCTTGTTCTAAAGCTCTTTGGGAACCGCTTGCATAGCCCCACAGACCTGGGGGCTGCGGGCTTTCTTGCTGCCTTCAGCCTCAAAACCACCCTTTCCCACTTGGCGCCGCGCCAGGCACAAAAATGGCCTATGTATGGAGATGGGTGCCCCGCCCAAGGAGCCAGCAGGGAAAACTATGCCTTGTTCTAAAGCTCTTTGAGAACCGCTTGCGTAGCCCCACAGACCTGGGGGCTGCGGGCTTTCCTGCTGCCTTCAGTCTCAAAATCACCCTTTCCCACTTGGCGCCGCGCCAGGCAAAAAAATGGCCATACGGCTGGAGATGGGTCCCCTGCCCAAGGAGCCAGCAGGGAAAACTATGCCTTGTTCTAAAGCTCTTTGGGAACCGCTTGCATAGCCCCACAGACCTGGAGGCTCTGCGGGCTTTCCTGCTACCTTCAGCCTCAAAACCACCCTTTCCCACTTGGCGCTGCGCCAGGCACAAAAATGGCCATATGGCTGGAGATGGGTCCCCCGCCCAAGGAGCCAGCAGGAAAAACTATGCCTTGTTCTAAAGCTGTTTGAGAACCGCTTGTGTAGCCCCACAGACCTGGGGGCTGCAGGCTTTCCTGCTGCCTTCAGCCTCAAAACCACCCTTTCCCACTTGGCGCTGCGCCAGGTACAAAAATGGCCTATTTCTAGAGATGGGTCCCCCGCCCAAAGAGCCAGCAGGGAAAACTATGCCTTGTTCTAAAGCTCTTTGGGAACCGCTTGCGTAGCCCCACAGACCTGGGGGCTGCGGGCTTTCCTGCTGCCTTCAGTCTCAAAACCACCCTTTCCCACTGGGCA
Organism: Rissa tridactyla; assembly: GCF_028500815.1. Classification (NCBI taxonomy): domain Eukaryota; kingdom Metazoa; phylum Chordata; class Aves; order Charadriiformes; family Laridae; genus Rissa; species Rissa tridactyla. Next base: position 6,652,812 of record NC_071487.1, read on the forward strand.
CCGCGCCAGGCACAAAAATGGCCATACGGCTGGAGATGGGTCCCCCGCCCAAGGAGCCAGCAGGGAAAACTATGCCTTGTTCTAAAGCTCTTTGAGAACCGCTTGCGTAGCCCCACAGACCTGGGGGCTGCAGGCTTTCCTGTTGCCTTCAGCCTCAAAACCACCCTTTCCCACTTGGCGCTGCGCCAGGCACAAAAATGGCCTATTTCTAGAGATGGGTCCCCCGCCCAAAGAGCCATCAGGGAAAACTATGCCTTGTTCTAAAGCTCTTTGGGAACCGCTTGCGTAGCCCCACAGACCTGGGGGCTGCGGGCTTTCCTGCTGCCTTCAGCCTCAAAATCACCCTTTCTCCCTTGGCGCCGCGCCAGGCACAAAAATGGCCATACGGCTGGAGATGGGTCCCCTGCCCAAAGAGCCGGCAGGGAAAACTATGCCTTGTTCTAAAGCTCTTTGGGAACCGCTTGCGTAGCCCCACAGACCTGGGGGCTGCAGGCTTGGCTGCTGCCTGCAGCCTCAAAACCACCCTTTCCCACTTGGCGCCGCATCAGGCACAAAAATGGCCTATGGCTAGAGATGGGTCCCCCACCCAAAGAGCCAGCAGGGAAAACTATGCCTTGTTCTAAAGCTCTTTGGGAACCGCTTGCGTAGCCCCACAGACCTGGGGGCTGCGGGCTTTCCTGCTGCCTTCAGCCTCGACACCACCCTTTCCCACTTGGCGCCGCGCCAGGCACAAAAATGGCCATACGGCTGGAGATGGGTCCCCCGCCCAAAGAGCCAGCAGGGAAAACTATGCCTTGTTCTAAAGCTCTTTGGGAACCGCTTGCGTAGCCCCACAGACCTGGGGGGCTGCAGGCTTTCCTGCTGCCTTCAGCCTCAAAACCACCAATTACCTTTGGGCGCCGGGCCAGGCACAGAAAAGGCCTGTGGCTGGAGATGGGTCCCCCGCCCAGAGAGCCAGCAGGGAAAACTATGCCTTGTTCTAAAGCTCTTTGGGAACCGCTTGCGTAGCCCCACAGACCTGGGGGCTGCAGGCTTTCCTGCTGCCTTCAGCCTCAAAACCACCCTTTCTCCCTTGGCGCCGCGCCAGGCACAAAAATGGCCTATGGCTGGAGATGGGTCCCCCGCCCAAAGAGCCAGCAGGGAAAACTATGCCTTGTTCTAAAGCTCTTTGGGAACCTCTTGCATAGCCCCACAGAACTGGGGGCTGCGGGCTTTCCTGCTGCCTTCAGCCTCGACACCACCCTTTCCCACTTGGCGCTGCGCCAGGCACAAAAATGGCCTATGGCTGGAGATGGGTCCCACGCCCAAGGAGCCAGCAGGGAAAACTATGCCTTGTTCTAAAGCTCTTTGGGAACCGCTTGCGTAGCCCCACAGACCTGGGGGCTGCGGGCTTTCCTGCTGCCTTCAGCCTCAAAACCACCCTTTCCCACTTGGCGCTGCGCCAGGCACAAAAATGGCCTATATCTAGAGATGGGTCCCCCGCCCAAAGAGCCAGCACGGAAAACTATGCCTTGTTCTAAAGCTCTTTGGGAACCGCTTGCGTAGCCCCACAGACCTGGGGGCTGCAGGCTTTCCTGTTGCCTTCAGCCTCAAAACCACCCTTTCCCACTTGGCGCTGCGCCAGGCACAAAAATGGCCATATGGCTGGAGATGGGTCCCCCGCCCAAGGAGCCAGCAGGGAAAACTATGCCTTGTTCTAAAGCTGTTTGAGAACCGCTTGCGTAGCCCCACAGACCTGGGGGCTGCAGGCTTTCCTGCTGCCTTCAGCCTCAAAACCACCCTTTCCCACTGGGCACCGCGCCAGGCACAAAAATGGCCATACGGCTGGAGATGGGTCCCCCGCCCAAGGAGCCAGCAGGGAAAACTATGCCTTGTTCTAAAGCTCTTTGAGAACCGCTTGCGTAGCCCCACAGACCTGGGGGCTGCAGGCTTTCCTGTTGCCTTCAGCCTCAAAACCACCCTTTCCCACTTGGCGCTGCGCCAGGCACAAAAATGGCCTATTTCTAGAGATGGGTCCCCCGCCCAAAGAGCCAGCAGGGAAAACTATGCCTTGTTCTAAAGCTCTTTGGGAACCGCTTGCGTAGCCCCACAGACCTGGGGGCTGCGGGCTTTCCTGCTGCCTTCAGCCTCAAAATCACCCTTTCTCCCTTGGCGCCGCGCCAGGCACAAAAATGGCCATACGGCTGGAGATGGGTCCCCTGCCCAAAGAGCCGGCAGGGAAAACTATGCCTTGTTCTAAAGCTCTTTGGGAACCGCTTGCGTAGCCCCACAGACCTGGGGGCTGCAGGCTTTGCTGCTGCCTGCAGCCTCAAAACCACCCTTTCCCACTTGGCGCCGCATCAGGCACAAAAATGGCCTATGGCTAGAGATGGGTCCCCCACCCAAAGAGCCAGCAGGGAAAACTATGCCTTGTTCTAAAGCTCTTTGGGAACCGCTTGCGTAGCCCCACAGACCTGGGGGCTGCGGGCTTTCCTGCTGCCTTCAGCCTCAAAGCCACCCTTTCCCACTTGGCGCCGCGCCAGGCACAAAAATGGCCATACGGCTGGAGATGGGTCCCCCGCCCAAAGAGCCAGCAGGGAAAACTATGCCTTGTTCTAAAGCTCTTTGGGAACCGCTTGCGTAGCCCCACAGACCTGGGGGCTGCGGGCTTTCCTGCTGCCTTCAGCCTCAAAAACACCCTTTCGCACTTGGCGCCGCGCCAGGCACAAAAATGGCCTATCGCTGGAGATGGGTCCCCCGCCCAAGGAGCCAGCAGGGAAAACTATGCCTTGTTCTAAAGCTCTTTGGGAACCGCTTGCATAGCCCCACAGACCTGGAGGCTCTGCGGGCTTTTCTGCTACCTTCAGCCTCGACACCACCCTTTCCCACTTGGCGCTGCGCCAGGCACAGAAATGGCCATATTGCTGGAGATGGCTCCCCCGCCCAAAGAGCCAGCAGGGAAAACTATGCCTTGTTCTAAAGCTCTTTGGGAACCGCTTGCGTAGCCCCACAGACCTGGGGGCTGCGGGCTTTCCTGCTGCCTTCAGCCTCAAAACCACCAATTACCTTTGGGCGCCGGGCCAGGCACAGAAAAGGCCTGTGGCTGGAGATGGGTCCCCCGCCCAGAGAGCCAGCAGGGAAAACTATGCCTTGTTCTAAAGCTCTTTGGGAACCGCTTGCGTAGCCCCACAGACCTGGGGGCTGCAGGCTTTCCTGCTGCCTTCAGCCTCAAAACCACCCTTTCTCCCTTGGCGCCGCGCCAGGCACAAAAATGGCCTATGGCTGGAGATGGGTCCCCCGCCCAAAGAGCCAGCAGGGAAAACTATGCCTTGTTCTAAAGCTCTTTGGGAACCTCTTGCATAGCCCCACAGAACTGGGGGCTGCGGGCTTTCCTGCTGCCTTCAGCCTCGACACCACCCTTTCCCACTTGGCGCTGCGCCAGGCACAAAAATGGCCTATGGCTGGAGATGGGTCCCACGCCCAAGGAGCCAGCAGGGAAAACTATGCCTTGTTCTAAAGCTCTTTGGGAACCGCTTGCGTAGCCCCACAGACCTGGGGGCTGCGGGCTTTCCTGCTGCCTTCAGCCTCAAAACCACCCTTTCCCACTTGGCGCTGCGCCAGGCACAAAAATGGCCTATATCTAGAGATGGGTCCCCCACCCAAAGAGCCAGCACGGAAAACTATGCCTTGTTCTAAAGCTCTTTGGGAACCGCTTGCGTAGCCCCACAGACCTGGGGGCTGCAGGCTTTCCTGTTGCCTTCAGCCTCAAAACCACCCTTTCCCACTTGGCGCTGCGCCAGGCACAAAAATGGCCATATGGCTGGAGATGGGTCCCCCGCCCAAGGAGCCAGCAGGGAAAACTATGCCTTGTTCTAAAGCTGTTTGAGAACCGCTTGCGTAGCCCCACAGACCTGGGAGCTGCAGGCTTTCCTCCTGCCTTCAGCCTCAAAACCACCCTTTCCCACTTGGCGCTGCGCCAGGTACAAAAATGGCCTATTTCTAGAGATGGGTCCCCCGCCCAAAGAGCCAGCAGGGAAAACTATGCCTTGTTCTAAAGCTCTTTGAGAACCGCTTGCGTAGCCCCACAGACCTCGGGGCTGCAGGCTTTCCTGTTGCCTTCAGCCTCAAAACCACCCTTTCCCACTTGGCGCTGCGCCAGGCACAAAAATGGCCTATTTCTAGAGATGGGTCCCCCGCCCAAAGAGCCATCAGGGAAAACTATGCCTTGTTCTAAAGCTCTTTGGGAACCGCTTGCGTAGCCCCACAGACCTGGGGGCTGCGGGCTTTCCTGCTGCCTTCAGCCTCAAAATCACCCTTTCTCCCTTGGCGCCGCGCCAGGCACAAAAATGGCCATACGGCTGGAGATGGGTCCCCTGCCCAAAGAGCCGGCAGGGAAAACTATGCCTTGTTCTAAAGCTCTTTGGGAACCGCTTGCGTAGCCCCACAGACCTGGGGGCTGCAGGCTTTGCTGCTGCCTGCAGCCTCAAAATCACGCTTTCTCCCTTGGCGCCGCGCCAGGCACAAAAATGGCCATATGGCTGGAGATGGGTCCCCTGCCCAAAGAGCCAGCAGGGAAAACTATGCCTTGTTCTAAAGCTCTTTGGGAACTGCTTGCATAGCCCCACAGAGCTGGAGGCTCTGCGGGCTTTCCTGCTGCCTTCAGCATTGACACCACCCTTTCCCACTTGGCGCAGCGCCAGCCTCCAACACTTCCATATGACTGGAGACTGGTCCGCCACCCAAAGAGCCAGCAGGGAAAATTATGCCTTGTTCTAAAGCTCTTTGGGAACCGCTTGCGTAGCCCCACAGACCTGGGGGCTGCAGGCTTTCCTGCTGCCTTCAGCCTCGACACCACCCTTTCCCACTTGGCGCCGCGCCAGGCACAAAAATGGCCTATGTCTGGAGATGGGTCCCCCGCCCAAGGAGCCAGCAGGGAAAACTATGCCTTGTTCTAAAGGTCTTTGGGAATTGCTTCTGTGGCCCCACAGACCTGGGGGCTGCGGGCTTTCCTGCTGCCTTCAGTCTCAAAATCACCCTTTCCCACTTGGCGCCGCGCCAGGCACAAAAATGGCCATACGGCTGGAGATGGGTCCCCTGCCCAAGGAGCCAGCAGGGAAAACTATGCCTTGTTCTAAAGCTCTTTGGGAACCGCTTGCATAGCCCCATAGACCTGGAGGCTCTGCGGGCTTTCCTGCTACCTTCAGCCTCAAAACCACCCTTTCCCACTTGGCGCTGCGCCAGGTACAAAAATGGCCTATTTCTAGAGATGGGTCCACCGCCCAAAGAGCCAGCAGGGAAAACTATGCCTTGTTCTAAAGCTCTTTGGGAACCGCTTGCGTAGCCCCACAGACCTGGGGGCTGCGGGCTTTCCTGCTGCCTTCAGCCTCAAAACCACCCTTTCCCACTGGGCACCGCGCCAGGCACAAAAATGGCCATACGGCTGGAGATGGGTCCCCCGCCCAAGGAGCCAGCAGGGAAAACTATGCCTTGTTCTAAAGCTCTTTGAGAACCGCTTGCGTAGCCCCACAGACCTGGGGGCTGCAGGCTTTCCTGTTGCCTTCAGCCTCAAAACCACCCTTTCCCACTTGGCGCTGCGCCAGGCACAAAAATGGCCTATTTCTAGAGATGGGTCCCCCGCCCAAAGAGCCATCAGGGAAAACTATGCCTTGTTCTAAAGCTCTTTGGGAACCGCTTGCGTAGCCCCACAGACCTGGGGGCTGCAGGCTTTCCTGCTGCCTTCAGCCTCAAAACCACCCTTTCCCACTTGGCGCCGCTCCAGGCACAAAAATGGCCATACGGCTGGAGATGGGTCCCCCGCCCAAAGAGCCAGCAGGGAAAACTATGCCTTGTTCTAAAGCTCTTTGGGAACCGCTTGCGTAGCCCCACAGACCTGGGGGCTGCGGGCTTTCCTGCTGCCTTCAGCCTCAAAAACACCCTTTCGCACTTGGCGCCGCGCCAGGCACAAAAATGGCCTATCGCTGGAGATGGGTCCCCCGCCCGAGGAGCCAGCAGGGAAAACTATGCCTTGTTCAAAAGCTCTTTGGGAACCGCTTGCATAGCCCCACAGACCTGGAGGCTCTGCGGGCTTTCCTGCTACCTTCAGCCTCGACACCACCCTTTCCCACTTGGCGCTGCGCCAGGCACAGAAATGGCCATATTGCTGGAGATGGCTCCCCCGCCCAAAGAGCCAGCAGGGAAAACTATGCCTTGTTCTAAAGCTCTTTGGGAACCGCTTGCGTAGCCCCACAGACCTGGGGGCTGCGGGCTTTCCTGCTGCCTTCAGCCTCGACACCACCATTTCCCACTGGGCACCGCGCCAGGCACAAAAATGGCCATACGGCTGGAGATGGGTCCCCCGCCCAAAGAGCCAGCAGGGAAAATTATGCCTTGTTCTAAAGCTCTTTGAGAACCGCTTGCGTAGCCCCACAGACCTGGGGGCTGCAGGCTTTCCTGCTGCCTTCAGCCTCAAAATCACCCTTTCTCCCTTGGCGCCGCGCCAGGCACAAAAATGGCCATACGGCTGGAGATGGGTCCCCTGCCCAAAGAGCCAGCAGGGAAAACTATGCCTTGTTCTAAAGCTCTTTGGGAACCGCTTGCGTAGCCCCACAGACCTGGGGGCTGCGGGCTTTCCTGCTGCCTTCAGCCTCAAAACCACCCTTTCCCACTGGGCACCGCGCCAGGCACAAAAATGGCCATACGGCTGGAGATGGGTCCCCCGCCCAAGGAGCCAGCAGGGAAAACTATGCCTTGTTCTAAAGCTCTTTGAGAACCGCTTGCGTAGCCCCACAGACCTGGGGGCTGCAGGCTTTCCTGTTGCCTTCAGCCTCAAAACCACCCTTTCCCACTTGGCGCCGCGCCAGGCACAAAAATGGCCATACGGCTGGAGATGGGTCCCCCGCCCAAAGAGCCAGCAGGGAAAACTATGCCTTGTTCTAAAGCTCTTTGGGAACCGCTTGCGTAGCCCCACAGACCTGGGGGCTGCGGGCTTTCCTGCTGCCTTCAGCCTCAAAAACACCCTTTCGCACTTGGCGCCGCGCCAGGCAGAAAAATGGCCTATCGCTGGAGATGGGTCCCCCGCCCAAGGAGCCAGCAGGGAAAACTATGCCTTGTTCTAAAGCTGTTTGGGAACCGCTTGCATAGCCCCACAGACCTGGAGGCTCTGCGGGCTTTCCTGCTACCTTCAGCCTCGACACCACCCTTTCCCACTTGGCGCTGCGCCAGGCACAGAAATGGCCATACTGCTGGAGATGGCTCCCCCGCCCAAAGAGCCAGCAGGGAAAACTATGCCTTGTTCTAAAGCTCTTTGGGAACCGCTTGCGTAGCCCCACAGACCTGGGGGCTGCGGGCTTTCCTGCTGCCTTCAGCCTCGACACCACCATTTCCCACTGGGCACCGCGCCAGGCACAAAAATGGCCATACGGCTGGAGATGGGTCCCCCGCCCAAAGAGCCAGCAGGGAAAACTATGCCTTGTTCTAAAGCTCTTTGAGAACCGCTTGCGTAGCCCCACAGACCTGGGGGCTGCAGGCTTTCCTGCTGCCTTCAGCCTCAAAATCACCCTTTCTCCCTTGGCGCCGCGCCAGGCACAAAAATGGCCATACGGCTGGAGATGGGTCCCCTGCCCAAAGAGCCAGCAGGGAAAACTATGCCTTGTTCTAAAGCTCTTTGGGAACCGCTTGCGTAGCCCCACAGACCTGGGGGCTGCGGGCTTTCCTGCTGCCTTCAGCCTCAAAACCACCCTTTCCCACTGGGCACCGCGCCAGGCACAAAAATGGCCATACGGCTGGAGATGGGTCCCCCGCCCAAGGAGCCAGCAGGGAAAACTATGCCTTGTTCTAAAGCTCTTTGGGAACCGCTTGCGTAGCCCCACAGACCTGGGGGCTGCAGGCTTTCCTGTTGCCTTCAGCCTCAAAACCACCCTTTCCCACTTGGCGCTGCGCCAGGCACAAAAATGGCCTATTTCTAGAGATGGGTTCCCCGCCCAAAGAGCCATCAGGGAAAACTATGCCTTGTTCTAAAGCTCTTTGGGAACCGCTTGCGTAGCCCCACAGACCTGGGGGCTGCGGGCTTTCCTGCTGCCTTCAGCCTCAAAATCACCCTTTCTCCCTTGGCGCCGCGCCAGGCACAAAAATGGCCATACGGCTGGAGATGGGTCCCCTGCCCAAAGAGCCGGCAGGGAAAACTATGCCTTGTTCTAAAGCTCTTTGGGAACCGCTTGCGTAGCCCCACAGACCTGGGGGCTGCAGGCTTTGCTGCTGCCTGCAGCCTCAAAACCACCCTTTCCCACTTGGCGCCGCATCAGGCACAAAAATGGCCTATGGCTAGAGATGGGTCCCCCACCCAAAGAGCCAGCAGGGAAAACTATGCCTTGTTCTAAAGCTCTTTGGGAACCGCTTGCGTAGCCCCACAGACCTGGGGGCTGCGGGCTTTCCTGCTGCCTTCAGCCTCAAAACCACCCTTTCCCACTTGGCGCCGCGCCAGGCACAAAAATGGCCATACGGCTGGAGATGGGTCCCCCGCCCAAAGAGCCAGCAGGGAAAACTATGCCTTGTTCTAAAGCTCTTTGGGAACCGCTTGCGTAGCCCCACAGACCTGGGGGCTGCGGGCTTTCCTGCTGCCTTCAGCCTCAAAAACACCCTTTCGCACTTGGCGCCGCGCCAGGCACAAAAATGGCCTATCGCTGGAGATGGGTCCCCCGCCCAAGGAGCCAGCAGGGAAAACTATGCCTTGTTCTAAAGCTCTTTGGGAACCGCTTGCATAGCCCCACAGACCTGGAGGCTCTGCGGGCTTTCCTGCTACCTTCAGCCTCAAAACCACCCTTTCCCACTTGGCGCTGCGCCAGGCACAGAAATGGCCATATTGCTGGAGATGGCTCCCCCGCCCAAAGAGCCAGCAGGGAAAACTATGCCTTGTTCTAAAGCTCTTTGGGAACCGCTTGCATAGCCCCACAGACCTGGGGGCTGCAGGCTTTCCTGCTGCCTTCAGCCTCGACACCACCATTTCCCACTGGGCACCGCGCCAGGCACAAAAATGGCCATACGGCTGGAGATGGGTCCCCCGCCCAAAGAGCCAGCAGGGAAAACTATGCCTTGTTCTAAAGCTCTTTGAGAACCGCTTGCGTAGCCCCACAGACCTGGGGGCTGCAGGCTTTCCTGCTGCCTTCAGCCTCAAAATCACCCTTTCTCCCTTGGCGCCGCGCCAGGCACAAAAATGGCCATACGGCTGGAGATGGGTCCCCTGCCCAAAGAGCCAGCAGGGAAAACTATGCCTTGTTCTAAAGCTCTTTGGGAACCGCTTGCGTAGCCCCACAGACCTGGGGGCTGCGGGCTTTCCTGCTGCCTTCGGCCTCAAAAGCACCCTTTCCCACTTGGCGCAGCGCCAGCCTCCAACACTTCCATACGACTGGAGACTGGTCCGCCGCCCAAAGAGCCAGCAGGGAAAACTATGCCTTGTTCTAAAGCTCTTTGGGAACCGCTTGCGTAGCCCCACAGACCTGGGGGCTGCAGGCTTTCCTGCTGCCTTCAGCCTCGACACCACCCTTTCCCACTTGGCGCCGCTCCAGGCACAAAAATGGCCATACGGCTGGAGATGGGTCCCCCGCCCAAAGAGCCAGGAGGGAAAACTATGCCTTGTTCTAAAGCTCTTTGGCAATTGCTTCTGTGGCCCCGCAGACCTGGAGCTGCAGACTTTCCTGCTGCCTTCAGCCTCGACACCACCCTTTCCCACTGGGCACCGCGCCAGGCACAAAAATGGCCATACGGCTGGAGATGGGTCCCCCGCCCAAGGAGCCAGCAGGGAAAACTATGCCTTGTTCTAAAGCTCTTTGGGAACCGCTTGCGTAGCCCCACAGACCTGGGGGCTGCAGGCTTTCCTGTTGCCTTCAGCCTCAAAACCACCCTTTCCCACTTGGCGCTGCGCCAGGCACAAAAATGGCCTATTTCTAGAGATGGGTCCCCCGCCCAAAGAGCCATCAGGGAAAACTATGCCTTGTTCTAAAGCTCTTTGGGAACCGCTTGCGTAGCCCCACAGACCTGGGGGCTGCGGGCTTTCCTGCTGCCTTCAGCCTCAAAATCACCCTTTCTCCCTTGGCGCCGCGCCAGGCACAAAAATGGCCATACGGCTGGAGATGGGTCCCCTGCCCAAAGAGCCGGCAGGGAAAACTATGCCTTGTTCTAAAGCTCTTTGGGAACCGCTTGCGTAGCCCCACAGACCTGGGGGCTGCAGGCTTTGCTGCTGCCTGCAGCCTCAAAACCACCCTTTCCCACTTGGCGCCGCATCAGGCACAAAAATGGCCTATGGCTAGAGATGGGTCCCCCACCCAAAGAGCCAGCAGGGAAAACTATGCCTTGTTCTAAAGCTCTTTGGGAACCGCTTGCGTAGCCCCACAGACCTGGGGCCTGCGGGCTTTCCTGCTGCCTTCAGCCTCAAAACCACCCTTTCCCACTTGGCGCCGCGCCAGGCACAAAAATGGCCATACGGCTGGAGATGGGTCCCCCGCCCAAAGAGCCAGCAGGGAAAACTATGCCTTGTTCTAAAGCTCTTTGGGAACCGCTTGCGTAGCCCCACAGACCTGGGGGCTGCGGGCTTTCCTGCTGCCTTCAGCCTCAAAAACACCCTTTCGCACTTGGCGCCGCGCCAGGCACAAAAATGGCCTATCGCTGGAGATGGGTCCCCCGCCCAAGGAGCCAGCAGGGAAAACTATGCCTTGTTCTAAAGCTCTTTGGGAACCGCTTGCATAGCCCCACAGACCTGGAGGCTCTGCGGGCTTTCCTGCTACCTTCAGCCTCGACACCACCCTTTCCCACTTGGCGCTGCGCCAGGCACAGAAATGGCCATATTGCTGGAGATGGCTCCCCCGCCCAAAGAGCCAGCAGGGAAAACTATGCCTTGTTCTAAAGCTCTTTGGGAACCGCTTGCGTAGCCCCACAGACCTGGGGGCTGCAGGCTTTCCTGCTGCCTTCAGCCTCGACACCACCATTTCCCACTGGGCACCGCGCCAGGCACAAAAATGGCCATACGGCTGGAGATGGGTCCCCCGCCCAAAGAGCCAGCAGGGAAAACTATGCCTTGTTCTAAAGCTCTTTGAGAACCGCTTGCGTAGCCCCACAGACCTGGGGGCTGCAGGCTTTCCTGCTGCCTTCAGCCTCAAAATCACCCTTTCTCCCTTGGCGCCGCGCCAGGCACAAAAATGGCCATACGGCTGGAGATGGGTCCCCTGCCCAAAGAGCCAGCAGGGAAAACTATGCCTTGTTCTAAAGCTCTTTGGGAACCGCTTGCGTAGCCCCACAGACCTGGGGGCTGCGGGCTTTCCTGCTGCCTTCGGCCTCAAAAGCACCCTTTCCCACTTGGCGCAGCGCCAGCCTCCAACACTTCCATATGACTGGAGACTGGTCCGCCGCCCAAAGAGCCAGCAGGGAATACTATGCCTTGTTCTAAAGCTCTTTGGGAACCGCTTGCGTAGCCCCACAGACCTGGGGGCTGCAGGCTTTCCTGCTGCCTTCAGCCTCGACACCACCCTTTCCCACTTGGCGCCGCGCCAGGCACAAAAATGGCCATACGGCTGGAGATGGGTCCCCCGCCCAAAGAGCCAGCAGGGAAAACTATGCCTTGTTCTAAAGCTCTTTGGGAATTGCTTCTGTGGCCCCGCAGACCTGGAGCTGCAGACTTTCCTGCTGCCTTCAGCCTCGACACCACCCTTTCCCACTTGGCGCCGCGCCAGGCACAAAAATGGCAATATGTCTGGAGATGGGTCCCCCGCCCAAGGAGCCAGCAGGGAAAACTATGCCTTGTTCTAAAGCTCTTTGGGAACCGCTTGCGTAGCCCCACAGACCTGGGGGCTGCGGGCTTTCCTGCTACCTTCAGCCTCAAAACCACCCTTTCCCACTGGGCACCGCGCCAGGCACAAAAATGGCCATACGGCTGGAGATGGGTCCCCCGCCCAAGGAGCCAGCAGGGAAAACTATGCCTTGTTCTAAAGCTCTTTGAGAACCGCTTGCGTAGCCCCACAGACCTGGGGGCTGCAGGCTTTCCTGTTGCCTTCAGCCTCAAAACCACCCTTTCCCACTTGGCGCTGCGCCAGGCACAAAAATGGCCTGTTTCTAGAGATGGGTCCCCCGCCCAAAGAGCCAGCAGGGAAAACTATGCCTTGTTCTAAAGCTCTTTGGGAACCTCTTGCGTAGCCCCACAGACCTGGGGGCTGCGGGCTTTCCTGCTGCCTTCAGCCTCAAAATCACCCTTTCTCCCTTGGCGCCGCGCCAGGCACAAAAATGGCCATACGGCTGGAGATGGGTCCCCTGCCCAAAGAGCCGGCAGGGAAAACTATGCCTTGTTCTAAAGCTCTTTGGGAACCGCTTGCGTAGCCCCACAGACCTGGGGGCTGCAGGCTTTGCTGCTGCCTTCAGCCTCAAAACCACCCTTTCCCACTTGGCGCCGCATCAGGCACAAAAATGGCCTATGGCTAGAGATGGGTCCCCCACCCAAAGAGCCAGCAGGGAAAACTATGCCTTGTTGTAAAGCTCTTTGGGAACCGCTTGCATAGCCCCACAGACCTGGGGGCTGCGGGCTTTCCTGCTGCCTTCAGCCTCGACACCACCATTTCCCACTGGGCACCGCGCCAGGCACAAAAATGGCCATACGGCTGGAGATGGGTCCCCCGCCCAAGGAGCCAGCAGGGAAAACTATGCCTTGTTCTAAAGCTCTTTGAGAACCGCTTGCGTAGCCCCACAGACCTGGGGGCTGCAGGCTTTCCTGCTGCCTTCAGCCTCAAAACCACCCTTTCTCCCTTGGCGCCGCGCCAGGCACAAAAATGGCCATACGGCTGGAGATGGGTCCCCTGCCCAAAGAGCCAGCAGGGAAAACTATGCCTTGTTCTAAAGCTCTTTGGGAACTGCTTGCATAGCCCCACAGACCTGGAGGCTCTGCGGGCTTTCCTGCTGCCTTCAGCCTCGACACCACCCTTTCCCACTTGGCGCTGCGCCAGGCACAAAAATGGCCATACGGCTGGAGATGGGTCCCCCGCCCAAAGAGCCATCAGGGAAAACTATGCCTTGTTCTAAAGCTCTTTGGGAACCGCTTGCGTAGCCCCACAGACCTGGGGGCTGCAGGCTTTCCTGCTGCCTTCAGCCTCAAAACCACCCTTTCCCACTGGCGCCGCATCAGGCACAAAATTAGCCTAAGGCTAGAGATGGGTCCCCCGCCCAAAGAGCCAGCAGGGAAAACTATGCCTTGTTCTAAAGCTCTTTGGGAACCGCTTGCGTAGCCCCACAGACCTGGGGGCTGCGGGCTTTCCTGCTGCCTTCAGCCTCAAAACCACCCTTTCCCACTTGGCGCTGCGCCAGGCAGAAAAATGGCCTATTTCTAGAGATGGGTCCCCCGCCCAAAGAGCCAGCAGGGAAAACTATGCCTTGTTCTAAAGCTCTTTGGGAACCGCTTGCGTAGCCCCACAGACCTGGCGGCTGCGGGCTTTCCTGCTGCCTTCAGCCTGAAAACCACCATTTCCCTTTGGGCGCCGGGCCAGGCACAGAAAAGGCATGTGGCTGGAGATGGGTCCCACGCCCAAAGAGCCAGCAGGGAAAACTATGCCTTGTTCTAAAGCTCTTTGGGAACCGCTTTTGTAGCCCCACAGAAATGGGGGCTGCAGGCTTTCCTGCTGCCTTCAGCCTCGACACCACCCTTTCCCACTTGGCGCCGCGCCAGGCACAAAAATGGCAATATCTCTGGAGATGGGTCCCCCGCCCAAGGAGCCAGCAGGGAAAACTATGCCTTGTTCTAAAGCTCTTTGGGAACCGCTTGCGTAGCCCCACAGACCTGGGGGCTGTGGACCTTCCTGCTGCCTTCAGCCTCGACACCACCCTTTCCCACTTGGCACCGTGCCAGGCACAAAAATGGCCATATGGCTGGAGATGGGTCCCCCGCCCAAGGAGCCAGCAGGGAAAACTATGCCTTGTTCTAAAGCTCTTTGGGAACCTCTTGCGTAGCGCCACAGACCTGGGGGCTGCGGTCTTTCCTGCTGCCTTCAGCCTCAAAATCACCCTTTCTCACTTGGCGCCGTGCCAGGCACAAAAATGGCCATACGGCTGGAGATGGGTCCCCCGCCCAAGGAGCCAGCAGGGAAAAATATGCCTTGTTCTAAAGCTCTTTGGGAACCGCTTGCGTAGCCCCACAGACCTGGGGGCTGCAGGCTTTCCTGCTGCCTTCGGCCTCAAAAGCACCCTTTCCCACTTGGCGCAGCGCCAGCCTCCAACACTTCCATATGACTGGAGACTGGTCCGCCGCCCAAAGAGCCAGCAGGGAAAACTATGCCTTGTTCTAAAGCTCTTTGGGAACCGCTTGCGTAGCCCCACAGACCCGGGGGCTGCGGGCTTTCCTGCTGCCTTCAGCCTCGACACCACCCTTTCCCACTTGGCGCCGCGCCAGGCACAAAAATGGCCATACGGCTGGAGATGGGTCCCCCGCCCAAGGAGCCAGCAGGGAAAACTATGCCTTGTTCTAAAGCTCTTTGGGAACCGCTTGCGTAGCCCCACAGACCTGTGGGCTGCAGGCTTTCCTGCTGCCTTCAGCCTCGACACCACCATTTCCCACTGGGCACCGCGCCAGGCACAAAAATGGCCATACGGCTGGAGATGGGTCCCCCGCCCAAAGAGCCAGCAGGGAAAACTATGCCTTGTTCTAAAGCTCTTTGGGAACCTCTTGCGTAGCCCCACAGACCTGGGGGCTGCGGGCTTTCCTGCTGCCTTCAGCCTCAAAATCACCCTTTCTCCCTTGGCGCCGCGCCAGGCACAAAAATGGCCATACGGCTGGAGATGGGTCCCCTGCCCAAAGAGCCGGCAGGGAAAACTATGCCTTGTTCTAAAGCTCTTTGGGAACCGCTTGCGTAGCCCCACAGACCTGGGGGCTGCAGGCTTTGCTGCTGCCTTCAGCCTCAAAACCACCCTTTCCCACTTGGCGCCGCATCAGGCACAAAAATGGCCTATGGCTAGAGATGGGTCCCCCACCCAAAGAGCCAGCAGGGAAAACTATGCCTTGTTGTAAAGCTCTTTGGGAACCGCTTGCATAGCCCCACAGACCTGGGGGCTGCGGGCTTTCCTGCTGCCTTCAGCCTCGACACCACCATTTCCCACTGGGCACCGCGGCAGGCACAAAAATGGCCATACGGCTGGAGATGGGTCCCCCGCCCAAGGAGCCAGCAGGGAAAACTATGCCTTGTTCTAAAGCTCTTTGGGAACTGCTTGCATAGCCCCACAGACCTGGAGGCTCTGCGGGCTTTCCTGCTGCCTTCAGCCTCGACACCACCCTTTCCCACTTGGCGCTGCGCCAGGCACAAAAATGGCCATACGGCTGGAGATGGGTCCCCCGCCCAAAGAGCCATCAGGGAAAACTATGCCTTGTTCTAAAGCTCTTTGGGAACCGCTTGCGTAGCCCCACAGACCTGGGGGCTGCAGGCTTTGCTGCTGCCTTCAGCCTCAAAACCACCCTTTCCCACTGGCGCCGCATCAGGCACAAAATTAGCCTAAGGCTAGAGATGGGTCCCCCGCCCAAAGAGCCAGCAGGGAAAACTATGCCTTGTTCTAAAGCTCTTTGGGAACCGCTTGCGTAGCCCCACAGACCTGGGGGCTGCGGGCTTTCCTGCTGCCTTCAGCCTCAAAACCACCCTTTCCCACTTGGCGCTGCGCCAGGCAGAAAAATGGCCTATTTCTAGAGATGGGTCCCCCGCCCAAAGAGCCAGCAGGGAAAACTATGCCTTGTTCTAAAGCTCTTTGGGAACCGCTTGCGTAGCCCCACAGACCTGGCGGCTGCGGGCTTTCCTGCTGCCTTCAGCCTGAAAACCACCATTTCCCTTTGGGCGCCGGGCCAGGCACAGAAAAGGCATGTGGCTGGAGATGGGTCCCACGCCCAAAGAGCCAGCAGGGAAAACTATGCCTTGTTCTAAAGCTCTTTGGGAATTGGTTCTGTGGCCCCGCAGACCTGGAGCTGCAGGCTTTGCTGCTGCCTTCAGCCTCAAAGCCTCCCTTTCCCACTTGGCGCCGCGCCAGGCAGAAAAATGGCCTATGGCTAGAGATGGGTCCCCCGCCCAAAGAGCCAGCAGGGAAAACTGTGCCTTGTTCTAAAGCTCTTTGGGAACCGCTTTTGTAGCCCCACAGAAATGGGGGCTGCAGGCTTTCCTGCTGCCTTCAGCCTCGACACCACCCTTTCCCACTTGGCGCCGCGCCAGGCACAAAAATGGCAATATCTCTGGAGATGGGTCCCCCGCCCAAGGAGCCAGCAGGGAAAACTATGCCTTGTTCTAAAGCTCTTTGGGAACCGCTTGCGTAGCCCCACAGACCTGGGGGCTGTGGACCTTCCTGCTGCCTTCAGCCTCGACACCACCCTTTCCCACTTGGCACCGTGCCAGGCACAAAAATGGCCATATGGCTGGAGATGGGTCCCCCGCCCAAGGAGCCAGCAGGGAAAACTATGCCTTGTTCTAAAGCTCTTTGGGAACCTCTTGCGTAGCGCCACAGACCTGGGGGCTGCGGTCTTTCCTGCTGCCTTCAGCCTCAAAATCACCCTTTCTCACTTGGCGCCGTGCCAGGCACAAAAATGGCCATACGGCTGGAGATGGGTCCCCCGCCCAAGGAGCCAGCAGGGAAAAATATGCCTTGTTCTAAAGCTCTTTGGGAACCGCTTGCGTAGCCCCACAGACCTGGGGGCTGCAGGCTTTCCTGCTGCCTTCGGCCTCAAAAGCACCCTTTCCCACTTGGCGCAGCGCCAGCCTCCAACACTTCCATATGACTGGAGACTGGTCCGCCGCCCAAAGAGCCAGCAGGGAAAACTATGCCTTGTTCTAAAGCTCTTTGGGAACCGCTTGCGTAGCCCCACAGACCCGGGGGCTGCGGGCTTTCCTGCTGCCTTCAGCCTCGACACCACCCTTTCCCACTTGGCGCCGCGCCAGGCACAAAAATGGCCATACGGCTGGAGATGGGTCCCCCGCCCAAGGAGCCAGCAGGGAAAACTATGCCTTGTTCTAAAGCTCTTTGGGAACCGCTTGCGTAGCCCCACAGACCTGTGGGCTGCAGGCTTTCCTGCTGCCTTCAGCCTCGACACCACCCTTTCCCACTTGGCGCCGCGCCAGGCACAAAAATGGCCATACGGCTGGAGATGGGTCCCCCGCCCAAAGAGCCAGCAGGGAAAACTATGCCTTGTTCTAAAGCTCTTTGGGAATTGCTTCTGTGGCCCCGCAGACCTGGAGCTGCAGACTTTCCTGCTGCCTTCTCACTCAAAACCACCCTTTCCCACTTGGCGCCGCGCCAGGCACAAAAATGGCAATATGTCTGGAGATGGGTCCCCCGCCCAAAGAGCCAGCAGGGAAAACTATGCCTTGTTCTAAAGCTCTTTGGGAACCGCTTGCGTAGCCCCACAGACCTGGGGGCTGCGGGCTTTCCTGCTACCTTCAGCCTCAAAACCACCCTTTCCCACTGGGCACCGCGCCAGGCAGAAAAATGGCCATACGGCTGGAGATGGGTCCCCCGCCCAAGGAGCCAGCAGGGAAAACTATGCCTTGTTCTAAAGCTCTTTGAGAACCGCTTGCGTAGCCCCACAGACCTGGGGGCTGCAGGCTTTCCTGTTGCCTTCAGCCTCAAAACCACCCTTTCCCACTTGGCGCTGCGCCAGGCACAAAAATGGCCTATTTCTAGAGATGGGTCCCCCGCCCAAAGAGCCAGCAGGGAAAACTATGCCTTGTTCTAAAGCTCTTTGGGAACCTCTTGCGTAGCCCCACAGACCTGGGGGCTGCGGGCTTTCCTGCTGCCTTCAGCCTCAAAATCACCCTTTCTCCCTTGGCGCCGCGCCAGGCACAAAAATGGCCATACGGCTGGAGATGGGTCCCCTGCCCAAAGAGCCGGCAGGGAAAACTATGCCTTGTTCTAAAGCTCTTTGGGAACCGCTTGCGTAGCCCCACAGACCTGGGGGCTGCAGGCTTTGCTGCTGCCTTCAGCCTCAAAACCACCCTTTCCCACTTGGCGCCGCATCAGGCACAAAAATGGCCTATGGCTAGAGATGGGTCCCCCACCCAAGGAGGCAGCAGGGAAAACTATGCCTTGTTCTAAAGCTCTTTGAGAACCGCTTGCGTAGCCCCACAGACCTGGGGGCTGCAGGCTTTCCTGCTGCCTTCAGCCTCAAAATCACCCTTTCTCCCTTGGCGCCGCGCCAGGCACAAAAATGGCCATACGGCTGGAGATGGGTCCCCTGCCCAAAGAGCCAGCAGGGAAAACTATGCCTTGTTCTAAAGCTCTTTGGGAACTGCTTGCATAGCCCCACAGACCTGGAGGCTCTGCGGGCTTTCCTGCTGCCTTCAGCCTCGACACCACCCTTTCCCACTTGGCGCTGCGCCAGGCACAAAAATGGCCATACGGCTGGAGATGGGTCCCCCGCCCAAAGAGCCATCAGGGAAAACTATGCCTTGTTCTAAAGCTCTTTGGGAACCGCTTGCGTAGCCCCACAGACCTGGGGGCTGCAGGCTTTGCTGCTGCCTTCAGCCTCAAAACCACCCTTTCCCACTGGCGCCGCATCAGGCACAAAATTGGCCTATGGCTAGAGATGGGTCCCCCGCCCAAAGAGCCAGCAGGGAAAACTATGCCTTGTTCTAAAGCTCTTTGGGAACCGCTTGCGTAGCCCCACAGACCTGGGGGCTGCGGGCTTTCCTGCTGCCTTCAGCCTCAAAACCACCCTTTCCCACTTGGCGCTGCGCCAGGCAGAAAAATGGCCTATTTCTAGAGATGGGTCCCCTGCCCAAGGAGCCAGCAGGGAAAACTATGCCTTGTTCTAAAGCTCTTTGGGAACCGCTTGCGTAGCCCCACAGACCTGGGGGCTGCGGGCTTTCCTGCTGCCTTCAGCCTGAAAACCACCATTTCCCTTTGGGCGCCGGGCCAGGCACAGAAAAGGCATGTGGCTGGAGATGGGTCCCACGCCCAAAGAGCCAGCAGGGAAAACTATGCCTTGTTCTAAAGCTCTTTGGGAATTGGTTCTGTGGCCCCGCAGACCTGGAGCTGCAGGCTTTGCTGCTGCCTTCAGCCTCAAAGCCTCCCTTTCCCACTTGGCGCCGCGCCAGGCAGAAAAATGGCCTATTTCTAGAGATGGGTCCCCCGCCCAAAGAGCCATCAGGGAAAACTATGCCTTGTTCTAAAGCTCTTTGGGAACCGCTTGCGTAGCCCCACAGACCTGGGGGCTGCGGGCTTTCCTGCTGCCTTCAGCCTCAAAATCACCCTTTCTCCCTTGGCGCCGCGCCAGGCACAAAAATGGCCATACGGCTGGAGATGGGTCCCCTTCCCAAAGAGCCGGCAGGGAAAACTATGCCTTGTTTTAAAGCTCTTTGGGAACCGCTTGCGTAGCCCCACAGACCTGGGGGCTGCAGGCTTTGCTGCTGCCTGCAGCCTCAAAACCACCCTTTCCCACTTGGCGCCGCATCAGGCACAAAAATGGCCTATGGCTAGAGATGGGTCCCCCACCCAAAGAGCCAGCAGGGAAAACTATGCCTTGTTCTAAAGCTCTTTGGGAACCGCTTGCGTAGCCCCACAGACCTGGGGGCTGCGGGCTTTCCTGCTGCCTTCAGCCTCGACACCACCCTTTCCCACTTGGCGCTGCGCCAGGCACAAAAATGGCCATATGGATGGATATGGTTCCCCTGCCCAAGGAGCCAGCAGGGAAAACTATGCCTTGTTTTAAAGCTCTTTGGGAACTGCTTGCGTAGCCCCACAGACCTGGGGGCTGCAGGCTTTGCTGCTGTCTTCAGCCTCGACACCACCCTTTCCCACTTGGCACCGCACCAGGCACAAAAATGGCCATATGGCTGGAGATGGGTGCCCCGCCCAAGGATCCAGCAGGGAAAACTATGCCTTGTTCTAAAGCTCTTTGGGAACCGCTTGCGTAGCCCCACAGACCTGGGGGCTGCAGGCTTTCCTGCTGCCTTCAGCCTCAAAACCACCCTTTCCCACTTGGCGCTGCGCCAGGCACAAAAATGGCCTATATCTAGAGATGGGTCCCCCGCCCAAAGAGCCAGCAAGGAAAACTATGCCTTGTTCTAAAGCTCTTTGGGAACCGCTTGCGTAGCCCCACAGACCTGGGGGCTGCGGGCTTTCCTGCTGCCTTCAGCCTCAAAACCACCCTTTCCCACTGGGCACCGCGCCAGGCACAAAAATGGCCATACGGCTGGAGATGGGTCCCCCGCCCAAAGAGCCATCAGGGAAAACTATGCCTTGTTCTAAAGCTCTTTGGGAACCGCTTGCGTAGCCCCACAGACCTGGGGGCTGCGGGCTTTCCTGCTGCCTTCAGCCTCAAAACCACCCTTTCCCACTTGGCGCCGCGCCAGGCACAAAAATGGCCTATGTCTGGAGATGGGTGCCCCGCCCAAGGAGCCAGCAGGGAAAACTATGCCTTGTTCTAAAGCTCTTTGGGAACCGCTTGCGTAGCCCCACAGACCTGGGGGCTGCGGGCTTTCCTGCTGCCTTCAGTCTCAAAATCACCCTTTCCCACTTGGCGCCGCGCCAGGCAAAAAAATGGCCATACGGCTGGAGATGGGTCCCCTGCCCAAGGAGCCAGCAGGGAAAACTATGCCTTGTTCTAAAGCTCTTTGGGAACCGCTTGCATAGCCCCACAGACCTGGAGGCTCTGCGGGCTTTCCTGCTACCTTCAGCCTCAAAACCACCCTTTCCCACTTGGCGCTGCGCCAGGCATAAAAATGGCCATATGGCTGGAGATGGGTCCCCCGCCCAAGGAGCCAGCAGGAAAAACTATGCCTTGTTCTAAAGCTCTTTGAGAACCGCTTGTGTAGCCCCACAGACCTGGGGGCTGCAGGCTTTCCTGCTGCCTTCAGCCTCAAAACCACCCTTTCCCACTTGGCGCTGCGCCAGGTACAAAAATGGCCTATTTCTAGAGATGGGTCCCCCGCCCAAAGAGCCAGCAGGGAAAACTATGCCTTGTTCTAAAGCTCTTTGGGAACCGCTTGCGTAGCCCCACAGACCTGGGGGCTGCGGGCTTTCCTGCTGCCTTCAGTCTCAAAACCACCCTTTCCCACTGGGCACCGCGCCAGGCACAAAAATGGCCATACGGCTGGAGATGGGTCCCCCGCCGAAGGAGCCAGCAGGGAAAACTATGCCTTGTTCTAAAGCTCTTTGGGAACCGCTTGCGTAGCCCCACAGACCTGGGGGCTGCAGGCTTTCCTGTTGCCTTCAGCCTCAAAACCACCCTTTCCCACTTGGCGCTGCGCCAGGCACAAAAATGGCCTATTTCTAGAGATGGGTCCCCTGCCCAAAGAGCCATCAGGGAAAACTATGCCTTGTTCTAAAGCTCTTTGGGAACCGCTTGCGTAGCCCCACAGACCTGGGGGCTGCGGGCTTTCCTGCTGCCTTCAGCCTCAAAATCACCCTTTCTCCCTTGGCGCCGCGCCAGGCACAAAAATGGCCATACGGCTGGAGATGGGTCCCCTGCCCAAAGAGCCGGCAGGGAAAACTATGCCTTGTTCTAAAGCTCTTTGGGAACCGCTTGCGTAGCCCCACAGACCTGGGGGCTGCAGGCTTTGCTGCTGCCTGCAGCCTCAAAACCACCCTTTCCCACTTGGCGCCGCATCAGGCACAAAAATGGCCTATGGCTAGAGATGGGTCCCCCACCCAAAGAGCCAGCAGGGAAAACTATGCCTTGTTCTAAAGCTCTTTGGGAACCGCTTGCGTAGCCCCACAGACCTGGGGGCTGCGGGCTTTCCTGCTGCCTTCAGCCTCAAAACCACCCTTTCCCACTTGGCGCCGCGCCAGGCACAAAAATGGCCATACGGCTGGAGATGGGTCCCCCGCCCAAAGAGCCAGCAGGGAAAACTATGCCTTGTTCTAAAGCTCTTTGGGAACCGCTTGCGTAGCCCCACAGACCTGGGGGGCTGCAGGCTTTCCTGCTGCCTTCAGCCTCAAAACCACCAATTACCTTTGGGCGCCGGGCCAGGCACAGAAAAGGCCTGTGGCTGGAGATGGGTCCCCCGCCCAGAGAGCCAGCAGGGAAAACTATGCCTTGTTCTAAAGCTCTTTGGGAACCGCTTGCGTAGCCCCACAGACCTGGGGGCTGCAGGCTTTCCTGCTGCCTTCAGCCTCAAAACCACCCTTTCTCCCTTGGCGCCGCGCCAGGCACAAAAATGGCCTATGGCTGGAGATGGGTCCCCCGCCCAAAGAGCCAGCAGGGAAAACTATGCCTTGTTCTAAAGCTCTTTGGGAACCTCTTGCATAGCCCCACAGAACTGGGGGCTGCGGGCTTTCCTGCTGCCTTCAGCCTCGACACCACCCTTTCCCACTTGGCGCTGCGCCAGGCACAAAAATGGCCTATGGCTGGAGATGGGTCCCACGCCCAAGGAGCCAGCAGGGAAAACTATGCCTTGTTCTAAAGCTCTTTGGGAACCGCTTGCGTAGCCCCACAGACCTGGGGGCTGCGGGCTTTCCTGCTGCCTTCAGCCTCAAAACCACCCTTTCCCACTTGGCGCTGCGCCAGGCACAAAAATGGCCTATATCTAGAGATGGGTCCCCCGCCCAAAGAGCCAGCACGGAAAACTATGCCTTGTTCTAAAGCTCTTTGGGAACCGCTTGCGTAGCCCCACAGACCTGGGGGCTGCAGGCTTTCCTGTTGCCTTCAGCCTCAAAACCACCCTTTCCCACTTGGCGCTGCGCCAGGCACAAAAATGGCCATATGGCTGGAGATGGGTCCCCCGCCCAAGGAGCCAGCAGGGAAAACTATGCCTTGTTCTAAAGCTGTTTGAGAACAGCTTGCGTAGCCCCACAGACCTGGGGGCTGCAGGCTTTCCTGCTGCCTTCAGCCTCAAAACCACCCTTTCCCACTGGGCACCGCGCCAGGCACAAAAATGGCCATACGGCTGGAGATGGGTCCCCCGCCCAAGGAGCCAGCAGGGAAAACTATGCCTTGTTCTATAGCTCTTTGAGAACCGCTTGCGTAGCCCCACAGACCTGGGGGCTGCAGGCTTTCCTGTTGCCTTCAGCCTCAAAACCACCCTTTCCCACTTGGCGCTGCGCCAGGCACAAAAATGGCCTATTTCTAGAGATGGGTCCCCCGCCCAAAGAGCCAGCAGGGAAAACTATGCCTTGTTCTAAAGCTCTTTGGGAACCGCTTGCGTAGCCCCACAGACCTGGGGGCTGCGGGCTTTCCTGCTGCCTTCAGCCTCAAAATCACCCTTTCTCCCTTGGCGCCGCGCCAGGCACAAAAATGGCCATACGGCTGGAGATGGGTCCCCTGCCCAAAGAGCCGGCAGGGAAAACTATGCCTTGTTCTAAAGCTCTTTGGGAACCGCTTGCGTAGCCCCACAGACCTGGGGGCTGCAGGCTTTGCTGCTGCCTGCAGCCTCAAAACCACCCTTTCCCACTTGGCGCCGCGCCAGGCACAAAAATGGCCTATGGCTAGAGATGGGCCCCCACCCAAAGAGCCAGCAGGGAAAACTATGCCTTGTTCTAAAGCTCTTTGGGAACCGCTTGCGTAGCCCCACAGACCTGGGGGCTGTGGGCTTTCCTGCTGCCTTCAGCCTCAAAACCACCCTTTCCCACTTGGCGCCGCGCCAGGCACAAAAATGGCCATACGGCTGGAGATGGGTCCCCCGCCCAAAGAGCCAGCAGGGAAAACTATGCCTTGTTCTAAAGCTCTTTGGGAACCGCTTGCGTAGCCCCACAGACCTGGGGGCTGCGGGCTTTCCTGCTGCCTTCAGCCTCAAAAACACCCTTTCGCACTTGGCGCCGCGCCAGGCACAAAAATGGCCTATCGCTGGAGATGGGTCCCCCGCCCAAGGAGCCAGCAGGGAAAACTATGCCTTGTTCTAAAGCTCTTTGGGAACCGCTTGCATAGCCCCACAGACCTGGAGGCTCTGCGGGCTTTCCTGCTACCTTCAGCCTCGACACCACCCTTTCCCACTTGGCGCTGCGCCAGGCACAGAAATGGCCATATTGCTGGAGATGGCTCCCCCGCCCAAAGAGCCAGCAGGGAAAACTATGCCTTGTTCTAAAGCTCTTTGGGAACCGCTTGCGTAGCCCCACAGACCTGGGGGCTGCGGGCTTTCCTGCTGCCTTCAGCCTCAAAACCACCAATTACCTTTGGGCGCCGGGCCAGGCACAGAAAAGGCCTGTGGCTGGAGATGGGTCCCCCGCCCAGAGAGCCAGCAGGGAAAACTATGCCTTGTTCTAAAGCTCTTTGGGAACCGCTTGCGTAGCCCCACAGACCTGGGGGCTGCAGGCTTTCCTGCTGCCTTCAGCCTCAAAACCACCCTTTCTCCCTTGGCGCCGCGCCAGGCACAAAAATGGCCTATGGCTGGAGATGGGTCCCCCGCCCAAAGAGCCAGCAGGGAAAACTATGCCTTGTTCTAAAGCTCTTTGGGAACCTCTTGCATAGCCCCACAGAACTGGGGGCTGCGGGCTTTCCTGCTGCCTTCAGCCTCGACACCACCCTTTCCCACTTGGCGCTGCGCCAGGCACAAAAATGGCCTATGGCTGGAGATGGGTCCCACGCCCAAGGAGCCAGCAGGGAAAACTATGCCTTGTTCTAAAGCTCTTTGGGAACCGCTTGCGTAGCCCCACAGACCTGGGGGCTGCGGGCTTTCCTGCTGCCTTCAGCCTCAAAACCACCCTTTCCCACTTGGCGCTGCGCCAGGCACAAAAATGGCCTATATCTAGAGATGGGTCCCCCGCCCAAGGAGCCAGCACGGAAAACTATGCCTTGTTCTAAAGCTCTTTGGGAACCGCTTGCGTAGCCCCACAGACCTGGGGGCTGCGGGCTTTCCTGCTGCCTTCAGCCTCAAAATCACCCTTTCTCCCTTGGCGCCGCGCCAGGCACAAAAATGGCCATACGGCTGGAGATGGGTCCCCTGCCCAAAGAGCCGGCAGGGAAAACTATGCCTTGTTCTAAAGCTCTTTGGGAACCGCTTGCGTAGCCCCACAGACCTGGGGGCTGCAGGCTTTGCTGCTGCCTGCAGCCTCAAAATCACGCTTTCTCCCTTGGCGCCGTGCCAGGCACAAAAATGGCCATATGGCTGGAGATGGGTCCCCTGCCCAAAGAGCCAGCAGGGAAAACTATGCCTTGTTCTAAAGCTCTTTGGGAACTGCTTGCATAGCCCCACAGAGCTGGAGGCTCTGCGGGCTTTCCTGCTGCCTTCAGCATTGACACCACCCTTTCCCACTTGGCGCAGCGCCAGCCTCCAACACTTCCATATGACTGGAGACTGGTCCGCCACCCAAAGAGCCAGCAGGGAAAATTATGCCTTGTTCTAAAGCTCTTTGGGAACCGCTTGCGTAGCCCCACAGACCTGGGGGCTGCAGGCTTTCCTGCTGCCTTCAGCCTCGACACCACCCTTTCCCACTTGGCGCCGCGCCAGGCACAAAAATGGCCTATGTCTGGAGATGGGTCCCCCGCCCAAGGAGCCAGCAGGGAAAACTATGCCTTGTTCTAAAGGTCTTTGGGAATTGCTTCTGTGGCCCCACAGACCTGGGGGCTGCGGGCTTTCCTGCTGCCTTCAGTCTCAAAATCACCCTTTCCCACTTGGCGCCGCGCCATGCACAAAAATGGCCTATTTCTAGAGGTGGGTCCACCGCCCAAAGAGCCAGCAGGGAAAACTATGCCTTGTTCTAAAGCTCTTTGGGAACCGCTTGCGTAGCCCCACAGACCTGGGGGCTGCGGGCTTTCCTGCTGCCTTCAGCCTCAAAACCACCCTTTCCCACTGGGCACCGCGCCAGGCACAAAAATGGCCATACGGCTGGAGATGGGTCCCCCGCCCAAGGAGCCAGCAGGGAAAACTATGCCTTGTTCTAAAGCTCTTTGAGAACCGCTTGCGTAGCCCCACAGACCTGGGGGCTGCAGGCTTTCCTGTTGCCTTCAGCCTCAAAACCACCCTTTCCCACTTGGCGCTGCGCCAGGCACAAAAATGGCTTATTTCTAGAGATGGGTCCCCCGCCCAAAGAGCCATCAGGGAAAACTATGCCTTGTTCTAAAGCTCTTTGGGAACCGCTTGCGTAGCCCCACAGACCTGGGGGCTGCAGGCTTTCCTGCTGCCTTCAGCCTCAAAACCACCCTTTCCCACTTGGCGCCGCTCCAGGCACAAAAATGGCCATACGGCTGGAGATGGGTCCCCCGCCCAAAGAGCCAGCAGGGAAAACTATGCCTTGTTCTAAAGCTCTTTGGGAACCGCTTGCGTAGCCCCACAGACCTGGGGGCTGCGGGCTTTCCTGCTGCCTTCAGCCTCAAAAACACCCTTTCGCACTTGGCGCCGCGCCAGGCACAAAAATGGCCTATCGCTGGAGATGGGTCCCCCGCCCGAGGAGCCAGCAGGGAAAACTATGCCTTGTTCTAAAGCTCTTTGGGAACCGCTTGCATAGCCCCACAGACCTGGAGGCTCTGCGGGCTTTCCTGCTACCTTCAGCCTCGACACCACCCTTTCCCACTTGGCGCTGCGCCAGGCACAGAAATGGCCATATGGCTGGAGATGGCTCCCCCGCCCAAAGAGCCAGCAGGGAAAACTATGCCTTGTTCTAAAGCTCTTTGGGAACCGCTTGCGTAGCCCCACAGACCTGGGGGCTGCGGGCTTTCCTGCTGCCTTCAGCCTCGACACCACCATTTCCCACTGGGCACCGCGCCAGGCACAAAAATGGCCATACGGCTGGAGATGGGTCCCCCGCCCAAAGAGCCAGCAGGGAAAACTATGCCTTGTTCTAAAGCTCTTTGAGAACCGCTTGCGTAGCCCCACAGACCTGGGGGCTGCAGGCTTTCCTGCTGCCTTCAGCCTCAAAATCACCCTTTCTCCCTTGGCGCCGCGCCAGGCACAAAAATGGCCATACGGCTGGAGATGGGTCCCCTGCCCAAAGAGCCAGCAGGGAAAACTATGCCTTGTTCTAAAGCTCTTTGGGAACCGCTTGCGTAGCCCCACAGACCTGGGGGCTGCGGGCTTTCCTGCTGCCTTCAGCCTCAAAACCACCCTTTCCCACTGGGCACCGCGCCAGGCACAAAAATGGCCATACGGCTGGAGATGGGTCCCCCGCCCAAGGAGCCAGCAGGGAAAACTATGCCTTGTTCTAAAGCTCTTTGAGAACCGCTTGCGTAGCCCCACAGACCTGGGGGCTGCAGGCTTTCCTGTTGCCTTCAGCCTCAAAACCACCCTTTCCCACTTGGCGCCGCGCCAGGCACAAAAATGGCCATACGGCTGGAGATGGGTCCCCCGCCCAAAGAGCCAGCAGGGAAAACTATGCCTTGTTCTAAAGCTCTTTGGGAACCGCTTGCGTAGCCCCACAGACCTGGGGGCTGCGGGCTTTCCTGCTGCCTTCAGCCTCAAAAACACCCTTTCGCACTTGGCGCCGCGCCAGGCACAAAAATGGCCTATCGCTGGAGATGGGTCCCCCGCCCAAGGAGCCAGCAGGGAAAACTATGCCTTGTTCTAAAGCTCTTTGGGAACCGCTTGCATAGCCCCACAGACCTGGAGGCTCTGCGGGCTTTCCTGCTACCTTCAGCCTCGACACCACCCTTTCCCACTTGGCGCTGCGCCAGGCACAGAAATGGCCATATTGCTGGAGATGGCTCCCCCGCCCAAAGAGCCAGCAGGGAAAACTATGCCTTGTTCTAAAGCTCTTTGGGAACCGCTTGCGTAGCCCCACAGACCTGGGGGCTGCGGGCTTTCCTGCTGCCTTCAGCCTCGACACCACCATTTCCCACTGGGCACCGCGCCAGGCACAAAAATGGCCATACGGCTGGAGATGGGTCCCCCGCCGAAAGAGCCAGCAGGGAAAACTATGCCTTGTTCTAAAGCTCTTTGAGAACCGCTTGCGTAGCCCCACAGACCTGGGGGCTGCAGGCTTTCCTGCTGCCTTCAGCCTCAAAATCACCCTTTCTCCCTTGGCGCCGCGCCAGGCACAAAAATGGCCATACGGCTGGAGATGGGTCCCCTGCCCAAAGAGCCAGCAGGGAAAACTATGCCTTGTTCTAAAGCTCTTTGGGAACCGCTTGCGTAGCCCCACAGACCTGGGGGCTGCGGGCTTTCCTGCTGCCTTCAGCCTCAAAACCACCCTTTCCCACTGGGCACCGCGCCAGGCACAAAAATGGCCATACGGCTGGAGATGGGTCCCCCGCCCAAGGAGCCAGCAGGGAAAACTATGCCTTGTTCTAAAGCTCTTTGGGAACCGCTTGCGTAGCCCCACAGACCTGGGGGCTGCAGGCTTTCCTGTTGCCTTCAGCCTCAAAACCACCCTTTCCCACTTGGCGCTGCGCCAGGCACAAAAATGGCCTATTTCTAGAGATGGGTCCCCCGCCCAAAGAGCCATCAGGGAAAACTATGCCTTGTTCTAAAGCTCTTTGGGAACCGCTTGCGTAGCCCCACAGACCTGGGGGGCTGCGGGCTTTCCTGCTGCCTTCAGCCTCAAAATCACCCTTTCTCCCTTGGCGCCGCGCCAGGCACAAAAATGGCCATACGGCTGGAGATGGGTCCCCTGCCCAAAGAGCCGGCAGGGAAAACTATGCCTTGTTCTAAAGCTCTTTGGGAACCGCTTGCGTAGCCCCACAGACCTGGGGGCTGCAGGCTTTGCTGCTGCCTGCAGCCTCAAAACCACCCTTTCCCACTTGGCGCCGCATCAGGCACAAAAATGGCCTATGGCTAGAGATGGGTCCCCCACCCAAAGAGCCAGCAGGGAAAACTATGCCTTGTTCTAAAGCTCTTTGGGAACCGCTTGCGTAGCCCCACAGACCTGGGGGCTGCGGGCTTTCCTGCTGCCTTCAGCCTCAAAACCACCCTTTCCCACTTGGCGCCGCGCCAGGCACAAAAATGGCCATACGGCTGGAGATGGGTCCCCCGCCCAAAGAGCCAGCAGGGAAAACTATGCCTTGTTCTAAAGCTCTTTGGGAACCGCTTGCGTAGCCCCACAGACCTGGGGGCTGCGGGCTTTCCTGCTGCCTTCAGCCTCAAAAACACCCTTTCGCACTTGGCGCCGCGCCAGGCACAAAAATGGCCATATGGCTGGAGATGGGTCCCCCGCCCAAGGAGCCAGCAGGGAAAACTATGCCTTGTTCTAAAGCTCTTTGGGAACCGCTTGCATAGCCCCACAGACCTGGAGGCTCTGCGGGCTTTCCTGCTACCTTCAGCCTCGACACCACCCTTTCCCACTTGGCGCTGCGCCAGGCACAGAAATGGCCATATTGCTGGAGATGGCTCCCCCGCCCAAAGAGCCAGCAGGGAAAACTATGCCTTGTTCTAAAGCTCTTTGGGAACCGCTTGCGTAGCCCCACAGACCTGGGGGCTGCAGGCTTTCCTGCTGCCTTCAGCCTCGACACCACCATTTCCCACTGGGCACCGCGCCAGGCACAAAAATGGCCATACGGCTGGAGATGGGTCCCCCGCCCAAAGAGCCAGCAGGGAAAACTATGCCTTGTTCTAAAGCTCTTTGAGAACCGCTTGCGTAGCCCCACAGACCTGGGGGCTGCAGGCTTTCCTGCTGCCTTCAGCCTCAAAATCACCCTTTCTCCCTTGGCGCCGCGCCAGGCACAAAAATGGCCATACGGCTGGAGATGGGTCCCCTGCCCAAAGAGCCAGCAGGGAAAACTATGCCTTGTTCTAAAGCTCTTTGGGAACCGCTTGCGTAGCCCCACAGAACTGGGGGGCTGCGGGCTTTCCTGCTGCCTTCAAGCCTCAAAAGCACCCTTTCCCACTTGGCGCTGCGCCAGGCACAGAAATGGCCATATTGCTGGAGATGGGTCCCCCGCCCAAAGAGCCAGCAGGGAAAGCTATGCCTTGTTCTAAAGCTCTTTGGGAACCGCTTGCGTAGCCCCACAGACCTGGGGGCTGCGGGCTTTCCTGCTGCCTTCAGCCTCGACACCACCATTTCCCACTGGGCACCGCGCCAGGCACAAAAATGGCCATACGGCTGGAGATGGGTCCCCCGCCCAAAGAGCCAGCAGGGAAAACTATGACTTGTTCTAAAGCTCTTTGAGAACCGCTTGCGTAGCCCCACAGACCTGGGGGCTGCAGGCTTTCCTGCTGCCTTCAGCCTCAAAATCACCCTTTCTCCCTTGGCGCCGCGCCAGGCACAAAAATGGCCATACGGCTGGAGATGGGTCCCCTGCCCAAAGAGCCAGCAGGGAAAACTATGCCTTGTTCTAAAGCTCTTTGGGAACCGCTTGCGTAGCCCCACAGACCTGGGGGCTGCGGGCTTTCCTGCTGCCTTCGGCCTCAAAAGCACCCTTTCCCACTTGGCGCAGCGCCAGCCTCCAACACTTCCATATGACTGGAGACTGGTCCGCCGCCCAAAGAGCCAGCAGGGAAAACTATGCCTTGTTCTAAAGCTCTTTGGGAACCGCTTGCGTAGCCCCACAGACCTGGGGGCTGCAGGCTTTCCTGCTGCCTTCAGCCTCGACACCACCCTTTCCCACTTGGCGCCGCGCCAGGCACAAAAATGGCCATACGGCTGGAGATGGGTCCCCCGCCCAAAGAGCCAGCAGGGAAAACTATGCCTTGTTCTAAAGCTCTTTGGGAATTGCTTCTGTGGCCCCGCAGACCTGGAGCTGCAGACTTTCCTGCTGCCTTCAGCCTCGACACCACCCTTTCCCACTTGGCGCCGCGCCAGGCACAAAAATGGCAATATGTCTGGAGATGGGTCCCCCGCCCAAGGAGCCAGCAGGGAAAACTATGCCTTGTTCTAAAGCTCTTTGGGAACCGCTTGCGTAGCCCCACAGACCTGGGGGCTGCGGGCTTTCCTGCTACCTTCAGCCTCAAAACCACCCTTTCCCACTGGGCACCGCGCCAGGCACAAAAATGGCCATACGGCTGGAGATGGGTGCCCCGCCCAAGGATCCATCAGGGAAAACTATGCCTTATTCTAAAGCTCTTTGGGAACCGCTTGCGTAGCCCCACAGAACTGGGGGTTGCGGGCTTTTCTGCTGCCTTCAGCCTCAAAACCACCCTTTCCCACTTGGCGCTGCGCCAGGCACAAAAATGGCCTATATCTAGAGATGGGTCCCCCGCCCAAAGAGCCAGCAGGGGAAAACTATGCCTTGTTCTAAAGCTCTTTGGGAACCGCTTGCGTAGCCCCACAGACCTGGGGGCTGCGGGCTTTCCTGCTGCCTTCAGCCTCAAAAACACCCTTTCCCACTGGGCGCTGCGCCAGGCACAAAAATGGCCATACGGCTGGAGATGGGTCCCCCCGCCCAAAGAGCCATCAGGGAAAACTATGCCTTGTTCTAAAGCTCTTTGGGAACCGCTTGCGTAGCCCCACAGAACTGGGGGCTGCGGGCTTTCCTGCTGCCTTCAGCCTCAAAACCACCCTTTCCCACTTGGCGCTGCGCCAGGCACAAAAATGGCCATATGGCTGGAGATGGGTCCCCCGCCCAAGGAGCCAGCAGGGAAAACTATGCCTTGTTCTAAAGCTGTTTGAGAACCGCTTGCGTAGCCCCACAGACCTGGGGGCTGCGGGCTTTCCTGCTGCCTTCAGCCTCAAAACCACCCTTTCCCACTGGGCACCGCGCCAGGCAGAAAAATGGCCATACGGCTGGAGATGGGTCCCCCGCCCAAGGAGCCAGCAGGGAAAACTATGCCTTGTTCTAAAGCTCTTTGAGAACCGCTTGCGTAGCCCCACAGACCTGGGGGCTGCAGGCTTTCCTGTTGCCTTCAGCCTCAAAACCACCCTTTCCCACTTGGCGCTGCGCCAGGCACAAAAATGGCCTATTTCTAGAGATGGGTCCCCCGCCCAAAGAGCCATCAGGGAAAACTATGCCTTGTTCTAAAGCTCTTTGGGAACTGCTTGCGTAGCCCCACAGACCTGGGGGCTGCGGGCTTTCCTGCTGCCTTCAGCCTCAAAATCACCCTTTCTCCCTTGGCGCCGCGCCAGGCACAAAAATGGCCATACGGCTGGAGATGGGTCCCCTGCCCAAAGAGCCGGCAGGGAAAACTATGCCTTGTTTTAAAGCTCTTTGGGAACCGCTTGCGTAGCCCCCACAGACCTGGGGGGCTGCAGGCTTTGCTGCTGCCTGCAGCCTCAAAACCACCCTTTCCCACTTGGCGCCGCATCAGGCACAAAAATGGCCATATGGCTGGAGATGGCTCCCCCGCCCAAAGAGCCAGCAGGGAAAACTATGCCTTGTTCTAAAGCTCTTTGGGAACCGCTTGCGTAGCCCCACAGACCTTGGGGGCTGCGGCTTTCCTGCTGCCTTCAGCCTCGACACCACCCTTTCCCACTTGGCGCTGCGCCAGGCACAAAAATGGCCATATGGATGGATATGTTCCCCTGCCCAAGGAGCCTGCAGGGAAAACTATGCCTTGTTTTAAAGCTCTTTGGGAACCGCTTGCGTGGCCCCACAGACCTGGGGGCTGCAGGCTTTGCTGCTGTCTTCAGCCTCGACACCACCCTTTCCCACTTGGCACCGCGCCAGGCACAAAAATGGCCATACGGCTGGAGATGGGTCCCCCGCCCAAAGAGCCAGCAAGGGAAAATTATGCCTTGTTCTAAAGCTCTTTGGGAACTGCTTGCATAGCCCCACAGACCTGGAGGCTCTGCGGGCTTTCCTGCTGCCTTCAGCATTGACACCACCCTTTCCCACTTGGCGCAGCGCCAGCCTCCAACACTTCCATATGACTGGAGACTGGTCCGCCGCCCAAAGAGCCAGCAGGAAAAACTATGCCTTGTTCTAAAGCTGTTTGAGAACCGCTTGCGTAGCCCCACAGACCTGGGGGCTGCAGGCTTTCCTGCTGCCTTCAGCCTCAAAACCACCCTTTCCCACTTGGCGCTGCGCCAGGTACAAAAATGGCCTATTTCTAGAGATGGGTCCCCCGCCCAAAGAGCCAGCAGGGAAAACTATGCCTTGTTCTAAAGCTCTTTGGGAACCGCTTGCGTAGCCCCACAGACCTGGGGGCTGCGGGGCTTTCCTGCTGCCTTCAGTCTCAAAACCACCCTTTCCCACTGGGCACCGCGCCAGGCACAAAATTGGCCATACGGCTGGAGATGGGTCCCCCGCCCAAGGAACCAGCAGGGAAAACTATGCCTTGTTCTAAAGCTCTTTGAGAACCGCTTGCGTAGCCCCACAGACCTGGGGGCTGCAGGCTTTCCTGTTGCCTTCAGCCTCAAAACCACCCTTTCCCACTTGGCGCTGCGCCAGGCACAAAAATGGCCTATTTCTAGAGATGGGTCCCCCGCCCAAAGAGCCATCAGGGAAAACTATGCCTTGTTCTAAAGCTCTTTGGGAACCGCTTGCGTAGCCCCACAGACCTGGGGGCTGCGGGCTTTCCTGCTGCCTTCAGCCTCAAAATCACCCCTTTCTCCCTTGGCGCCGCGCCAGGCACAAAAATGGCCATACGGCTGGAGATGGGTCCCCTGCCCAAAGAGCCGGCAGGGAAAACTATGCCTTGTTCTAAAGCTCTTTGGGAACCGCTTGCGTAGCCCCACAGACCTGGGGGCTGCAGGCTTTGCTGCTGCCTGCAGCCTCAAAACCACCCTTTCCACTTGGCGCCGCATCAGGCACAAAAAATGGCCTATGGCTAGAGATGGGTCCCCCACCCAAAGAGCCAGCAGGGAAAACTATGCCTTGTTCTAAAGCTCTTTGGGAACCGCTTGCGTAGCCCCACAGACCTGGGGGCTGCGGGCTTTCCTGCTGCCTTCAGCCTCAAAACCACCCTTTCCCACTTGGCGCCGCGCCAGGCACAAAAATGACCATACGGCTGGAGATGGGTCCCCCCGCCCAAAGAGCCAGCAGGGAAAACTATGCCTTGTTCTAAAGCTCTTTGGGAACCGCTTGCGTAGCCCCACAGACCTGGGGGCTGCGGGCTTTCCTGCTGCCTTCAGCCTCAAAAACACCCTTTCGCACTTGGCGCCGCGCCAGGTACAAAAATGGCCTATCGCTGGAGATGGTCCCCCGCCCAAGGGGCCAGCAGGGAAAACTATGCCTTGTTCTAAAGCTCTTTGGGAACCGCTTGCATAGCCCCACAGACCTGGAGGCTCTGCGGGCTTTCCTGCTACCTTCAGCCTCGACACCACCCTTTCCCACTTGGCGCTGCGCCAGGCACAGAAATGGCCATATTGCTGGAGATGGCTCCCCCGCCCAAAGAGCCAGCAGGGAAAACTATGCCTTGTTCTAAAGCTCTTTGGGAACCGCTTGCGTAGCCCCACAGGACCTGGGGGCTGCGGGCTTTCCTGCTGCCTTCAGCCTCAAAACCACCAATTACCTTTGGGCGCCGGGCCAGGCACAGAAAAGGCCTGTGGCTGGAGATGGGGTCCCCCGCCCAGAGAGCCAGCCGGGAAAACTATGCCTTGTTCTAAAGCTCTTTGGGAACCGCTTGCGTAGCCCCACAGACCTGGGGGCTGCAGGGCTTTCCTGCTGCCTTCAGCCTCAAAACCACCCTTTCTCCCTTGGCGCCGCGCCAGGCACAAAAATGGCCTATGGCTGGAGATGGGTCCCCCGCCCAAAGAGCCAGCAGGGAAAACTATGCTTGTTCTAAAGCTCTTTGGGAACCTCTTGCATAGCCCCACAGAACTGGGGGCTGCGGGCTTTCCTGCTGCCTTCAGCCTCGACACCACCCTTTCCCACTTGGCGCTGCGCCAGGCACAAAAATGGCCATATGGCTGGAGATGGGTCCCACGCCAAGGAGCCAGCAGGGAAAACTATGCCTTGTTCTAAAGCTGTTTGAGAAACGCTTGCGTAGCCCCACAGACCTGGGGGCTGCAGGCTTTCCTCCTGCCTTCAGCCTCAAAACCACCCTTTCCCACTTGGCGCTGCGCCAGGTACAAAATGGCCTATTTCTAGAGATGGGTCCCCCGCCCAAAGAGCCAGCAGGGAAAACTATGCCTTGTTGTAAAGCTCTTTGAGAACCGCTTGCGTAGCCCCACAGACCTGGGGGCTGCAGGCTTTCCTGTTGCCTTCAGCCTCAAAACCACCCTTTCCCACTTGGCGCTGCGCCAGGCACAAAAATGGCCTATTTCTAGAGCTGGGTCCCCGCCCAAAGAGCCATCAGGGAAAACTATGCCTTGTTCTAAAGCTCTTTGGGAACCGCTTGCGTAGCCCCACAGACCTGGGGGGCCTGCGGCTTTCCTGCTGCCTTCAGCCTCAAAATCACCCTTTCTCCCTTGGCGCCGCGCCAGGCACAAAAATGGCCATACGGCTGGAGATGGGTCCCCTGCCCAAAGAGCCGGCAGGGAAAACTATGCCTTGTTCTAAAGCTCTTTGGGAACCGCTTGCGTAGCCCCACAGACCTGGGGGCTGCAGGCTTTGCTGCTGCCTTCAGCCCTCAAAATCACGCTTTCTCCCTTGGCGCCGCGCCAGGCACAAAAATGGCCATATGGCTGGAGATGGGTCCCCTGCCCAAAGAGCCAGCAGGGAAAACTATGCCTTGTTCTAAAGCTCTTTGGGAACTGCTTGCATAGCCCCACAGACCTGGAGGCTCTGCGGGCTTTCCTGCTGCCTTCAGCATTGACACCACCCTTTCCCACTTGGCGCAGCGCCAGCCTCCAACACTTCCATATGACTGGAGACTGGTCCGCCACCCAAAGAGCCAGCAGGGAAAATTATGCCTTGTTCTAAAGCTCTTTGGGAACCGCTTGCGTAGCCCCACAGACCTGGGGGGCTGCAGGCTTTCCTGCTGCCTTCAGCCTCGACACCACCCTTTCCCACTTGGCGCCGCGCCAGGCACAAAAATGGCCTATGTCTGGAGATGGGTCCCCCGCCCAAGGAGCCAGCAGGGAAAACTATGCCTTGTTCTAAAGCTCTTTGGGAACCGCTTGCGTAGCCCCACAGACCTGGAGGCTCTGCGTGCTTTCCTGCTACCTTCAGCCTCAAAATCACCCTTTCCCACTTGGCGCTGCGCCAGGTACAAAAATGGCCTATGGCTAGAGATGGGTCCCCCCGCCCAAAGAGCCAGCAGGGAAAACTATGCCTTGTTCTAAAGCTCTTTGGGAACCGCTTGCGTAGCCCCACAGACCTGGGGGCTGCGGGCTTTCCTGCTGCCTTCAGCCTCAAAACCACCCTTTCCCACTGGCACCGCGCCAGGCACAAAAATGGCCATACGGCTGGAGATGGGTCCCCCGCCCAAGGAGCCAGCAGGGAAAACTATGCCTTGTTCTAAAGCTCTTTGAGAACCGCTTGCGTAGCCCCACAGACCTGGGGGCTGCAGGCTTTCCTGTTGCCTTCAGCCTCAAAACCACCCTTTCCCACTTGGCGCTGCGCCAGGCACAAAAATGGCCTATTTCTAGAGATGGGTCCCCCGCCCAAAGAGCCATCAGGGAAAACTATGCCTTGTTCTAAAGCTCTTTGGGAACCGCTTGCGTAGCCCCACAGACCTGGGGGCTGCGGGCTTTCCTGCTGCCTTCAGCCTCAAAATCACCCTTTCTCCCTTGGCGCCGCGCCAGGCACAAAAATGGCCATACGGCTGGAGATGGGTCCCCTGCCCAAAGAGCCGGCAGGGAAAACTATGCCTTGTTCTAAAGCTCTTTGGGAACCGCTTGCGTAGCCCACAGACCTGGGGGCTGCACGCTTTGCTGCTGCCTGCAGCCTCAAAACCACCCTTTCCCACTTGGCGCCGCATCAGGCACAAAAATGGCCTATGGCTAGAGATGGGTCCCCCGCCCAAAGAGCCAGCAGGGAAAACTATGCCTTGTTCTAAAGCTCTTTGGGAACCGCTTGCGTAGCCCCACAGACCTGGGGGCTGCGGGCTTTCCTGCTGCCTTCAGCCTCAAAACCACCCTTTCCCACTTGGTGCCGCGCCAGGCACAAAAATGGCCATACGGATACGGCTGGAGATGGGTCCCCCGCCCAAAGAGCCAGCAGGGAAAACTATGCCTTGTTCTAAAGCTCTTTGGGAACCGCTTGCGTAGCCCCACAGACCTGGGGGCTGCGGGCTTTCCTGCTGCCTTCAGCCTCAAAACCACCCTTTCCCACTGGGCACCGCGCCAGGCACAAAAATGGCCATACGGCTGGAGATGGGTCCCCCGCCCAAGGAGCCAGCAGGGAAAACTATGCCTTGTTCTAAAGCTCTTTGAGAACCGCTTGCGTAGCCCCACAGACCTGGGGGCTGCAGGCTTTCCTGTTGCCTTCAGCCTCAAAACCACCCTTTCCCACTTGGCGCTGCGCCAGGCACAAAAATGGCCTATTTCTAGAGATGGGTCCCCCGCCCAAAGAGCCATCAGGGAAAACTATGCCTTGTTCTAAAGCTCTTTGGGAACCGCTTGCGTAGCCCCACAGACCTGGGGGCTGCGGGCTTTCCTGCTGCCTTCAGCCTCAAAATCACCCTTTCTCCCTTGGAGCCGCGCCAGGCACA
Organism: Rissa tridactyla; assembly: GCF_028500815.1. Taxonomy (NCBI): domain Eukaryota; kingdom Metazoa; phylum Chordata; class Aves; order Charadriiformes; family Laridae; genus Rissa; species Rissa tridactyla. The sequence continues at coordinate 6,690,053 of NC_071487.1, forward strand.
AAAATGGCCATACGGCTGGAGATGGGTCCCCTGCCCAAAGAGCCGGCAGGGAAAACTATGCCTTGTTCTAAAGCTCTTTGGGAACCGCTTGCGTAGCCCCACAGACCTGGGGGCTGCAGGCTTTGCTGCTGCCTGCAGCCTCAAAACCACCCTTTCCCACTTGGCGCCGCATCAGGCACAAAAATGGCCTATGGCTAGAGATGGGTCCCCCACCCAAGAGCCAGCAGGGAAAACTATGCCTTGTTCTAAAGCTCTTTGGGAACCGCTTGCGTAGCCCCACAGACCTGGGGGCTGCGGGCTTTCCTGCTGCCTTCGGCCTCAAAACCACCCTTTCCCACTTGGCGCCGCGCCAGGCACAAAAATGGCCATACGGCTGGAGATGGGTCCCCCGCCCAAAGAGCCAGCAGGGAAAACTATGCCTTGTTCTAAAGCTCTTTGGGAACCGCTTGCGTAGCCCCACAGACCTGGGGGCTGCGGGCTTTCCTGCTGTCTTCAGCCTCAAAAACACCCTTTCGCACTTGGCGCCGCGCCAGGCAGAAAAATGGCCTATCGCTGGAGATGGGTCCCCCGCCCAAGGAGCCAGCAGGGAAAACTATGCCTTGTTCTAAAGCTCTTTGGGAACTGCTTGCATAGCCCCACAGACCTGGAGGCTCTGCGGGCTTTCCTGCTACCTTCAGCCTCGACACCACCCTTTCCCACTTGGCGCTGCGCCAGGCACAGAAATGGCCATATTGCTGGAGATGGCTCCCCCGCCCAAAGAGCCAGCAGGGAAAACTATGCCTTGTTCTAAAGCTCTTTGGGAACCGCTTGCGTAGCCCCACAGACCTGGGGGCTGCGGGCTTTCCTGCTGCCTTCAGCCTCGACACCACCATTTCCCACTGGGCACCGCGCCAGGCACAAAAATGGCCATACGGCTGGAGATGGGTCCCCCGCCCAAAGAGCCAGCAGGGAAAACTATGCCTTGTTCTAAAGCTCTTTGAGAACCGCTTGCGTAGCCCCACAGACCTGGGGGCTGCAGGCTTTCCTGCTGCCTTCAGCCTCAAAATCACCCTTTCTCCCTTGGCGCCGCGCCAGGCACAAAAATGGCCATACGGCTGGAGATGGGTCCCCTGCCCAAAGAGCCAGCAGGGAAAACTATGCCTTGTTCTAAAGCTCTTTGGGAACCGCTTGCGTAGCCCCACAGCCTGGGGGCTGCGGGCTTTCCTGCTGCCTTCGGCCTCAAAAGCACCCTTTCCCACTTGGCGCAGCGCCAGCCTCCAACACTTCCATATGACTGGAGACTGGTCCGCCGCCCAAAGAGCCAGCAGGGAAAACTATGCCTTGTTCTAAAGCTCTTTGGGAACCGCTTTTGTAGCCCCACAGAAATGGGGGCTGCAGGCTTTCCTGCTGCCTTCAGCCTCGACACCACCCTTTCCCACTTGGCGCCGCGCCAGGCACAAAAATGGCCATACGGCTGGAGATGGGTCCCCCGCCCAAAGAGCCAGCAGGGAAAACTATGCCTTGTTCTAAAGCTCTTTGGGAATTGCTTCTGTGGCCCCGCAGACCTGGAGCTGCAGACTTTCCTGCTGCCTTCAGCCTCGACACCACCCTTTCCCACTTGGCGCCGCGCCAGGCACAAAAATGGCAATATGTCTGGAGATGGGTCCCCCGCCCAAGGAGCCAGCAGGGAAAACTATGCCTTGTTCTAAAGCTCTTTGGGAACCGCTTGCGTAGCCCCACAGACCTGGGGGCTGCGGGCTTTCCTGCTACCTTCAGCCTCAAAACCACCCTTTCCCACTGGGCACCGCGCCAGGCACAAAAATGGCCATACGGCTGGAGATGGGTCCCCCGCCCAAGGAGCCAGCAGGGAAAACTATGCCTTGTTCTAAAGCTCTTTGAGAACCGCTTGCGTAGCCCCACAGACCTGGGGGCTGCAGGCTTTCCTGCTGCCTTCAGCCTCAAAACCACCCTTTCCCACTTGGTGCTGCGCCAGGCACAAAAATGGCCTATTTCTAGAGATGGGTCCCCCGCCCAAAGAGCCAGCAGGGAAAACTATGCCTTGTTCTAAATCTCTTTGGGAACCTCTTGCGTAGCCCCACAGACCTGGGGGCTGCGGGCTTTCCTGCTGCCTTCAGCCTCAAAATCACCCTTTCTCCCTTGGCGCCGCGCCAGGCACAAAAATGGCCATACGGCTGGAGATGGGTCCCCCTGCCCAAAGAGCCGGCAGGGAAAACTATGCCTTGTTCTAAAGCTCTTTGGGAACCGCTTGCGTAGCCCCACAGACCTGGGGGCTGCAGGCTTTGCTGCTGCCTTCAGCCTCAAAACCACCCTTTCCCACTTGGCGCCGCATCAGGCACAAAAATGGCCTATGGCTAGAGATGGGTCCCCCACCCAAAGAGCCAGCAGGGAAAACTATGCCTTGTTGTAAAGCTCTTTGGGAACCGCTTGCGTAGCCCCACAGACCTGGGGGCTGCGGGCTTTCCTGCTGCCTTCAGCCTCGACACCACCCTTTCCCACTGGGCACCGCGCCAGGCACAAAAATGGCCATACGGCTGGAGATGGGTCCCCCGCCCAAGGAGCCAGCAGGGAAAACTATGCCTTGTTCTAAAGCTCTTTGAGAACCGCTTGCGTAGCCCCACAGACCTGGGGGCTGCAGGCTTTCCTGCTGCCTTCAGCCTCAAAATCACCCTTTCTCCCTTGGCGCCACGCCAGGCACAAAAATGGCCATACGGCTGGAGATGGGTCCCCTGCCCAAAGAGCCAGCAGGGAAAACTATGCCTTGTTCTAAAGCTCTTTGGGAACTGCTTGCATAGCCCCACAGACCTGGAGGCTCTGCGGGCTTTCCTGCTGCCTTCAGCCTCGACACCACCCTTTCCCACTTGGCGCTGCGCCAGGCACAAAAATGGCCATACGGCTGGAGATGGGTCCCCCGCCCAAAGAGCCATCAGGGAAAACTATGCCTTGTTCTAAAGCTCTTTGGGAACCGCTTGCGTAGCCCCACAGACTTGGGGGCTGCAGGCTTTGCTGCTGCCTTCAGCCTCAAAACCACCCTTTCCCACTGGCGCCGCATCAGGCACAAAATTGGCCTATGGCTAGAGATGGGTCCCCTGCCCAAGGAGCCAGCAGGGAAAACTATGCCTTGTTCTAAAGCTCTTTGGGAACCGCTTGCGTAGCCCCACAGACCTGGGGGCTGCGGGCTTTCCTGCTGCCTTCAGCCTCAAAACCACCCTTTCCCACTTGGCGCTGCGCCAGGCACAAAAATGGCCTATTTCTAGAGATGGGTCCCCCGCCCAAAGAGCCATCAGTGAAAACTATGCCTTGTTCTAAAGCTCTTTGGGAACTGCTTGCGTAGCCCCACAGACCTGGCGGCTGCGGGCTTTCCTGCTGCCTTCAGCCTGAAAACCACCATTTCCCTTTGGGCGCCGGGCCAGGCACAGAAAAGGCATGTGGCTGGAGATGGGTCCCACGCCCAAAGAGCCAGCAGGGAAAACTATGCCTTGTTCTAAAGCTCTTTGGGAATTGGTTCTGTGGCCCCGCAGACCTGGAGCTGCAGGCTTTGCTGCTGCCTTCAGCCTCAAAGCCTCCCTTTCCCACTTGGCGCCTCGCCAGGCAGAAAAATGGCCATACGGCTAGAGATGGGTCCCCCGCCCAAAGAGCCAGCAGGGAAAACTGTGCCTTGTTCTAAAGCTCTTTGGGAACCGCTTTTGTAGCCCCACAGAAATGGGGGCTGCAGGCTTTCCTGCTGCCTTCAGCCTCGACACCACCCTTTCCCACTTGGCGCCGCGCCAGGCACAAAAATGGCAATATCTCTGGAGATGGGTCCCCCGCCCAAGGAGCCAGCAGGGAAAACTATGCCTTGTTCTAAAGCTCTTTGGGAATTGCTTCTGTGGCCCCACAGACCTGGAGCTGCAGGCTTTCCTGCTGCCTTCAGCCTCGACACCACCCTTTCCCACTTGGCGCCGCACCAGGCACAAAAATGGCAATATGTCTGGAGATGGGTCCCCCGCCCAAGGAGCCAGCAGGGAAAACTATGCCTTGTTCTAAAGCTCTTTGGGAACCGCTTGCGTAGCCCCACAGACCTGGGGGCTGCGGGCTTTCCTGTTGCCTTCAGTCTCAAAATCACCCTTTCCCACTTGGCACCGCGCCAGGCACAAAAATGGCCATATGGCTGGAGATGGGTCCCCCGCCCAAGGAGCCAGCAGGGAAAACTATGCCTTGTTCTAAAGCTCTTTGGGAACCTCTTGCGTAGCGCCACAGACCTGGGGGCTGCGGCTTTCCTGCTGCCTTCAGCCTCAAAATCACCCTTTCCCACTTGGCGCCGCGCCAGGCACAAAAATGGCCATACGGCTGGAGATGGGTCCCGTGCCCAAGGAGCCAGCAGGGAAAACTATGCCTTGTTCTAAAGCTCTTTGGGAACCGCTTGCATAGCCCCACAGACCTGGGGGCTCTGCGGGCTTTCCTGCTACCTTCAGCCTCGACACCACCCTTTCCCACTTGGCGCTGCGCCAGGCACAAAAATGGCCATATGGCTGGAGATGGGTCCCCCGCCCAAGGAGCCAGCAGGGAAAACTATGCCTTGTTCTAAAGCTCTTTGGGAACCGCTTGCGTAGCCCCACAGACCTGGGGGCTGCAGGCTTTCCTGCTGCCTTCAGCCTCAAAACCACCCTTTCCTTCTTGGCGCTGCGCCAGGTACAGAAATGGCCTATTTCTAGAGATGGGTCCACGCCCAAAGAGCCAGCAGGGAAAACTATGCCTTGTTCTAAAGCTCTTTGGGAACCGCTTGCGTAGCCCCAGAGACCTGGGGGCTGTGGACCTTCCTGCTGCCTTCAGCCTCAACACCAGCCTTTCCCACTTGGCACCGCGCCAGGCACAAAAATGGCCATATGGCTGGAGATGGGTGCCCCGCCCAAGGATCCATCAGGGAAAACTATGCCTTGTTCTAAAGCTCTTTGGGAACCGCTTGCGTAGCCCCACAGACCTGGGGGCTGCAGGCTTTGCTGCTGCCTTCAGCCTCAAAACCACCCTTTCCCACTTGGCGCCGCATCAGGCACAAAAATGGCCATATGTCTGGAGATGGGTCCCCCGCCCAAGGAGCCAGCAGGGAAAACTATGCCTTGTTCTAAAGGTCTTTGGGAACCTCTTGCGTAAACCCACAGACCTGGGGGCTGCGGGCTGTCCTGCTGCCTTCAGCCTCAAAAACACCCTTTCCCACTTGGCGCCGCGCCAGGCACAAAAATGGCCATATGGCTGGAGATGGGTGCCCTGCCCAAAGAGCCATCAGGGAAAACTATGCCTTGTTTTAAAGCTCTTTGGAAACCGCTTGCGTAGCCCCACAGACCTGGGGGGCTGCAGGCTTTCCTGCTGCCTTCTGCCTCGACACCACCCTTTCCCACTTGGCGCTGCGCCAGGCACAAAAATGGCCTATTTCTAGAGATGGGTCCCCCGCCCAAAGAGCCATCAGGGAAAACTATGCCTTGTTCTAAAGCTCTTTGGGAACCGCTTGCGTAGCCCCACAGACCTGGGGGCTGCGGGCTTTCCTGCTGCCTTCAGCCTCGACACCACCATTTCCCTTTGGGCGCCGGACCTGGCACAGAAAAGGCCTGTGGCTGGAGATGGGTCCCCCGCCCAAAGAGCCAGTAGGGAAAACTATGCCTTGTTCTAAAGCTCTTTGGGAACCGGTTGCGTAGCCCCACAGACCTGGGGGCTGCGGGCTTTCCTGCTGCCTTCAGCCTCGACAGCACCCTTTCCCACTTGGCGCAGCGCCAGCCTCCAACACTTCCATATGACTGGAGACTGGTCCGCCGCCCAAAGAGCCATTAGGGAAAATTATGCCTTGTTCTAAAGCTCTTTGAGAACCGCTTGCGTAGCCCCACAGACCTGGGGGCTGCAGGCTTTCCTGTTGCCTTCAGCCTCGACACCACCCTTTCCCACTTGGCGCCGTGCCAGGCACAAAAATGGCCATATGGCTGGAGATGGGTCCCCCGCCCAAAGAGCCAGCAGGGAAAACTATGCCTTTTTCTTAAGCTCTTTGGGAATTGCTTCTGTGGCCCCGCAGACCTGGAGCTGCAGGCTTTCCTGCTGCCTTCAGCCTCGACACCACCCTTTCCCACTTGGCGCCGCGCCAGGCACAAAAATGGCCTATGTCTGGAGATGGGTCCCCCGCCCAAGGAGCCAGCAGGGAAAACTATGCCTTGTTCTAAAGCTCTTTGGGAACCGCTTGCGTAGCACCACAGACCTGGGGGCTGCGGGCTTTCCTGCTGCCTTCAGTCTCAAAATCACCCTTTCCCACTTGGCACCGTGCCAGGCACAAAAATGGCCATATGGCTGGAGATGGGTCCCCCGCCCAAGGAGCCAGCAAGGAAAACTATGCCTTGTTCTAAAGCTCTTTGGAAACCTCTTGCGTAGCGCCACAGACCTGGGGGCTGCGGGATTTCCTGCTGCCTTCAGTCTCAAAATCACCCTTTCCCACTTGGCGCCGCGCCAGGCACAAAAATGGCCATACGGCTGGAGATGGGTCCCCTGCCCAAGGAGCCAGCAGGGAAAACTATGCCTTGTTCTAAAGCTCTTTGGGAACCGCTTGCATAGCCCCACGGACCTGGAGGCTCTGCGGGCTTTCCTGCTACCTTCAGCCTCAAAACCACCCTTTCCCACTTGGCGCTGCGCCAGGCACAAAAATGGCCATATGGCTGGAGATGGGTCCCCCGCCCAAGGAGCCAGCAGGGAAAACTATGCCTTGTTCTAAAGCTGTTTGAGAACCGCTTGCGTAGCCCCACAGACCTGGGGGCTGCAGGCTTTCCTGCTGCCTTCAGCCTCAAAAACACCCTTTCCCACTTGGCGCTGCGCCAGGTACAAAAATGGCCTATTTCTGGAGATGGGTCCCGTGCCCAAGGAGCCAGCAAGGAAAACTATGCCTTGTTCTAAAGCTCTTTGGGAACCTCTTGCGTAGCCCCACACACGTGGGGGCTGAGGGCTTTCCTGTTGCCTTCAGCCTCAAAATCACCCTTTCTCCCTTGGCGCCGCGCCAGGCACAAAAATGGCCATACGGCTGGAGATGGGTCCCCTGCCCAAAGAGCCAGCAGGGAAAACTATGCCTTGTTCTAAAGCTCTTTGGGAACTGCTTGCGTAGCCCCACAGACCTGGAGGCTCTGCGGGCTTTCCTGCTGCCTTCAGCCTCGACACCACCCTTTCCCACTTGGCGCTGCGCCAGGCACAAAAATGGCCATACGGCTGGAGATGGGTCCCCCGCCCAAAGAGCCAGCAGGGAAAACTATGCCTTGTTCTAAAGCTCTTTGGGAACCGCTTGCGTAGCCCCACAGACCTGGGGGCTGCGGGCTTTCCTGCTGCCTTCAGCCTCGACACCACCATTTCCCTTTGGGCGCCGGGCCAGGCACAGAAAAGGCATGTGGCTGGAGATGGGTCCCCCGCCCAAAGAGCCAGCAGGGAAAACTATGCCTTGTTCTAAAGCTCTTTGGGAACCGCTTGCGTAGCCCCACAGACCTGGGGGCTGCGGGCTTTCCTGCTGCCTTCAGCCTCAAAACCACCCTTTCCCACTTGGCGCCGCGCCAGGCACAAAAATGGCCATACGGCTGGAGATGGGTCCCCCGCCCAAAGAGCCAGCAGGGAAAACTATGCCTTGTTCTAAAGCTCTTTGGGAACCGCTTGCGTGGCCCCACAGAACTGGGGGTTGCGGGCTTTCCTGTTGCCTTCAGCGTCGACACCACCCTTTCCCACTTGGCGCCGCGCCAGGCACAAAAATGGCCTATGGCTGGAGATGGGTCCCCCGCCCAAGGAGCCAGCAGGGAAAACTATGCCTTGTTCTAAATCTCTTTGGGAACCGCTTGCGTAGCCCCACAGACCTGGGGGCTGCGGGCTTTCCTGCTGCCTTCAGTCTCAAAACAACCCTTTCCCACTTGGCGCCGCGCCAGGCACAAAAATGGCCATATGGATGGAAATGGGTCCCCTGCCCAAGGAGCCTGCAGGGAAAAATGTGCCTTGCTTTAAAGCTCTTTGGGAACTGCTTGCGTAGCCCCACAGACCTGGGGGCTGTGGACCTTCCTGCTGCCTTCAGCCTCGACACCACCCTTTCCCACTTGGCGCTGCGCCAGGCACAAAAATGGCCATACGGCTGGAGATGGGTCCCCCGCCCAAAGAGCCAGCAGGGAAAACTATGCCTTGTTCTAAAGCTCTTTGGGAACCGCTTGCGTAGCCCCACAGACCTGGGGGCTGCAGGCTTTGCTGCTGCCTTCAGCCTCAAAACCACCCTTTCCCACTTGGCGCCGCATCAGGCACAAAAATGGCCTATGGCTAGAGATGGGTCCCCCGCCCAAGGAGCCAGCAGGGAAAACTATGCCTTGTTCTAAAGCTCTTTGGGAACCGCTTGCGTAGCACCACAGACCTGGGGGCTGCGGGCTTTCCTGCTGCCTTCAGTCTCAAAATCACCCTTTCCCACTTGGCACCGTGCCAGGCACAAAAATGGCCATATGGCTGGAGATGGGTCCCCCGCCCAAGGAGCCAGCAAGGAAAACTATGCCTTGTTCTAAAGCTCTTTGGAAACCTCTTGCGTAGCGCCACAGACCTGGGGGCTGCGGGATTTCCTGCTGCCTTCAGTCTCAAAATCACCCTTTCCCACTTGGCGCCGCGCCAGGCACAAAAATGGCCATACGGCTGGAGATGGGTCCCCTGCCCAAGGAGCCAGCAGGGAAAACTATGCCTTGTTCTAAAGCTCTTTGGGAACCGCTTGCATAGCCCCACGGACCTGGAGGCTCTGCGGGCTTTCCTGCTACCTTCAGCCTCAAAACCACCCTTTCCCACTTGGCGCTGCGCCAGGCACAAAAATGGCCATATGGCTGGAGATGGGTCCCCCGCCCAAGGAGCCAGCAGGGAAAACTATGCCTTGTTCTAAAGCTGTTTGAGAACCGCTTGCGTAGCCCCACAGACCTGGGGGCTGCAGGCTTTCCTGCTGCCTTCAGCCTCAAAAACACCCTTTCCCACTTGGCGCTGCGCCAGGTACAAAAATGGCCTATTTCTGGAGATGGGTCCCGTGCCCAAGGAGCCAGCAAGGAAAACTATGCCTTGTTCTAAAGCTCTTTGGGAACCTCTTGCGTAGCCCCACACACGTGGGGGCTGAGGGCTTTCCTGTTGCCTTCAGCCTCAAAATCACCCTTTCTCCCTTGGCGCCGCGCCAGGCACAAAAATGGCCATACGGCTGGAGATGGGTCCCCTGCCCAAAGAGCCAGCAGGGAAAACTATGCCTTGTTCTAAAGCTCTTTGGGAACTGCTTGCGTAGCCCCACAGACCTGGAGGCTCTGCGGGCTTTCCTGCTGCCTTCAGCCTCGACACCACCCTTTCCCACTTGGCGCTGCGCCAGGCACAAAAATGGCCATACGGCTGGAGATGGGTCCCCCGCCCAAAGAGCCAGCAGGGAAAACTATGCCTTGTTCTAAAGCTCTTTGGGAACCGCTTGCGTAGCCCCACAGACCTGGGGGCTGCGGGCTTTCCTGCTGCCTTCAGCCTCGACACCACCATTTCCCTTTGGGCGCCGGGCCAGGCACAGAAAAGGCATGTGGCTGGAGATGGGTCCCCCGCCCAAAGAGCCAGCAGGGAAAACTATGCCTTGTTCTAAAGCTCTTTGGGAACCGCTTGCGTAGCCCCACAGACCTGGGGGCTGCGGGCTTTCCTGCTGCCTTCAGCCTCAAAACCACCCTTTCCCACTTGGCGCCGCGCCAGGCACAAAAATGGCCATACGGCTGGAGATGGGTCCCCCGCCCAAAGAGCCAGCAGGGAAAACTATGCCTTGTTCTAAAGCTCTTTGGGAACCGCTTGCGTGGCCCCACAGAACTGGGGGTTGCGGGCTTTCCTGTTGCCTTCAGCGTCGACACCACCCTTTCCCACTTGGCGCCGCGCCAGGCACAAAAATGGCCTATGGCTGGAGATGGGTCCCCCGCCCAAGGAGCCAGCAGGGAAAACTATGCCTTGTTCTAAATCTCTTTGGGAACCGCTTGCGTAGCCCCACAGACCTGGGGGCTGCGGGCTTTCCTGCTGCCTTCAGTCTCAAAACAACCCTTTCCCACTTGGCGCCGCGCCAGGCACAAAAATGGCCATATGGATGGAAATGGGTCCCCTGCCCAAGGAGCCTGCAGGGAAAAATGTGCCTTGCTTTAAAGCTCTTTGGGAACTGCTTGCGTAGCCCCACAGACCTGGGGGCTGTGGACCTTCCTGCTGCCTTCAGCCTCGACACCACCCTTTCCCACTTGGCGCTGCGCCAGGCACAAAAATGGCCATACGGCTGGAGATGGGTCCCCCGCCCAAAGAGCCAGCAGGGAAAACTATGCCTTGTTCTAAAGCTCTTTGGGAACCGCTTGCGTAGCCCCACAGACCTGGGGGCTGCAGGCTTTCCTGCTGCCTGCAGCCTGAAAACGACCATTTCCCTTTGGGCGCCGGGCCAGGCACAGAAAAGGCCTGTGGCTGGAGATGGGTCCCCCGCCCAAAGAGCCAGCAGGGAAAACTATGCCTTGTTCTAAAGCTCTTTGGGAACTGCTTGCATAGTCCCACAGACCTGGAGGCTCTGCGGGCTTTCCTGCTGCCTTCAGCCTCGACACCACCCTTTCTCACTTGGCGCCGCGCCAGGCACAAAAATGGCCATACCGCTGGCGATGGGTCCCCCGCCCAAGGAGGCAGCAGGGAAAACTATGCCTTGTTCTAAAGCTCTTTGGGAACCGCTTGCGTAAACCCACAGACCTGGGGGCTGCGGGCTTTCCTGCTGCCTTCAGCCTCAAAACCACCCTTTCCCACTTGGCGCTGCGCCAGGCAGAAAAATGGCCTTTTTCTAGAGATGGGTCCCCCGCCCAAAGAGCCAGCAGGGAAAACTATGCCTTGTTCTAAAGCTCTTTGGGAACCGCTTGCGTAGCCCCACAGACCTGGGGGCTGCAGGCTTTCCTGCTGCCTTCAGCCTCAAAACCACCCTTTCCCACTTGGCGCCGCGCCAGGCACAAAAATGGCCATACGGCTGGAGATGGGTCCCCCGCCCAAAGAGCCAGCAGGGAAAACTATGCCTTGTTCTAAAGCTCTTTGGGAACCGCTTGCGTAGCCCCACAGACCTGGGGGCTGCGGGCTTTCCTACTGCCTTCAGCCTCAAAACCACCCTTTCCCACTTGGCGCCGCGCCAGGCACAAAAATGGCCATACGGCTGGAGATGGGTCCCCCGCCCAAAGAGCCAGCAGGGAAAACTATGCCTTGTTCTAAAGCTCTTTGGGAACCGCTTGCGTAGCCCCAGAGAACTGGGGGCTGCGGGCTTTCCTGCTGCCTTCAGCCTCAAAAACACCCTTTCGCAATTGGCGCCGCGCCAGGCACAAAAATGGCCATACGGCTGGAGATGGGTCCCCCGCCCAAGGAGCCAGCAGGGAAAACTATGCCTTGTTCTAAAGCTCTTTGGGAACCTCTTGCGTAGCGCCACAGACCTGGGGGCTGCGGGCTTTCCTGCTGCCTTCAGCCTCAAAATCACACTTTCTCACTTGGCGCCGCGCCAGGCACAAAAATGTCCATACGGCTGGAGATGGGTCCCCCGCCCAAGGAGCCAGCAGGGAAAACTATGCCTTGTTCTAAAGCTCTTTGGGAACCGCTTGCGTAGCCCCACAGACCTGGAGGCTCTGCGGGCTTTCCTGCTACCTTCAGCCTCGACACCACCCTTTCCCACTTGGCGCTGCGCCAGGCACAAAAATGGCCATATGGCTGGAGATGGCTCCCCCGCCCAAAGAGCCAGCAGGGAAAACTATGCCTTGTTCTAAAGCTCTTTGGGAACCGCTTGCGTAGCCCCACAGACCTGGGGGCTGCGGGCTTTCCTGCTGCCTTCAGCCACAAAACCACCCTTTCCCACTTGGCGCTGCGCCAGGCAGAAAAATGGCCTATTTCTAGAGATGGGTCCCCCGCCCAAAGAGCCATCAGGGAAAACTATGCCTTGTTCTAAAGCTCTTTGGGAACCGCTTGCGTAGCCCCACAGACCTGGAGCTGCAGGCTTTCCTGCTGCCTTCAGCCTCGACACCACCATTTCCCTTTGGGCGCCGGGCCAGGCACAGAAAAGGCCTCTGGCTGGAGATGGGTCCCCCGCCCAAAGAGCCAGCAGGGAAAACTATGCCTTGTTCTAAAGCTCTTTGGGAACCGCTTGCGTAGCCCCACAGACCTGGGGGCTGCGGGCTTTCCTGCTGCCTTCTCACTCAAAACCACCCTTTCCCACTTGGCGCCGCGCCAGGCACAATAATGGCCATATGGCTGGAGATGGGTCCCCTGCCCAAGGAGCCAGCAGGGAAAACTATGCCTTGTTCTAAAGCTCTTTGGGAACCGCTTGCGTAGCCCCACAGACCTGGGGGCTGCAGGCTTTCCTGCTACCTTCAGCCTCGACACCACCCTTTCCCACTGGGCGCCACGCCAGGCACAAAAATGGCCATACCGCTGGAGATGGGTCCCATGCCCAAAGAGCCAGCAGGGAAAACTATGCCTTGTTCTAAAGCTCTTTGGGAACCGCTTGCATAGCCCCACAGACCTGGAGGCTCTGCGGGCTTTCCTGCTGCCTTCAGCCTCAAAACCACCCTTTCCCACTTGGCGCCGCGCCAGGCACAAAAATGACCATACGGCTGGAGATGGGTCCCCCGCCCAAAGAGCCAGCAGGGAAAACTATGCCTTGTTCTAAAGCTCTTTGGGAACCGCTTGCGTAGCCCCACAGACCTGGGGGCTGCGGGCTTTCCTGCTGCCTTCAGCCTGAAAACCACCATTTCCCTTTGGGCGCCGGGCCAGGCACAGAAAAGGCATGTGGCTGGAGATGGGTCCCACGCCCAAAGAGCCAGCAGGGAAAACTATGCCTTGTTCTAAAGCTCTTTGGGAATTGGTTCTGTGGCCCCGCAGAGCTGGAGCTGCAGGCTTTCCTGCTGCCTTCAGCCTCAAAACCACCCTTTCCCACTTGGCGCCGCGCCAGGCACAAAAATGGCCTATGGCTAGAGATGGGTCCCCCGCCCAAAGAGCCAGCAGGGAAAACTATGCCTTGTTCTAAAGCTCTTTGGGAACCGCTTGCGTAGCCCCACAGACCTGGGGGCTGCAGGCTTTCCTGCTGCCTTCTGCCTCAAAACCACCCTTTCCCACTTGGCGCCACGCCAGTCACAAAAATGGCCATACGGCTGGAGATGGGTCCCATGCCCAAAGAGCCAGCAGGGAAAACTATGCCTTGTTCTAAAGCTCTTTGGGAACCGCTTGCGTAGCCCCACAGACCTGGGGGCTGCGGGCTTTCCTGCTGCCTTCAGCCTCAAAACCACCCTTTCCCACTGGGCACCGCGCCAGGCACAAAAATGGCCATACGGCTGGAGATGGGTCCCCCGCCCAAGGAGCCAGCAGGGAAAACTATGCCTTGTTCTAAAGCTCTTTGAGAACCGCTTGCGTAGCCCCAAAGACCTGGGGGCTGCAGGCTTTCCTGCTGCCTTCAGCCTCAAAATCACCCTTTCTCCCTTGGCGCCGCGCCAGGCACAAAAATGGCCATACGGCTGGAGATGGCTCCCCCCGCCCAAAGAGCCAGCAGGGAAAACTATGCCTTGTTCTAAAGCTCTTTGGGAACCGCTTGCATAGCCCCACAGACCTGGAGGCTCTGCGGGCTTTCCTGCTGCCTTCAGCCTCGACACCACCCTTTCCCACTTGGCGCTGCGCCAGGCACAAAAATGGCCATACGGCTGGAGATGGGTCCCGTGCCCAAGGAGCCAGCAGGGAAAACTATGCCTTGTTCTAAAGCTCTTTGGGAACCGCTTGCGTGGCCCCACAGAACTGGGGGTTGCGGGCTTTCCTGTTGCCTTCAGCGTCGACACCACCCTTTCCCACTTGGCGCCGCGCCAGGCACAAAAATGGCCTATGGCTGGAGATGGGTCCCCCGCCCAAGGAGCCAGCAGGGAAAACTATGCCTTGTTCTAAATCTCTTTGGGAACCACTTGCGTAGCCCCACAGACCTGGGGGCTGCGGGCTTTCCTGCTGCCTTCAGTCTCAAAACAACCCTTTCCCACTTGGCGCCGCGCCAGGCACAAAAATGGCCATATGGATGGAAATGGGTCCCCTGCCCAAGGAGCCTGCAGGGAAAACTGTGCCTTGCTTTAAAGCTCTTTGGGAACTGCTTGCGTAGCCCCACAGACCTGGGGGCTGTGGACCTTCCTGCTGCCTTCAGCCTCGACACCACCCTTTCCCACTTGGCGCTGCGCCAGGCACAAAAATGGCCATACGGCTGGAGATGGGTCCCCCGCCCAAAGAGCCAGCAGGGAAAACTATGCCTTGTTCTAAAGCTCTTTGGGAACCGCTTGCGTAGCCCCACAGACCTGGGGGCTGCAGGCTTTGCTGCTGCCTTCAGCCTCAAAACCACCCTTTCCCACTTGGCGCCGCATCAGGCACAAAAATGGCCTATGGCTAGAGATGGGTCCCCCGCCCAAAGAGCCAGCAGGGAAAACTATGCCTTGTTCTAAAGCTCTTTGGGAACCGCTTGCGTAGCCCCACAGACCTGGGGGCTGCGGGCTTTCCTGCTGCCTTCAGCCTCGACACCACCCTTTCTCACTTGGCGCCGCGCCAGGCACAAAAATGGCCATACCGCTGGCGATGGGTCCCCCGCCCAAGGAGGCAGCAGGGAAAACTATGCCTTGTTCTAAAGCTCTTTGGGAACCGCTTGCGTAAACCCACAGAACTGGGGGCTGCGGGCTTTCCTGCTGCCTTCAGCCTCAAAACCACCCTTTCCCACTTGGCGCTGCGCCAGGCAGAAAAATGGCCTATTTCTAGAGATGGGTCCCCCGCCCAAAGAGCCAGCAGGGAAAACTATGCCTTGTTCTAAAGCTCTTTGGGAACCGCTTGCGTAGCCCCACAGACCTGGGGGCTGCAGGCTTTCCTGCTGCCTGCAGCCTGAAAACGACCATTTCCCTTTGGGCGCCGGGCCAGGCACAGAAAAGGCCTGTGGCTGGAGATGGGTCCCCCGCCCAAAGAGCCAGCAGGGAAAACTATGCCTTGTTCTAAAGCTCTTTGGGAACTGCTTGCATAGTCCCACAGACCTGGAGGCTCTGCGGGCTTTCCTGCTGCCTTCAGCCTCGACACCACCCTTTCTCACTTGGCGCCGCGCCAGGCACAAAAATGGCCATACCGCTGGCGATGGGTCCCCCGCCCAAGGAGGCAGCAGGGAAAACTATGCCTTGTTCTAAAGCTCTTTGGGAACCGCTTGCGTAAACCCACAGACCTGGGGGCTGCGGGCTTTCCTGCTGCCTTCAGCCTCAAAACCACCCTTTCCCACTTGGCGCTGCGCCAGGCAGAAAAATGGCCTTTTTCTAGAGATGGGTCCCACGCCCAAAGAGCCAGCAGGGAAAACTATGCCTTGTTCTAAAGCTCTTTGGGAACCGCTTGCGTAGCCCCACAGACCTGGGGGCTGCAGGCTTTCCTGCTGCCTTCAGCCTCAAAACCACCCTTTCCCACTTGGCGCCGCGCCAGGCACAAAAATGGCCATACGGCTGGAGATGGGTCCCCCGCCCAAAGAGCCAGCAGGGAAAACTATGCCTTGTTCTAAAGCTCTTTGGGAACCGCTTGCGTAGCCCCACAGACCTGGGGGCTGCGGGCTTTCCTACTGCCTTCAGCCTCAAAACCACCCTTTCCCACTTGGCGCCGCGCCAGGCACAAAAATGGCCATACGGCTGGAGATGGGTCCCCCGCCCAAAGAGCCAGCAGGGAAAACTATGCCTTGTTCTAAAGCTCTTTGGGAACCGCTTGCGTAGCCCCAGAGAACTGGGGGCTGCGGGCTTTCCTGCTGCCTTCAGCCTCAAAAACACCCTTTAGCAATTGGCGCCGCGCCAGGCACAAAAATGGCCATACGGCTGGAGATGGGTCCCCCGCCCAAGGAGCCAGCAGGGAAAACTATGCCTTGTTCTAAAGCTCTTTGGGAACCTCTTGCGTAGCGCCACAGACCTGGGGGCTGCGGGCTTTCCTGCTGCCTTCAGCCTCAAAATCACACTTTCTCACTTGGCGCCGCGCCAGGCACAAAAATGTCCATACGGCTGGAGATGGGTCCCCCGCCCAAGGAGCCAGCAGGGAAAACTATGCCTTGTTCTAAAGCTCTTTGGGAACCGCTTGCGTAGCCCCACAGACCTGGAGGCTCTGCGGGCTTTCCTGCTACCTTCAGCCTCGACACCACCCTTTCCCACTTGGCGCTGCGCCAGGCACAAAAATGGCCATATGGCTGGAGATGGCTCCCCCGCCCAAAGAGCCAGCAGGGAAAACTATGCCTTGTTCTAAAGCTCTTTGGGAACCGCTTGCGTAGCCCCACAGACCTGGGGGCTGCGGGCTTTCCTGCTGCCTTCAGCCACAAAACCACCCTTTCCCACTTGGCGCTGCGCCAGGCAGAAAAATGGCCTATTTCTAGAGATGGGTCCCCCGCCCAAAGAGCCATCAGGGAAAACTATGCCTTGTTCTAAAGCTCTTTGGGAACCGCTTGCGTAGCCCCACAGACCTGGAGCTGCAGGCTTTCCTGCTGCCTTCAGCCTCGACACCACCATTTCCCTTTGGGCGCCGGGCCAGGCACAGAAAAGGCCTCTGGCTGGAGATGGGTCCCCCGCCCAAAGAGCCAGCAGGGAAAACTATGCCTTGTTCTAAAGCTCTTTGGGAACCGCTTGCGTAGCCCCACAGACCTGGGGGCTGCAGGCTTTCCTGCTACCTTCAGCCTCGACACCACCCTTTCCCACTGGGCGCCACGCCAGGCACAAAAATGGCCATACCGCTGGAGATGGGTCCCATGCCCAAAGAGCCAGCAGGGAAAACTATGCCTTGTTCTAAAGCTCTTTGGGAACCGCTTGCATAGCCCCACAGACCTGGAGGCTCTGCGGGCTTTCCTGCTGCCTTCAGCCTCAAAACCACCCTTTCCCACTTGGCGCCGCGCCAGGCACAAAAATGACCATACGGCTGGAGATGGGTCCCCCGCCCAAAGAGCCAGCAGGGAAAACTATGCCTTGTTCTAAAGCTCTTTGGGAACCGCTTGCGTAGCCCCACAGACCTGGGGGCTGCGGGCTTTCCTGCTGCCTTCAGCCTGAAAACCACCATTTCCCTTTGGGCGCCGGGCCAGGCACAGAAAAGGCATGTGGCTGGAGATGGGTCCCACGCCCAAAGAGCCAGCAGGGAAAACTATGCCTTGTTCTAAAGCTCTTTGGGAATTGGTTCTGTGGCCCCGCAGAGCTGGAGCTGCAGGCTTTCCTGCTGCCTTCAGCCTCAAAACCACCCTTTCCCACTTGGCGCCGCGCCAGGCACAAAAATGGCCTATGGCTAGAGATGGGTCCCCCGCCCAAAGAGCCAGCAGGGAAAACTATGCCTTGTTCTAAAGCTCTTTGGGAACCGCTTGCGTAGCCCCACAGACCTGGGGGCTGCAGGCTTTCCTGCTGCCTTCAGCCTCAAAACCACCCTTTCCCACTTGGCGCCACGCCAGTCACAAAAATGGCCATACGGCTGGAGATGGGTCCCATGCCCAAAGAGCCAGCAGGGAAAACTATGCCTTGTTCTAAAGCTCTTTGGGAACCGCTTGCGTAGCCCCACAGACCTGGGGGCTGCGGGCTTTCCTGCTGCCTTCAGCCTCAAAACCACCCTTTCCCACTGGGCACCGCGCCAGGCACAAAAATGGCCATACGGCTGGAGATGGGTCCCCCGCCCAAGGAGCCAGCAGGGAAAACTATGCCTTGTTCTAAAGCTCTTTGAGAACCGCTTGCGTAGCCCCAAAGACCTGGGGGCTGCAGGCTTTCCTGCTGCCTTCAGCCTCAAAATCACCCTTTCTCCCTTGGCGCCGCGCCAGGCACAAAAATGGCCATACGGCTGGAGATGGCTCCCCCGCCCAAAGAGCCAGCAGGGAAAACTATGCCTTGTTCTAAAGCTCTTTGGGAACCGCTTGCATAGCCCCACAGACCTGGAGGCTCTGCGGGCTTTCCTGCTGCCTTCAGCCTCGACACCACCCTTTCCCACTTGGCGCTGCGCCAGGCACAAAAATGGCCATACGGCTGGAGATGGGTCCCGTGCCCAAGGAGCCAGCAGGGAAAACTATGCCTTGTTCTAAAGCTCTTTGGGAACCGCTTGCGTAGCCCCACAGACCTGGGGGCTGCAGGCTTTGCTGCTGCCTTCAGCCTCAAAACCACCCTTTCCCACTTGGCGCCGCATCAGGCACAAAAATGGCCTATGGCTAGAGATGGGTCCCCCGCCCAAAGAGCCAGCAGGGAAAACTATGCCTTGTTCTAAAGCTCTTTGGGAACCGCTTGCGTAGCCCCACAGACCTGGGGGCTGCGGGCTTTCCTGCTGCCTTCAGCCTGAAAACCACCATTTCCCTTTGGGCGCCGGGCCAGGCACAGAAAAGGCATGTGGCTGGAGATGGGTCCCACGCCCAAAGAGCCAGCAGGGAAAACTATGCCTTGTTCTAAAGCTCTTTGGGAATTGGTTCTGTGGCCCCGCAGACCTGGAGCTGCAGGCTTTCCTGCTGCCTTCAGCCTCAAAACCACCCTTTCCCACTTGGCGCCGCGCCAGGCACAAAAATGGCCTATGGCTAGAGATGGGTCCCCCGCCCAAAGAGCCAGCAGGGAAAACTGTGCCTTGTTCTAAAGCTCTTTGGGAACCGCTTTTGTAGCCCCACAGAAATGGGGGCTGCAGGCTTTCCTGCTGCCTTCAGCCTCGACACCACCCTTTCCCACTTGGCGCCGCGCCAGGCACAAAAATGGCAATATGTCTGGAGATGGGTCCCCCGCCCAAGGAGCCAGCAGGGAAAACTATGCCTTGTTCTAACGCTCTTTGGGAACCCCTTGCGTAGCCCCACAGACCTGGGGGCTGTGGACCTTCCTGCTGCCTTCAGCCTCGACACCACCCTTTCCCACTTGGCACCGTGCCAGGCACAAAAATGGCCATATGGCTGGAGATGGGTCCCACGCCCAAGGAGCCAGCAGAGAAAACTATGCCTTGTTCTAAAGCTCTTTGGGAACCTCTTGCGTAGCGCCACAGACGTGGGGGCTGCGGGCTTTCCTGCTGCCTTCAGCCTCAAAATCACACTTTCTCACTTGGCGCTGCGCCAGGCACAAAAATGGCAATACGGCTGGAGATGGGTCGGCCGCCCAAGGAGCCAGCAGGGAAAACTATGCCTTGTTCTAAAGCTCTTTGAGAACTGCTTGCATAGCCCCACAGACCTGGAGGCTCTGCGGGCTTTCCTGCTACCTTCAGCCTCGACACCACCATTTCCCTTTGGGCGCCGGGCCAGGCACAGAAAAGGCCTCTGGATGGAGATGGGTCCCCCGCCCAAAGAGCCATCAGGGAAAACTATGCCTTGTTCTAAAGCTCTTTGGGAACCTCTTGCGTAGCCCCACAGACCTGGGGGCTGCAGGCTTTCCTGCTGCCTTCAGCTTCAAAACTACCCTTTCCCACTTGGCGCTACGGCAGGCACAAAAATGGCCATACGGCTGGAGATGGGTCCCATGCCCAAAGAGCCAGCAGGGAAAACTATGCCTTGTTCTAAAGCTCTTTGGGAACCGCTTGCGTAGCCCCACAGGCCTGGGGGCTGCGGGCTTTCCTGCTGCCTTCAGCCTCAAAACCACCCTTTCCCACTGGGCACCGCACCAGGCACAAAAATGGCCATACGGCTGGAGATGGGTCCCCCGCCCAAGGAGCCAGCAGGGAAAACTATGCCTTGTTCTAAAGCTCTTTGGGAACCGCTTGCGTAGCCCCACAGACCTGGGGGCTGCGGGCTTTCCTGCTGCCTTCAGCCTCGACATTACCCTTTCCCACTTGGCGCCGCGCCAGGCACAAAAATGGCCATACCGCTGGAGATGGGTCCCCCGCCCAAAGAGCCAGCAGGGAAAACTATGCCTTGTTCTAAAGCTCTTTGGGAACCGCTTGCGTAAACCCACAGACCTGGGGGCTGCGGGATTTCCTGCTGCCTTCAGCCTCAAAACCACCCTTTCCCACTTGGCGCTGCGCCAGGCAGAAAAATGGCCTATTTCTAGAGATGGGTCCCCCGCCCAAAGAGCCAGCAGGGAAAACTATGCCTTGTTCTAAAGCTCTTTGGGAACCGCTTGCGTAGCCCCACAGACCTGGGGGCTGCGGGCTTTCCTGCTGCCTTCAGCCTGAAAACCACCATTTCCCTTTGGGCGCCGGGCCAGGCACAGAAAAGGCATGTGGCTGGAGATGGGTCCCACGCCCAAAGAGCCAGCAGGGAAAACTATGCCTTGTTCTAAAGCTCTTTGGGAATTGGTTCTGTGGCCCCGCAGACCTGGAGCTGCAGGCTTTCCTGCTGCCTTCAGCCTCAAAAACACCCTTTCCCACTTGGCGCCGCGCCAGGCACAAAAATGGCCTATGGCTAGAGATGGGTCCCCCGCCCAAAGAGCCAGCAGGGAAAACTGTGCCTTGTTCTAAAGCTCTTTGGGAACCGCTTGCGTAGCCCCACAGACCTGGGGGCTGCAGGCTTTCCTGCTGCCTTCAGCCTCGACACCACCCTTTCCCACTTGGCGCCGCGCCAGGCACAAAAATGGCAATATGTCTGGAGATGGGTCCCCCGCCCAAGGAGGCAGCAGGGAAACCTATGCCTTGTTCTAAAGCTCTTTGGGAACCGCTTGCGTAGCCCCACAGACCTGGGGGCTGTGGACCTTCCTGCTGCCTTCAGCCTCAAAACCACCCTTTCCCACTTGGCACCGTGCCAGGCACAAAAATGGCCATATGGCTGGAGATGGGTCCCCTGCCCAAGGAGCCAGCAGGGAAAACTATGCCTTGTTCTAAAGCTCTTTGGGAACCGCTTGCATAGCCCCACAGACCTGGAGGCTCTGCGGGCTTTCCTGCTGCCTTCAGCCTCGACACCACCCTTTCCCACTTGGCGCTGCGCCAGGCACAAAAATGGCCATATGGCTGGAGATGGCTCCCCCGCCCAAAGAGCCAGAAGGGAAAGCTATGCCTTGTTCTAAAGCTCTTTGGGAACCGCTTGCGTAGCCCCACAGACCTGGAGCTGCAGTCTTTCCTGCTGCATT
Source organism: Rissa tridactyla (assembly GCF_028500815.1). Taxonomy (NCBI): domain Eukaryota; kingdom Metazoa; phylum Chordata; class Aves; order Charadriiformes; family Laridae; genus Rissa; species Rissa tridactyla. The sequence goes on from NC_071487.1 coordinate 6,711,049, forward strand.
CAGCCTCGACACCATCATTTCCCTTTGGGCGCCGGGCCAGGCAGAGAAAAGGCCTGTGGCTGGAGATGGGTCCCCCGCCCAAAGAGCCAGCAGGGAAAACTATGCCTTGTTCTAAAGCTCTTTGGGAACCGCTTGCGTAGCCCCACAGACCTGGGGGCTGCGGGCTTTCCTGCTGCCTTCTCACTCAAAACCACCCTTTCCCACTTGGCGCCGCGCCAGGCACAATAATGGCCATACGGCTGGAGATGGGTCCCCTGCCCAAGGAGCCAGCAGGGAAAACTATGCCTTGTTCTAAAGCTCTTTGGGAACCGCTTGCGTAGCCCCACAGACCTGGGGGCTGCAGGCTTTCCTGCTGCCTTCAGCCTCAAAACCACCCTTTCGCACTTGGCGCCACGGCAGGCACAAAAATGGCCATACGGCTGGAGATGGGTCCCCCGCCCAAGGAGCCAGCAGGGAAAACTATGCCTTGTTCTAAAGCTCTTTGGGAACCGCTTGCGTAGACCCACAGACCTGGGGGCTGCAGGCTTTCCTGCTGCCTTCAGCCTCAAAAACACCCTTTCTCCCTTGGCGCCGCGCCAGGCACAAAAATGGCCATACGGCTGGAGATGGGTCCCCCGCCCAAGGAGCCAGCAGGGAAAACTATGCCTTGTTCTAAAGCTCTTTGGGAACTGCTTGCGTAGCCCCACAGACCTGGGGGCTGCAGGCTTTCCTGCTGCCTTCAGCCTCAAAACCACCCTTTCCCACTTGGCGCCACGCCAGGCAGAAAAATGGCCATGCGGCTGGAGATGGGTCCCATGCCCAAAGAGCCAGCAGGGAAAACTATGCCTTGTTCTAAAGCTCTTTGGGAACCGCTTGCGTAGCCCCACAGACCTGGAGCTGCAGGCTTTCCTGCTGCCTTCGGCCTCGACACCACCATTTCCCTTTGGGCGCCGGGCCAGGCACAGAAAAGGCCTGTGGCTGGAGGTGGGTCCCCCGCCCAAAGAGCCAGCAGGGAAAACTATGCCTTGTTCTAAAGCTCTTTGGGAACCGATTGCGTAGCCCCACAGACCTGGGGGCTGCAGGCTTTCCTGCTGCCTTCAGCCTCAAAACCACCCTTTCCCACTTGGCGCCACGCCAGGCAGAAAAATGGCCATACGGCTGGAGATGGGTCCCATGCCCAAAGAGCCAGCAGGGAAAACTATGCCTTGTTCTAAAGCTCTTTGGGAACCGCTTGCGTAGCCCCACAGACCTGGGGGCTGCGGGCTTTCCTGCTGCCTTCAGCCTCAAAACCACCCTTTCCCACTGGGCACCGCGCCAGGCACAAAAATGGCCATACGGCTGGAGATGGGTCCCCCGCCCAAAGAGCCAGCAGGGAAAACTATGCCTTGTTCTAAAGCTCTTTGAGAACCGCTTGCGTAGCCCCACAGACCTGGGGGCTGCAGGCTTTCCTGCTGCCTTCAGCCTCAAAATCACCCTTTCTCCCTTGGCGCCGCGCCAGGCACAAAAATGGCCATACGGCTGGAGATGGGTCCCAGGCCCAAAGAGCCAGCAGGGAAAACTATGCCTTGTTCTAAAGCTCTTTGGGAACCGCTTGCGTAGCCCCACAGACCTGGAGGCTCTGCGGGCTTTCCTGCTGCCTTCAGCCTCAAAACCACCCTTTCCCACTTGGCGCTGCGCCAGGCACAAAAATGGCCATACGGCTGGAGATGGGTCCCCCGCCCAAAGAGCCAGCAGGGAAAACTGTGCCTTGTTCTAAAGCTCTTTGGGAACCGCTTGCGTAGCCCCACAGACCTGGGGGCTGCAGGCTTTCCTGTTGCCTTCAGCCTCAAAACCACCCTTTCCCACTTGGCGCCGCATCAGGCACAAAAATGGCCTATGGCTAGAGATGGGTCCCCTGCCCAAAGAGCCAGCAGGGAAAACTATGCCTTGTTCTAAAGCTCTTTGGGAACCGCTTGCGTAGCCCCACAGACCTGGGGGCTGCGGGCTTTCCTGCTGCCTTCTCACTCAAAACCACCCTTTCCCACTTGGAGCCGCGCCAGGCACAAAAATGGCCATACGGCTGGAGATGGGTCCCCTGCCCAAGGAGCCAGCAGGGAAAACTATGCCTTGTTCTAAAGCTCTTTGGGAACCGCTTGCGTAGCCCCACAGACCTGGGGGCTGCAGGCTTTCCTGCTGCCTTCAGCCTCAAAACCACCCTTTCCCACTTGGCGCCACGCCAGGCACAAAAATGGCCATACGCCTGGAGATGGGTCCCAGGCCCAAAGAGCCATCAGGGAAAACTATGCCTTGTTCTAAAGCTCTTTGGGAACCGCTTGCGTAGCCCCACAGACCTGGGGGCTGCGGGCTTTCCTGCTGCCTTCAGCCTCAAAACCACCCTTTCCCACTGGGCACCGCGCCAGGCACAAAAATGGCCATACGGCTGGAGATGGGTCCCCCGCCCAAGGAGCCAGCAGGGAAAACTATGCCTTGTTCTAAAGCTCTTTGGGAACCGCTTGCGTAGCCCCACAGACCTGGGGGCTGCAGGCTTTGCTGCTGCCTTCAGCCTCAAAACCACCCTTTCCCACTTGGCGCCGCATCAGGCACAAAAATGGCCTATGGCTAGAGATGGGTCCCCCGCCCAAAGAGCCAGCAGGGAAAACTATGCCTTGTTCTAAAACTCTTTGGGAACCGCTTGCGTAAACCCACAGACCTGGGGGCTGCAGGCTTTCCTGCTGCCTTCAGCCTCAAAACCACCCTTTCCCACTTGGCGCTGCGCCAGGCAGAAAAATGGCCTATTTCTAGAGATGGGTCCCCCGCCCAAAGAGCCATCAGGGAAAACTATGCCTTGTTCTAAAGCTCTTTGGGAACCGCTTGCGTAGCCCCACAGACCTGGGGGCTGCGGGCTTTCCTGCTGCCTTCAGCCTGAAAACCACCATTTCCCTTTGGGCGCCGGGCCAGGCACAGAAAAGGCATGTGGCTGGAGATGGGTCCCCCACCCAAAGAGCCAGCAGGGAAAACTAGGCCTTGTTCTAAAGCTCTTTGGGAATTGCTTCTGTGGCCCCGCAGACCTGGAGCTGCAGGCTTTCCTGCTGCCTTCAGCCTCAAAACCACCCTTTCCCACTTGGCGCCGCGCCAGGCACAAAAATGGCCTATGGCTAGAGATGGGTCCCCCGCCCAAAGAGCCAGCAGGGAAAACTATGCCTTGTTCTAAAGCTCTTTGGGAACCGCTTTTGTAGCCCCACAGAAATGGGGGCTGTAGGCTTTCCTGCTGCCTTCAGCCTCGACAACAACCTTTCCCACTTGGCGCCGCGCCAGGCACAAAAATGGCAATATGTCTGGAGATGGGTCCCCCGCCCAAGGAGCCAGCAGGGAAAACTATGCCTTGTTCTAAAGCTCTTTGGGAACCGCTTGCGTAGCCCCACAGACCTGGGGGCTGTGGACCTTCCTGCTGCCTTCAGCCTCGACACCACCCTTTCCCACTTGGCACCGTGCCAGGCACAAAAATGGCCATATGGCTGGAGATGGGTCCCCTGCCCAAGGAGCCAGCAGAGAAAACTATGCCTTGTTCTAAAGCTCTTTGGGAACCTCTTGCGTAGCGCCACAGACCTGGGGGCTGCGGGCTTTCCTGCTGCCTTCAGCCTCAAAACCACCCTTTCCCACTTGGCGCCACGCCAGGCAGAAAAATGGCCATACGGCTGGAGATGGGTCCCATGCCCAAAGAGCCAGCAGGGAAAACTATGCCTTGTTCTAAAGCTCTTTGGGAACCGCTTGCGTAGCCCCACAGACCTGGGGGCTGCGGGCTTTCCTGCTGCCTTCAGCCTCAAAACCACCCTTTCCCACTGGGCACCGCGCCAGGCACAAAAATGGCCATACGGCTGGAGATGGGTCCCCCGCCCAAAGAGCCAGCAGGGAAAACTATGCCTTGTTCTAAAGCTCTTTGAGAACCGCTTGCGTAGCCCCACAGACCTGGGGGCTGCAGGCTTTCCTGCTGCCTTCAGCCTCAAAATCACCCTTTCTCCCTTGGCGCCGCGCCAGGCACAAAAATGGCCATACGGCTGGAGATGGGTCCCGTGCCCAAAGAGCCAGCAGGGAAAACTATGCCTTGTTCTAAAGCTCTTTGGGAACCGCTTGCGTAGCCCCACAGACCTGGAGGCTCTGCGGGCTTTCCTGCTGCCTTCAGCCTCAAAACCACCCTTTCCCACTTGGCGCTGCGCCAGGCACAAAAATGGCCATACGGCTGGAGATGGGTCCCCCGCCCAAAGAGCCAGCAGGGAAAACTGTGCCTTGTTCTAAAGCTCTTTGGGAACCGCTTGCGTAGCCCCACAGACCTGGGGGCTGCAGGCTTTCCTGTTGCCTTCAGCCTCAAAACCACCCTTTCCCACTTGGCGCCGCATCAGGCACAAAAATGGCCTATGGCTAGAGATGGGTCCCCTGCCCAAAGAGCCAGCAGGGAAAACTATGCCTTGTTCTAAAGCTCTTTGGGAACCGCTTGCGTAGCCCCACAGACCTGGGGGCTGTGGGCTTTCCTGCTGCCTTCTCACTCAAAACCACCCTTTCCCACTTGGAGCCGCGCCAGGCACAAAAATGGCCATACGGCTGGAGATGGGTCCCCTGCCCAAGGAGCCAGCAGGGAAAACTATGCCTTGTTCTAAAGCTCTTTGGGAACCGCTTGCGTAGCCCCACAGACCTGGGGGCTGCAGGCTTTCCTGCTGCCTTCAGCCTCAAAACCACCCTTTCCCACTTGGCGCCACGCCAGGCACAAAAATGGCCATACGCCTGGAGATGGGTCCCAGGCCCAAAGAGCCAGCAGGGAAAACTATGCCTTGTTCTAAAGCTCTTTGGGAACCGCTTGCGTAGCCCCACAGACCTGGGGGCTGCGGGCTTTCCTGCTGCCTTCAGCCTCAAAACCACCCTTTCCCACTGGGCACCGCGCCAGGCACAAAAATGGCCATACGGCTGGAGATGGGTCCCCCGCCCAAGGAGCCAGCAGGGAAAACTATGCCTTGTTCTAAAGCTCTTTGGGAACCGCTTGCGTAGCCCCACAGACCTGGGGGCTGCAGGCTTTGCTGCTGCCTTCAGCCTCAAAACCACCCTTTCCCACTTGGCGCCGCATCAGGCACAAAAATGGCCTATGGCTAGAGATGGGTCCCCCGCCCAAAGAGCCAGCAGGGAAAACTATGCCTTGTTCTAAAACTCTTTGGGAACCGCTTGCGTAAACCCACAGACCTGGGGGCTGCGGGCTTTCCTGCTGCCTTCAGCCTCAAAACCACCCTTTCCCACTTGGCGCTGCGCCAGGCACAAAAATGGCCTATTTCTAGAGATGGGTCCCCCGCCCAAAGAGCCATCAGGGAAAACTATGCCTTGTTCTAAAGCTCTTTGGGAACCGCTTGCGTAGCCCCACAGACCTGGGGGCTGCGGGCTTTCCTGCTGCCTTCAGCCTGAAAACCACCATTTCCCTTTGGGCGCCGGGCCAGGCACAGAAAAGGCATGTGGCTGGAGATGGGTCCCCCACCCAAAGAGCCAGCAGGGAAAACTATGCCTTGTTCTAAAGCTCTTTGGGAATTGGTTCTGTGGCCCCGCAGACCTGGAGCTGCAGGCTTTCCTGCTGCCTTCAGCCTCAAAACCACCCTTTCCCACTTGGCGCCGCGCCAGGCACAAAAATGGCCTATGGCTAGAGATGGGTCCCCCTCCCAAAGAGCCAGCAGGGAAAACTATGCCTTGTTCTAAAGCTCTTTGGGAACCGCTTTTGTAGCCCCACAGAAATGGGGGCTGTAGGCTTTCCTGCTGCCTTCAGCCTCGACAACAACCTTTCCCACTTGGCGCCGCGCCAGGCACAAAAATGGCAATATGTCTGGAGATGGGTCCCCCGCCCAAGGAGCCAGCAGGGAAAACTATGCCTTGTTCTAAAGCTCTTTGGGAACCGCTTGCGTAGCCCCACAGACCTGGGGGCTGTGGACCTTCCTGCTGCCTTCAGCCACAAAACCACCCTTTCCCACTTGGCACCGTGCCAGGCACAAAAATGGCCATATGGCTGGAGATGGGTCCCCTGCCCAAGGAGCCATCAGGGAAAACTATGCCTTGTTCTAAAGCTCTTTGGGAACCGCTTGCGTAGCCCCACAGACCTGGAGCTGCAGGCTTTCCTGCTGCCTTCAGCCTCGACACCACCATTTCCCTTTGGGCGCCGGGCCAGGCACAGAAAAGGCCTCTGGCTGGAGATGGGTCCCCCGCCCAAAGAGCCAGCAGGGAAAACTATGCCTTGTTCTAAAGCTCTTTGGGAACCGCTTGCGTAGCCCCACAGACCTGGGGGCTGCGGGCTTTCCTGCTGCCTTCTCACTCAAAACCACCCTTTCCCACTTGGCGCCGCGCCAGGCACAATAATGGCCATATGGCTGGAGATGGGTCCCCTGCCCAAGGAGCCAGCAGGGAAAACTATGCCTTGTTCTAAAGCTCTTTGGGAACCGCTTGCGTAGCCCCACAGACCTGGGGGCTGCAGGCTTTCCTGCTACCTTCAGCCTCGACACCACCCTTTCCCACTGGGCGCCACGCCAGGCACAAAAATGGCCATACCGCTGGAGATGGGTCCCATGCCCAAAGAGCCAGCAGGGAAAACTATGCCTTGTTCTAAAGCTCTTTGGGAACCGCTTGCATAGCCCCACAGACCTGGAGGCTCTGCGGGCTTTCCTGCTGCCTTCAGCCTCAAAACCACCCTTTCCCACTTGGCGCCGCGCCAGGCACAAAAATGACCATACGGCTGGAGATGGGTCCCCCGCCCAAAGAGCCAGCAGGGAAAACTATGCCTTGTTCTAAAGCTCTTTGGGAACCGCTTGCGTAGCCCCACAGACCTGGGGGCTGCGGGCTTTCCTGCTGCCTTCAGCCTGAAAACCACCATTTCCCTTTGGGCGCCGGGCCAGGCACAGAAAAGGCATGTGGCTGGAGATGGGTCCCACGCCCAAAGAGCCAGCAGGGAAAACTATGCCTTGTTCTAAAGCTCTTTGGGAATTGGTTCTGTGGCCCCGCAGAGCTGGAGCTGCAGGCTTTCCTGCTGCCTTCAGCCTCAAAACCACCCTTTCCCACTTGGCGCCGCGCCAGGCACAAAAATGGCCTATGGCTAGAGATGGGTCCCCCGCCCAAAGAGCCAGCAGGGAAAACTATGCCTTGTTCTAAAGCTCTTTGGGAACCGCTTGCGTAGCCCCACAGACCTGGGGGCTGCAGGCTTTCCTGCTGCCTTCAGCCTCAAAACCACCCTTTCCCACTTGGCGCCACGCCAGTCACAAAAATGGCCATACGGCTGGAGATGGGTCCCATGCCCAAAGAGCCAGCAGGGAAAACTATGCCTTGTTCTAAAGCTCTTTGGGAACCGCTTGCGTAGCCCCACAGACCTTGGGGCTGCGGGCTTTCCTGCTGCCTTCAGCCTCAAAACCACCCTTTCCCACTGGGCACCGCGCCAGGCACAAAAATGGCCATACGGCTGGAGATGGGTCCCCCGCCCAAGGAGCCAGCAGGGAAAACTATGCCTTGTTCTAAAGCTCTTTGAGAACCGCTTGCGTAGCCCCAAAGACCTGGGGGCTGCAGGCTTTCCTGCTGCCTTCAGCCTCAAAATCACCCTTTCTCCCTTGGCGCCGCGCCAGGCACAAAAATGGCCATACGGCTGGAGATGGCTCCCCCGCCCAAAGAGCCAGCAGGGAAAACTATGCCTTGTTCTAAAGCTCTTTGGGAACCGCTTGCATAGCCCCACAGACCTGGAGGCTCTGCGGGCTTTCCTGCTGCCTTCAGCCTCGACACCACCCTTTCCCACTTGGCGCTGCGCCAGGCACAAAAATGGCCATACGGCTGGAGATGGGTCCCGTGCCCAAGGAGCCAGCAGGGAAAACTATGCCTTGTTCTAAAGCTCTTTGGGAACCGCTTGCGTAGCCCCACAGACCTGGGGGCTGCAGGCTTTGCTGCTGCCTTCAGCCTCAAAACCACCCTTTCCCACTTGGCGCCGCATCAGGCACAAAAATGGCCTATGGCTAGAGATGGGTCCCCCGCCCAAAGAGCCAGCAGGGAAAACTATGCCTTGTTCTAAAGCTCTTTGGGAACCGCTTGCGTAGCCCCACAGACCTGGGGGCTGCGGGCTTTCCTGCTGCCTTCAGCCTGAAAACCACCATTTCCCTTTGGGCGCCGGGCCAGGCACAGAAAAGGCATGTGGCTGGAGATGGGTCCCACGCCCAAAGAGCCAGCAGGGAAAACTATGCCTTGTTCTAAAGCTCTTTGGGAATTGGTTCTGTGGCCCCGCAGACCTGGAGCTGCAGGCTTTCCTGCTGCCTTCAGCCTCAAAACCACCCTTTCCCACTTGGCGCCGCGCCAGGCACAAAAATGGCCTATGGCTAGAGATGGGTCCCCCGCCCAAAGAGCCAGCAGGGAAAACTGTGCCTTGTTCTAAAGCTCTTTGGGAACCGCTTTTGTAGCCCCACAGAAATGGGGGCTGCAGGCTTTCCTGCTGCCTTCAGCCTCGACACCACCCTTTCCCACTTGGCGCCGCGCCAGGCACAAAAATGGCAATATGTCTGGAGATGGGTCCCCCGCCCAAGGAGCCAGCAGGGAAAACTATGCCTTGTTCTAACGCTCTTTGGGAACCCCTTGCGTAGCCCCACAGACCTGGGGGCTGTGGACCTTCCTGCTGCCTTCAGCCTCGACACCACCCTTTCCCACTTGGCACCGTGCCAGGCACAAAAATGGCCATATGGCTGGAGATGGGTCCCACGCCCAAGGAGCCAGCAGAGAAAACTATGCCTTGTTCTAAAGCTCTTTGGGAACCTCTTGCGTAGCGCCACAGACGTGGGGGCTGCGGGCTTTCCTGCTGCCTTCAGCCTCAAAATCACACTTTCTCACTTGGCGCTGCGCCAGGCACAAAAATGGCAATACGGCTGGAGATGGGTCGGCCGCCCAAGGAGCCAGCAGGGAAAACTATGCCTTGTTCTAAAGCTCTTTGAGAACTGCTTGCATAGCCCCACAGACCTGGAGGCTCTGCGGGCTTTCCTGCTACCTTCAGCCTCGACACCACCATTTCCCACTTGGCGCTGCGCCAGGCACAAAAATGGCCATATGGCTGGAGATGGCTCCCCCGCCCAAAGAGCCAGCAGGGAAAATTATGCCTTGTTCTAAAGCTCTTTGGGAACCGCTTGCGTAGCCCCACAGACCTGGAGGCTCTGCGGGCTTTCCTGCTGCCTTCAGCCTCAAAACCACCCTTTCCCACTTGGCGCTGCGCCAGGCAGAAAAATGGCCTATTTCTAGAGATGGGTCCACGCCCAAAGAGCCATCAGGGAAAACTATGCCTTGTTCTAAAGCTCTTTGGGAACCGCTTGCGTAGCCCCACAGACCTGGAGCTGCAGGCTTTCCTGCTGCCTTCAGCCTCGACACCACCATTTCCCTTTGGGCGCCGGGCCAGGCACAGAAAAGGCCTCTGGATGGAGATGGGTCCCCCGCCCAAAGAGCCATCAGGGAAAACTATGCCTTGTTCTAAAGCTCTTTGGGAACCTCTTGCGTAGCCCCACAGACCTGGGGGCTGCAGGCTTTCCTGCTGCCTTCAGCTTCAAAACTACCCTTTCCCACTTGGCGCTACGGCAGGCACAAAAATGGCCATACGGCTGGAGATGGGTCCCATGCCCAAAGAGCCAGCAGGGAAAACTATGCCTTGTTCTAAAGCTCTTTGGGAACCGCTTGCGTAGCCCCACAGGCCTGGGGGCTGCGGGCTTTCCTGCTGCCTTCAGCCTCAAAACCACCCTTTCCCACTGGGCACCGCACCAGGCACAAAAATGGCCATACGGCTGGAGATGGGTCCCCCGCCCAAGGAGCCAGCAGGGAAAACTATGCCTTGTTCTAAAGCTCTTTGGGAACCGCTTGCGTAGCCCCACAGACCTGGGGGCTGCGGGCTTTCCTGCTGCCTTCAGCCTCGACATTACCCTTTCCCACTTGGCGCCGCGCCAGGCACAAAAATGGCCATACCGCTGGAGATGGGTCCCCCGCCCAAAGAGCCAGCAGGGAAAACTATGCCTTGTTCTAAAGCTCTTTGGGAACCGCTTGCGTAAACCCACAGACCTGGGGGCTGCGGGATTTCCTGCTGCCTTCAGCCTCAAAACCACCCTTTCCCACTTGGCGCTGCGCCAGGCAGAAAAATGGCCTATTTCTAGAGATGGGTCCCCCGCCCAAAGAGCCAGCAGGGAAAACTATGCCTTGTTCTAAAGCTCTTTGGGAACCGCTTGCGTAGCCCCACAGACCTGGGGGCTGCGGGCTTTCCTGCTGCCTTCAGCCTGAAAACCACCATTTCCCTTTGGGCGCCGGGCCAGGCACAGAAAAGGCATGTGGCTGGAGATGGGTCCCACGCCCAAAGAGCCAGCAGGGAAAACTATGCCTTGTTCTAAAGCTCTTTGGGAATTGGTTCTGTGGCCCCGCAGACCTGGAGCTGCAGGCTTTCCTGCTGCCTTCAGCCTCAAAAACACCCTTTCCCACTTGGCGCCGCGCCAGGCACAAAAATGGCCTATGGCTAGAGATGGGTCCCCCGCCCAAAGAGCCAGCAGGGAAAACTGTGCCTTGTTCTAAAGCTCTTTGGGAACCGCTTGCGTAGCCCCACAGACCTGGGGGCTGCAGGCTTTCCTGCTGCCTTCAGCCTCGACACCACCCTTTCCCACTTGGCGCCGCGCCAGGCACAAAAATGGCAATATGTCTGGAGATGGGTCCCCCGCCCAAGGAGGCAGCAGGGAAACCTATGCCTTGTTCTAAAGCTCTTTGGGAACCGCTTGCGTAGCCCCACAGACCTGGGGGCTGTGGACCTTCCTGCTGCCTTCAGCCTCAAAACCACCCTTTCCCACTTGGCACCGTGCCAGGCACAAAAATGGCCATATGGCTGGAGATGGGTCCCCTGCCCAAGGAGCCAGCAGGGAAAACTATGCCTTGTTCTAAAGCTCTTTGGGAACCGCTTGCATAGCCCCACAGACCTGGAGGCTCTGCGGGCTTTCCTGCTGCCTTCAGCCTCGACACCACCCTTTCCCACTTGGCGCTGCGCCAGGCACAAAAATGGCCATATGGCTGGAGATGGCTCCCCCGCCCAAAGAGCCAGAAGGGAAAGCTATGCCTTGTTCTAAAGCTCTTTGGGAACCGCTTGCGTAGCCCCACAGACCTGGAGCTGCAGTCTTTCCTGCTGCATTCAGCCTCGACACCACCATTTCCCTTTGGGCGCCGGGCCAGGCAGAGAAAAGGCCTGTGGCTGGAGATGGGTCCCCCGCCCAAAGAGCCAGCAGGGAAAACTATGCCTTGTTCTAAAGCTCTTTGGGAACCGCTTGCGTAGCCCCACAGACCTGGGGGCTGCGGGCTTTCCTGCTGCCTTCTCACTCAAAACCACCCTTTCCCACTTGGCGCCGCGCCAGGCACAATAATGGCCATACGGCTGGAGATGGGTCCCCTGCCCAAGGAGCCAGCAGGGAAAACTATGCCTTGTTCTAAAGCTCTTTGGGAACCGCTTGCGTAGCCCCACAGACCTGGGGGCTGCAGGCTTTCCTGCTGCCTTCAGCCTCAAAACCACCCTTTCGCACTTGGCGCCACGGCAGGCACAAAAATGGCCATACGGCTGGAGATGGGTCCCCCGCCCAAGGAGCCAGCAGGGAAAACTATGCCTTGTTCTAAAGCTCTTTGGGAACCGCTTGCGTAGACCCACAGACCTGGGGGCTGCAGGCTTTCCTGCTGCCTTCAGCCTCAAAAACACCCTTTCTCCCTTGGCGCCGCGCCAGGCACAAAAATGGCCATACGGCTGGAGATGGGTCTCGTGCCCAAAGAGCCATCAGGGAAAACTATGCCTTGTTCTAAAGCTCTTTGGGAACCGCTTGCGTAGCCCCACAGACCTGGAGCTGCAGGCTTTCCTGCTGCCTTCAGCCTCGACACCACCATTTCCCTTTGGGCGCCGGGCCAGGCACAGAAAAGGCCTGTGGCTGGAGATGGGTCCCCCGCCCAAAGAGCCAGCAGGGAAAACTATGCCTTGTTCTAAAGCTCTTTGGGAACCGCTTGCGTAGCCCCACAGACCTGGGGGCTGCGGGCTTTCCTGCTGCCTTCTCACTCAAAACCACCCTTTCCCACTTGGCGCCGCGCCAGGTACAATAATGGCCATACGGCTGGAGATGGGTCCCCCGCCCAAGGAGCCAGCAGGGAAAACTATGCCTTGTTCTAAAGCTCTTTGGGAACTGCTTGCGTAGCCCCACAGACCTGGGGGCTGCAGGCTTTGCTGCTGCCTTCAGCCTCAAAACCACCCTTTCCCACTTGGCGCCACGCCAGGCAGAAAAATGGCCATGCGGCTGGAGATGGGTCCCATGCCCAAAGAGCCATCAGGGAAAACTATGCCTTGTTCTAAAGCTCTTTGGGAACCGCTTGCGTAGCCCCACAGACCTGGAGCTGCAGGCTTTCCTGCTGCCTTCGGCCTCGACACCACCATTTCCCTTTGGGCGCCGGGCCAGGCACAGAAAAGGCCTGTGGCTGGAGGTGGGTCCCCCGCCCAAAGAGCCAGCAGGGAAAACTATGCCTTGTTCTAAAGCTCTTTGGGAACCGATTGCGTAGCCCCACAGACCTGGGGGCTGCAGGCTTTCCTGCTGCCTTCAGCCTCAAAACCACCCTTTCCCACTTGGCGCCACGCCAGGCAGAAAAATGGCCATACGGCTGGAGATGGGTCCCCCGCCCAAAGAGCCAGCAGGGAAAACTATGCCTTGTTCTAAAGCTCTTTGAGAACCGCTTGCGTAGCCCCACAGACCTGGGGGCTGCAGGCTTTCCTGCTGCCTTCAGCCTCAAAATCACCCTTTCTCCCTTGGCGCCGCGCCAGGCACAAAAATGGCCATACGGCTGGAGATGGGTCCCGTGCCCAAAGAGCCAGCAGGGAAAACTATGCCTTGTTCTAAAGCTCTTTGGGAACCGCTTGCGTAGCCCCACAGACCTGGAGGCTCTGCGGGCTTTCCTGCTGCCTTCAGCCTCAAAACCACCCTTTCCCACTTGGCGCTGCGCCAGGCACAAAAATGGCCATACGGCTGGAGATGGGTCCCCCGCCCAAAGAGCCAGCAGGGAAAACTGTGCCTTGTTCTAAAGCTCTTTGGGAACCGCTTGCGTAGCCCCACAGACCTGGGGGCTGCAGGCTTTCCTGTTGCCTTCAGCCTCAAAACCACCCTTTCCCACTTGGCGCCGCATCAGGCACAAAAATGGCCTATGGCTAGAGATGGGTCCCCTGCCCAAAGAGCCAGCAGGGAAAACTATGCCTTGTTCTAAAGCTCTTTGGGAACCGCTTGCGTAGCCCCACAGACCTGGGGGCTGCGGGCTTTCCTGCTGCCTTCTCACTCAAAACCACCCTTTCCCACTTGGAGCCGCGCCAGGCACAAAAATGGCCATACGGCTGGAGATGGGTCCCCTGCCCAAGGAGCCAGCAGGGAAAACTATGCCTTGTTCTAAAGCTCTTTGGGAACCGCTTGCGTAGCCCCACAGACCTGGGGGCTGCAGGCTTTCCTGCTGCCTTCAGCCTCAAAACCACCCTTTCCCACTTGGCGCCACGCCAGGCACAAAAATGGCCATACGCCTGGAGATGGGTCCCAGGCCCAAAGAGCCATCAGGGAAAACTATGCCTTGTTCTAAAGCTCTTTGGGAACCGCTTGCGTAGCCCCACAGACCTGGGGGCTGCGGGCTTTCCTGCTGCCTTCAGCCTCAAAACCACCCTTTCCCACTGGGCACCGCGCCAGGCACAAAAATGGCCATACGGCTGGAGATGGGTCCCCCGCCCAAGGAGCCAGCAGGGAAAACTATGCCTTGTTCTAAAGCTCTTTGGGAACCGCTTGCGTAGCCCCACAGACCTGGGGGCTGCAGGCTTTGCTGCTGCCTTCAGCCTCAAAACCACCCTTTCCCACTTGGCGCTGCATCAGGCACAAAAATGGCCTATGGCTAGAGATGGGTCCCCCGCCCAAAGAGCCAGCAGGGAAAACTATGCCTTGTTCTAAAACTCTTTGGGAACCGCTTGCGTAAACCCACAGACCTGGGGGCTGCAGGCTTTCCTGTTGCCTTCAGCCTCAAAACCACCCTTTCCCACTTGGCGCTGCGCCAGGCAGAAAAATGGCCTATTTCTAGAGATGGGTCCCCCGCCCAAAGAGCCATCAGGGAAAACTATGCCTTGTTCTAAAGCTCTTTGGGAACCGCTTGCGTAGCCCCACAGACCTGGGGGCTGCGGGCTTTCCTGCTGCCTTCAGCCTGAAAACCACCATTTCCCTTTGGGCGCCGGGCCAGGCACAGAAAAGGCATGTGGCTGGAGATGGGTCCCCCACCCAAAGAGCCAGCAGGGAAAACTAGGCCTTGTTCTAAAGCTCTTTGGGAATTGCTTCTGTGGCCCCGCAGACCTGGAGCTGCAGGCTTTCCTGCTGCCTTCAGCCTCAAAACCACCCTTTCCCACTTGGCGCCGCGCCAGGCACAAAAATGGCCTATGGCTAGAGATGGGTCCCCCGCCCAAAGAGCCAGCAGGGAAAACTATGCCTTGTTCTAAAGCTCTTTGGGAACCGCTTTTGTAGCCCCACAGAAATGGGGGCTGTAGGCTTTCCTGCTGCCTTCAGCCTCGACAACAACCTTTCCCACTTGGCGCCGCGCCAGGCACAAAAATGGCAATATGTCTGGAGATGGGTCCCCCGCCCAAGGAGCCAGCAGGGAAAACTATGCCTTGTTCTAAAGCTCTTTGGGAACCGCTTGCGTAGCCCCACAGACCTGGGGGCTGTGGACCTTCCTGCTGCCTTCAGCCTCGACACCACCCTTTCCCACTTGGCACCGTGCCAGGCACAAAAATGGCCATATGGCTGGAGATGGGTCCCCTGCCCAAGGAGCCAGCAGAGAAAACTATGCCTTGTTCTAAAGCTCTTTGGGAACCTCTTGCGTAGCGCCACAGACCTGGGGGCTGCGGGCTTTCCTGCTGCCTTCAGCCTCAAAACCACCCTTTCCCACTTGGCGCCACGCCAGGCAGAAAAATGGCCATACGGCTGGAGATGGGTCCCATGCCCAAAGAGCCAGCAGGGAAAACTATGCCTTGTTCTAAAGCTCTTTGGGAACCGCTTGCGTAGCCCCACAGACCTGGGGGCTGCGGGCTTTCCTGCTGCCTTCAGCCTCAAAACCACCCTTTCCCACTGGGCACCGCGCCAGGCACAAAAATGGCCATACGGCTGGAGATGGGTCCCCCGCCCAAAGAGCCAGCAGGGAAAACTATGCCTTGTTCTAAAGCTCTTTGAGAACCGCTTGCGTAGCCCCACAGACCTGGGGGCTGCAGGCTTTCCTGCTGCCTTCAGCCTCAAAATCACCCTTTCTCCCTTGGCGCCGCGCCAGGCACAAAAATGGCCATACGGCTGGAGATGGGTCCCGTGCCCAAAGAGCCAGCAGGGAAAACTATGCCTTGTTCTAAAGCTCTTTGGGAACCGCTTGCGTAGCCCCACAGACCTGGAGGCTCTGCGGGCTTTCCTGCTGCCTTCAGCCTCAAAACCACCCTTTCCCACTTGGCGCTGCGCCAGGCACAAAAATGGCCATACGGCTGGAGATGGGTCCCCCGCCCAAAGAGCCAGCAGGGAAAACTGTGCCTTGTTCTAAAGCTCTTTGGGAACCGCTTGCGTAGCCCCACAGACCTGGGGGCTGCAGGCTTTCCTGTTGCCTTCAGCCTCAAAACCACCCTTTCCCACTTGGCGCCGCATCAGGCACAAAAATGGCCTATGGCTAGAGATGGGTCCCCTGCCCAAAGAGCCAGCAGGGAAAACTATGCCTTGTTCTAAAGCTCTTTGGGAACCGCTTGCGTAGCCCCACAGACCTGGGGGCTGCGGGCTTTCCTGCTGCCTTCTCACTCAAAACCACCCTTTCCCACTTGGAGCCGCGCCAGGCACAAAAATGGCCATACGGCTGGAGATGGGTCCCCTGCCCAAGGAGCCAGCAGGGAAAACTATGCCTTGTTCTAAAGCTCTTTGGGAACCGCTTGCGTAGCCCCACAGACCTGGGGGCTGCAGGCTTTCCTGCTGCCTTCAGCCTCAAAACCACCCTTTCCCACTTGGCGCCACGCCAGGCACAAAAATGGCCATACGCCTGGAGATGGGTCCCAGGCCCAAAGAGCCAGCAGGGAAAACTATGCCTTGTTCTAAAGCTCTTTGGGAACCGCTTGCGTAGCCCCACAGACCTGGGGGCTGCGGGCTTTCCTGCTGCCTTCAGCCTCAAAACCACCCTTTCCCACTGGGCACCGCGCCAGGCACAAAAATGGCCATACGGCTGGAGATGGGTCCCCCGCCCAAGGAGCCAGCAGGGAAAACTATGCCTTGTTCTAAAGCTCTTTGGGAACCGCTTGCGTAGCCCCACAGACCTGGGGGCTGCAGGCTTTGCTGCTGCCTTCAGCCTCAAAACCACCCTTTCCCACTTGGCGCCGCATCAGGCACAAAAATGGCCTATGGCTAGAGATGGGTCCCCCGCCCAAAGAGCCAGCAGGGAAAACTATGCCTTGTTCTAAAACTCTTTGGGAACCGCTTGCGTAAACCCACAGACCTGGGGGCTGCGGGCTTTCCTGCTGCCTTCAGCCTCAAAACCACCCTTTCCCACTTGGCGCTGCGCCAGGCACAAAAATGGCCTATTTCTAGAGATGGGTCCCCCGCCCAAAGAGCCATCAGGGAAAACTATGCCTTGTTCTAAAGCTCTTTGGGAACCGCTTGCGTAGCCCCACAGACCTGGGGGCTGCGGGCTTTCCTGCTGCCTTCAGCCTGAAAACCACCATTTCCCTTTGGGCGCCGGGCCAGGCACAGAAAAGGCATGTGGCTGGAGATGGGTCCCCCACCCAAAGAGCCAGCAGGGAAAACTATGCCTTGTTCTAAAGCTCTTTGGGAATTGCTTCTGTGGCCCCGCAGACCTGGAGCTGCAGGCTTTCCTGCTGCCTTCAGCCTCAAAACCACCCTTTCCCACTTGGCGCCGCGCCAGGCACAAAAATGGCCTATGGCTAGAGATGGGTCCCCCGCCCAAAGAGCCAGCAGGGAAAACTATGCCTTGTTCTAAAGCTCTTTGGGAACCGCTTTTGTAGCCCCACAGAAATGGGGGCTGTAGGCTTTCCTGCTGCCTTCAGCCTCGACAACAACCTTTCCCACTTGGCGCCGCGCCAGGCACAAAAATGGCAATATGTCTGGAGATGGGTCCCCCGCCCAAGGAGCCAGCAGGGAAAACTATGCCTTGTTCTAAAGCTCTTTGGGAACCGCTTGCGTAGCCCCACAGACCTGGGGGCTGTGGACCTTCCTGCTGCCTTCAGCCACAAAACCACCCTTTCCCACTTGGCACCGTGCCAGGCACAAAAATGGCCATATGGCTGGAGATGGGTCCCCTGCCCAAGGAGCCAGCAGAGAAAACTATGCCTTGTTCTAAAGCTCTTTGGGAACCTCTTGCGTAGCGCCACAGACCTGGGGGCTGCGGGCTTTCCTGCTGCCTTCAGCCTCAAAATAACCCTTTCTCACTTGGCACCGCGCCAGGCACAAAAATGGCCATACGGCTGGAGATGGGTCCCCCGCCCAAGGAGCCAGCAGGGAAAACTATGCCTTGTTCTAAAGCTCTTTGGGAACCGCTTGCGTAGCCCCACAGACCTGGGGGCTGCAGGCTTTGCTGCTGCCTTCAGCCCCAAAACCACCCTTTCCCACTTGGCGCTGCGCCAGGCACAAAAATGGCCTATTTCTAGAGATGGGTCCCCCGCACAAAGAGCCATCAGGGAAAACTATGCCTTGTTCTAAAGCTCTTTGGGAACCGCTTGCGTAGCCCCACAGACCTGGAGGCTCTGCAGGCTTTCCTGCTGCCTTCAGCCTCGACACCACCATTTCCCTTTGGGCGCCGGGCCAGGCACAGAAAAGGCCTGTGGCTGGAGATGGGTCCCCCGCCCAAAGAGCCAGCAGGGAAAACTATGCCTTGTTCTAAAGCTCTTTGGGAACCGCTTGCGTAGCCCCACAGACCTGGGGGCTGCGGGCTTTCCTGCTGCCTTCAGCCTCAAAACCACCCTTTCCCACTTGGCGCCGCGCCAGGCACAAAAATGGCCATACCGCTGGCGATGGGTCCCCCGCCCAAGGAGGCAGCAGGGAAAACTATGCCTTGTTCTAAAGCTCTTTGGGAACCGCTTGCGTAAACCCACAGAACTGGGGGCTGCGGGCTTTCCTGCTGCCTTCAGCCTCAAAACCACCCTTTCCCACTTGGCGCTGCGCCAGGCAGAAAAATGGCCTATTTCTAGAGATGGGTCCCCCGCCCAAAGAGCCAGCAGGGAAAACTATGCCTTGTTCTAAAGCTCTTTGGGAACCGCTTGCGTAGCCCCACAGACCTGGGGGCTGCAGGCTTTCCTGCTGCCTTCAGCCTGAAAACGACCATTTCCCTTTGGGCGCCGGGCCAGGCACAGAAAAGGCCTGTGGCTGGAGATGGGTCCCCCGCCCAAAGAGCCAGCAGGGAAAACTATGCCTTGTTCTAAAGCTCTTTGGGAACTGCTTGCATAGTCCCACAGACCTGGAGGCTCTGCGGGCTTTCCTGCTGCCTTCAGCCTCGACACCACCCTTTCTCACTTGGCGCCGCGCCAGGCACAAAAATGGCCATACCGCTGGCGATGGGTCCCCCGCCCAAGGAGGCAGCAGGGAAAACTATGCCTTGTTCTAAAGCTCTTTGGGAACCGCTTGCGTAAACCCACAGACCTGGGGGCTGCGGGCTTTCCTGCTGCCTTCAGCCTCAAAACCACCCTTTCCCATTTGGCGCTGCGCCAGGCAGAAAAATGGCCTTTTTCTAGAGATGGGTCCCACGCCCAAAGAGCCAGCAGGGAAAACTATGCCTTGTTCTAAAGCTCTTTGGGAACCGCTTGCGTAGCCCCACAGACCTGGGGGCTGCAGGCTTTCCTGCTGCCTTCAGCCTCAAAACCACCCTTTCCCACTTGGCGCCGCGCCAGGCACAAAAATGGCCATACGGCTGGAGATGGGTCCCCCGCCCAAAGAGCCAGCAGGGAAAACTATGCCTTGTTCTAAAGCTCTTTGGGAACCGCTTGCGTAGCCCCACAGACCTGGGGGCTGCGGGCTTTCCTACTGCCTTCAGCGTCAAAACCACCCTTTCCCACTTGGCGCCGCGCCAGGCACAAAAATGGCCATACGGCTGGAGATGGGTCCCCCGCCCAAAGAGCCAGCAGGGAAAACTATGCCTTGTTCTAAAGCTCTTTGGGAACCGCTTGCGTAGCCCCAGAGAACTGGGGGCTGCGGGCTTTCCTGCTGCCTTCAGCCTCAAAAACACCCTTTCGCAATTGGCGCCGCGCCAGGCACAAAAATGGCCATACGGCTGGAGATGGGTCCCCCGCCCAAGGAGCCAGCAGGGAAAACTATGCCTTGTTCTAAAGCTCTTTGGGAACCGCTTGTGTAGCGCCACAGACCTGGGGGCTGCGGGCTTTCCTGCTGCCTTCAGCCTCAAAATCACACTTTCTCACTTGGCGCCGCGCCAGGCACAAAAATGTCCATACGGCTGGAGATGGGTCCCCCGCCCAAGGAGCCAGCAGGGAAAACTATGCCTTGTTCTAAAGCTCTTTGGGAACCGCTTGCGTAGCCCCACAGACCTGGAGGCTCTGCGGGCTTTCCTGCTACCTTCAGCCTCGACACCACCCTTTCCCACTTGGCGCTGCGCCAGGCACAAAAATGGCCATATGGCTGGAGATGGGTCCCCCGCCCAAAGAGCCAGCAGGGAAAACTATGCCTTGTTCTAAAGCTCTTTGGGAACCGCTTGCGTAGACCCACAGACCTGGGGGCTGCGGGCTTTCCTGCTGCCTTCAGCCTCAAAACCACCCTTTCCCACTTGGCGCTGCGCCAGGCAGAAAAATGGCCTATTTCTAGAGATGGGTCCCCCGCCCAAAGAGCCAGCAGGGAAAACTATGCCTTGTTCTAAAGCTCTTTGGGAACCGCTTGCGTAGCCCCACAGACCTGGGGGCTGCAGGCTTTCCTGCTACCTTCAGCCTCGACACCACCCTTTCCCACTGGGCGCCACGCCAGGCACAAAAATGGCCATACCGCTGGAGATGGGTCCCATGCCCAAAGAGCCAGCAGGGAAAACTATGCCTTGTTCTAAAGCTCTTTGGGAACCGCTTGCATAGCCCCACAGACCTGGAGGCTCTGCGGGCTTTCCTGCTGCCTTCAGCCTCGACACCACCCTTTCCCACTTGGCGCTGCGCCAGGCACAAAAATGGGCATACGGCTGGAGATGGGTCCCCCGCCCAAAGAGCCAGCAGGGAAAACTATGCCTTGTTCTAAAGCTCTTTGGGAACCGCTTGCGTAGCCCCACAGACCTGGGGGCTGCGGGCTTTCCTGCTGCCTTCAGCCTGAAAACCACCATTTCCCTTTGGGCGCCGGGCCAGGCACAGAAAAGGCATGTGGCTGGAGATGGGTCCCACGCCCAAAGAGCCAGCAGGGAAAACTATGCCTTGTTCTAAAGCTCTTTGGGAATTGGTTCTGTGGCCCCGCAGACCTGGAGCTGCAGGCTTTCCTGCTGCCTTCAGCCTCAAAACCACCCTTTCCCACTTGGCGCCGCGCCAGGCACAAAAATGGCCTATGGCTAGAGATGGGTCCCCCGCCCAAAGAGCCAGCAGGGAAAACTGTGCCTTGTTCTAAAGCTCTTTGGGAACCGCTTGCGTAGCCCCACAGACCTGGGGGCTGCAGGCTTTCCTGCTGCCTTCAGCCTCAAAACCACCCTTTCCCACTTGGCGCCACGCCAGTCACAAAAATGGCCATACGGCTGGAGATGGGTCCCATGCCCAAAGAGCCAGCAGGGAAAACTATGCCTTGTTCTAAAGCTCTTTGGGAACCGCTTGCGTAGCCCCACAGACCTGGGGGCTGCGGGCTTTCCTGCTGCCTTCAGCCTCAAAACCACCCTTTCCCACTGGGCACCGCGCCAGGCACAAAAATGGCCATACGGCTGGAGATGGGTCCCCCGCCCAAGGAGCCAGCAGGGAAAACTATGCCTTGTTCTAAAGCTCTTTGAGAACCGCTTGCGTAGCCCCACAGACCTGGGGGCTGCAGGCTTTCCTGCTGCCTTCAGCCTCAAAATCACCCTTTCTCCCTTGGCGCCGCGCCAGGCACAAAAATGGCCATACGGCTGGAGATGGCTCCCCCGCCCAAAGAGCCAGCAGGGAAAACTATGCCTTGTTCTAAAGCTCTTTGGGAACCGCTTGCATAGCCCCACAGACCTGGAGGCTCTGCGGGCTTTCCTGCTGCCTTCAGCCTCGACACCACCCTTTCCCACTTGGCGCTGCGCCAGGCACAAAAATGGCCATACGGCTGGAGATGGGTCCCCCGCCCAAAGAGCCAGCAGGGAAAACTATGCCTTGTTCTAAAGCTCTTTGGGAACCGCTTGCGTAGCCCCACAGACCTGGGGGCTGCAGGCTTTGCTGCTGCCTTCAGCCTCAAAACCACCCTTTCCCACTTGGCGCCGCATCAGGCACAAAAATGGCCTATGGCTAGAGATGGGTCCCCCGCCCAAAGAGCCAGCAGGGAAAACTATGCCTTGTTCTAAAGCTCTTTGGGAACCGCTTGCGTAGCCCCACAGACCTGGGGGCTGCGGGCTTTCCTGCTGCCTTCAGACTCGACACTACCCTTTCCCACTTGGCGCCGCGCCAGGCACAAAAATGGCCATACCGCTGGCGATGGGTCCCCCGCCCAAGGAGGCAGCAGGGAAAACTATGCCTTGTTCTAAAGCTCTTTGGGAACCGCTTGCGTAGCCCCACAGACCTGGGGGCTGCGGGCTTTCCTGCTGCCTTCAGCCTGAAAACCACCATTTCCCTTTGGGCGCCGGGCCAGGCACAGAAAAGGCATGTGGCTGGAGATGGGTCCCACGCCCAAAGAGCCAGCAGGGAAAACTATGCCTTGTTCTAAAGCTCTTTGGGAATTGGTTCTGTGGCCCCGCAGACCTGGAGCTGCAGGCTTTCCTGCTGCCTTCAGCCTCAAAACCACCCTTTCCCACTTGGCGCCGCGCCAGGCACAAAAATGGCATATGGCTAGAGATGGGTCCCCCGCCCAAAGAGCCAGCAGGGAAAACTGTGCTTTGTTCTAAAGCTCTTTGGGAACCGCTTTTGTAGCCCCACAGAAATGGGGGCTGCAGGCTTTCCTGCTGCCTTCAGCCTCGACACCACCCTTTCCCACTTGGCGCCGCGCCAGGCACAAAAATGGCAATATGTCTGGAGATGGGTCCCCCGCCCAAGGAGCCAGCAGGGAAAACTATGCCTTGTTCTAAAGCTCTTTGGGAACCGCTTGCGTAGCCCCACAGACCTGGGGGCTGTGGACCTTCCTGCTGCCTTCAGCCTCGACACCACCCTTTCCCACTTGGCACCGTGCCAGGCACAAAAATGGCCATATGGCTGGAGATGGGTCCCACGCCCAAGGAGCCAGCAGGGAAAACTATGCCTTGTTCTAAAGCTCTTTGGGAACCTCTTGCGTAGCGCCACAGACCTGGGGGCTGCGGGCTGTCCTGCTGCCTTCAGCCTCAAAATCACACTTTCTCACTTGGCGCTGCGCCAGGCACAAAAATGGCAATACGGCTGGAGATGGGTCAGCCGCCCAAGGAGCCAGCAGGGAAAACTATGCCTTGTTCTAAAGCTCTTTGAGAACTGCTTGCATAGCCCCACAGACCTGGAGGCTCTGCGGGCTTTCCTGCTACCTTCAGCCTCGACACCACCATTTCCCACTTGGCGCTGCGCCAGGCACAAAAATGGCCATATGGCTGGAGATGGCTCCCCCGCCCAAAGAGCCAGCAGGGAAAACTATGCCTTGTTCTAAAGCTCTTTGGGAACCGCTTGCGTAGCCCCACAGACCTGGAGGCTCTGCGGGCTTTCCTGCTGCCTTCAGCCTCAAAACCACCCTTTCCCACTTGGCGCTGCGCCAGGCAGAAAAATGGCCTATTTCTATAGATGGTTCCCCCGCCCAAAGAGCCATCAGGGAAAACTATGCCTTGTTCTAAAGCTCTTTGGGAACCGCTTGCGTAGCCCCACAGACCTGGAGCTGCAGGCTTTCCTGCTGCCTTCAGCCTCGACACCACCATTTCCCTTTGGGCGCCGGGCCAGGCACAGAAAAGGCCTCTGGATGGAGATGGGTCCCCCGCCCAAAGAGCCATCAGGGAAAACTATGCCTTGTTCTAAAGCTCTTTGGGAACCTCTTGCGTAGCCCCACAGACCTGGGGGCTGCAGGCTTTCCTGCTGCCTTCAGCTTCAAAACTACCCTTTCCCACTTGGCGCTACGGCAGGCACAAAAATGGCCATACGGCTGGAGATGGGTCCCATGCCCAAAGAGCCAGCAGGGAAAACTATGCCTTGTTCTAAAGCTCTTTGGGAACCGCTTGCGTAGCCCCACAGGCCTGGGGGCTGCGGGCTTTCCTGCTGCCTTCAGCCTCAAAACCACCCTTTCCCACTGGGCACCGCACCAGGCACAAAAATGGCCATACGGCTGGAGATGGGTCCCCCGCCCAAGGAGCCAGCAGGGAAAACTATGCCTTGTTCTAAAGCTCTTTGGGAACCGCTTGCGTAGCCCCACAGACCTGGGGGCTGCGGGCTTTCCTGCTGCCTTCAGCCTCGACATTACCCTTTCCCACTTGGCGCCGCGCCAGGCACAAAAATGGCCATACCGCTGGAGATGGGTCCCCCGCCCAAAGAGCCAGCAGGGAAAACTATGCCTTGTTCTAAAGCTCTTTGGGAACCGCTTGCGTAAACCCACAGACCTGGGGGCTGCGGGCTTTCCTGCTGCCTTCAGCCTCAAAACCACCCTTTCCCACTTGGCGCTGCGCCAGGCAGAAAAATGGCCTATTTCTAGAGATGGGTCCCCCGCCCAAAGAGCCAGCAGGGAAAACTATGCCTTGTTCTAAAGCTCTTTGGGAACCGCTTGCGTAGCCCCACAGACCTGGGGGCTGCGGGCTTTCCTGCTGCCTTCAGCCTGAAAACCACCATTTCCCTTTGGGCGCCGGGCCAGGCACAGAAAAGGCATGTGGCTGGAGATGGGTCCCACGCCCAAAGAGCCAGCAGGGAAAACTATGCCTTGTTCTAAAGCTCTTTGGGAATTGGTTCTGTGGCCCCGCAGACCTGGAGCTGCAGGCTTTCCTGCTGCCTTCAGCCTCAAAACCACCCTTTCCCACTTGGCGCCGCATCAGGCACAAAAATGGCTTATGGCTAGAGATGGGTCCCCCGCCCAAAGAGCCAGCAGGGAAAACTGTGCCTTGTTCTAAAGCTCTTTGGGAACCGCTTTTGTAGCCCCACAGAAATGGGGGCTGCAGGCTTTCCTGCTGCCTTCAGCCTCGACACCACCCTTTCCCACTTGGCGCCGCGCCAGGCACAAAAATGGCAATATGTCTGGAGATGGGTCCCCCGCCCAAGGAGGCAGCAGGGAAACCTATGCCTTGTTCTAAAGCTCTTTGGGAACCGCTTGCGTAGCCCCACAGACCTGGGGGCTGTGGACCTTCCTGCTGCCTTCAGCCTCAAAACCACCCTTTCCCACTTGGCACCGTGCCAGGCACAAAAATGGCCATATGGCTGGAGATGGGTCCCCTGCCCAAGGAGCCAGCAGGGAAAACTATGCCTTGTTCTAAAGCTCTTTGGGAACCGCTTGCATAGCCCCACAGACCTGGAGGCTCTGCGGGCTTTCCTGCTGCCTTCAGCCTCGACACCACCCTTTCCCACTTGGCGCTGCGCCAGGCACAAAAATGGCCATATGGCTGGAGATGGCTCCCCCGCCCAAAGAGCCAGCAGGGAAAGCTATGCCTTGTTCTAAAGCTCTTTGGGAACCGCTTGCGTAGCCCCACAGACCTGGAGCTGCAGTCTTTCCTGCTGCATTCAGCCTCGACACCACCATTTCCCTTTGGGCGCCGGGCCAGGCAGAGAAAAGGCCTGTGGCTGGAGATGGGTCCCCCGCCCAAAGAGCCAGCAGGGAAAACTATGCCTTGTTCTAAAGCTCTTTGGGAACCGCTTGCGTAGTCCCACAGACCTGGGGGCTGCGGGCTTTCCTGCTGCCTTCTCACTCAAAACCACCCTTTCCCACTTGGCGCCGCGCCAGGCACAATAATGGCCATACGGCTGGAGATGGGTCCCCTGCCCAAGGAGCCAGCAGGGAAAACTATGCCTTGTTCTAAAGCTCTTTGGGAACCGCTTGCGTAGCCCCACAGACCTGGGGGCTGCAGGCTTTCCTGCTGCCTTCAGCCTCAAAACCACCCTTTCGCACTTGGCGCCACGGCAGGCACAAAAATGGCCATACGGCTGGAGATGGGTCCCCCGCCCAAGGAGCCAGCAGGGAAAACTATGCCTTGTTCTAAAGCTCTTTGAGAACCGCTTGCGTAGCCCCACAGACCTGGGGGCTGCAGGCTTTCCTGCTGCCTTCAGCCTCAAAAACACCCTTTCTCCCTTGGCGCCGCGCCAGGCACAAAAATGGCCATACGGCTGGAGATGGGTCTCGTGCCCAAAGAGCCATCAGGGAAAACTATGCCTTGTTCTAAAGCTCTTTGGGAACCGCTTGCGTAGCCCCACAGACCTGGAGCTGCAGGCTTTCCTGCTGCCTTCAGCCTCGACACCACCATTTCCCTTTGGGCGCCGGGCCAGGCACAGAAAAGGCCTGTGGCTGGAGATGGGTCCCCCGCCCAAAGAGCCAGCAGGGAAAACTATGCCTTGTTCTAAAGCTCTTTGGGAACCGCTTGCGTAGCCCCACAGACCTGGGGGCTGCGGGCTTTCCTGCTGCCTTCTCACTCAAAACCACCCTTTCCCACTTGGCGCCGCGCCAGGTACAATAATGGCCATACGGCTGGAGATGGGTCCCCCGCCCAAGGAGCCAGCAGGGAAAACTATGCCTTGTTCTAAAGCTCTTTGGGAACTGCTTGCGTAGCCCCACAGACCTGGGGGCTGCAGGCTTTCCTGCTGCCTTCAGCCTCAAAACCACCCTTTCCCACTTGGCGCCACGCCAGGCAGAAAAATGGCCATGCGGCTGGAGATGGGTCCCATGCCCAAAGAGCCAGCAGGGAAAACTATGCCTTGTTCTAAAGCTCTTTGGGAACCGCTTGCGTAGCCCCACAGACCTGGAGCTGCAGGCTTTCCTGCTGCCTTCGGCCTCGACACCACCATTTCCCTTTGGGCGCCGGGCCAGGCACAGAAAAGGCCTGTGGCTGGAGGTGGGTCCCCCGCCCAAAGAGCCAGCAGGGAAAACTATGCCTTGTTCTAAAGCTCTTTGGGAACCGATTGCGTAGCCCCACAGACCTGGGGGCTGCAGGCTTTCCTGCTGCCTTCAGCCTCAAAACCACCCTTTCCCACTTGGCGCCACGCCAGGCAGAAAAATGGCCATACGGCTGGAGATGGGTCCCATGCCCAAAGAGCCAGCAGGGAAAACTATGCCTTGTTCTAAAGCTCTTTGGGAACCGCTTGCGTAGCCCCACAGACCTGGGGGCTGCGGGCTTTCCTGCTGCCTTCTCACTCAAAACCACCCTTTCCCACTTGGAGCCGCGCCAGGCACAAAAATGGCCATACGGCTGGAGATGGGTCCCCTGCCCAAGGAGCCAGCAGGGAAAACTATGCCTTGTTCTAAAGCTCTTTGGGAACCGCTTGCGTAGCCCCACAGACCTGGGGGCTGCAGGCTTTCCTGCTGCCTTCAGCCTCAAAACCACCCTTTCCCACTTGGCGCCACGCCAGGCACAAAAATGGCCATACGCCTGGAGATGGGTCCCAGGCCCAAAGAGCCAGCAGGGAAAACTATGCCTTGTTCTAAAGCTCTTTGGGAACCGCTTGCGTAGCCCCACAGACCTGGGGGCTGCGGGCTTTCCTGCTGCCTTCAGCCTCAAAACCACCCTTTCCCACTGGGCACCGCGCCAGGCACAAAAATGGCCATACGGATGGAGATGGGTCCCCCGCCCAAGGAGCCAGCAGGGAAAACTATGCCTTGTTCTAAAGCTCTTTGGGAACCGCTTGCGTAGCCCCACAGACCTGGGGGCTGCAGGCTTTGCTGCTGCCTTCAGCCTCAAAACCACCCTTTCCCACTTGGCGCCGCATCAGGCACAAAAATGGCCTATGGCTAGAGATGGGTCCCCCGCCCAAAGAGCCAGCAGGGAAAACTATGCCTTGTTCTAAAACTCTTTGGGAACCGCTTGCGTAAACCCACAGACCTGGGGGCTGCGGGCTTTCCTGCTGCCTTCAGCCTCAAAACCACCCTTTCCCACTTGGCGCTGCGCCAGGCAGAAAAATGGCCTATTTCTAGAGATGGGTCCCCCGCCCAAAGAGCCATCAGGGAAAACTATGCCTTGTTCTAAAGCTCTTTGGGAACCGCTTGCGTAGCCCCACAGACCTGGGGGCTGCGGGCTTTCCTGCTGCCTTCAGCCTGAAAACCACCATTTCCCTTTGGGCGCCGGGCCAGGCACAGAAAAGGCATGTGGCTGGAGATGGGTCCCCCACCCAAAGAGCCAGCAGGGAAAACTATGCCTTGTTCTAAAGCTCTTTGGGAATTGCTTCTGTGGCCCCGCAGACCTGGAGCTGCAGGCTTTCCTGCTGCCTTCAGCCTCAAAACCACCCTTTCCCACTTGGCGCCGCGCCAGGCACAAAAATGGCCTATGGCTAGAGATGGGTCCCCCGCCCAAAGAGCCAGCAGGGAAAACTATGCCTTGTTCTAAAGCTCTTTGGGAACCGCTTTTGTAGCCCCACAGAAATGGGGGCTGTAGGCTTTCCTGCTGCCTTCAGCCTCGACAACAACCTTTCCCACTTGGCGCCGCGCCAGGCACAAAAATGGCAATATGTCTGGAGATGGGTCCCCCGCCCAAGGAGCCAGCAGGGAAAACTATGCCTTGTTCTAAAGCTCTTTGGGAACCGCTTGCGTAGCTCCACAGACCTGGGGGCTGTGGACCTTCCTGCTGCCTTCAGCCTCGACACCACCCTTTCCCACTTGGCACCGTGCCAGGCACAAAAATGGCCATATGGCTGGAGATGGGTCCCCTGCCCAAGGAGCCAGCAGAGAAAACTATGCCTTGTTCTAAAGCTCTTTGGGAACCTCTTGCGTAGCGCCACAGACCTGGGGGCTGCGGGCTTTCCTGCTGCCTTCAGCCTCAAAATAACCCTTTCTCACTTGGCACCGCGCCAGGCACAAAAATGGCCATACGGCTGGAGATGGGTCCCCCGCCCAAGGAGCCAGCAGGGAAAACTATACCTTGTTCTAAAGCTCTTTGGGAACCGCTTGTGTAGCCCCACAGACCTGGGGGCTGCAGGCTTTGCTGCTGCCTTCAGCCCCAAAACCACCCTTTCCCACTTGGCGCTGCGCCAGGCACAAAAATGGCCTATTTCTAGAGATGGGTCCCCCGCACAAAGAGCCATCAGGGAAAACTATGCCTTGTTCTAAAGCTCTTTGGGAACCGCTTGCGTAGCCCCACAGACCTGGAGGCTCTGCAGGCTTTCCTGCTGCCTTCAGCCTCGACACCACCATTTCCCTTTGGGCGCCGGGCCAGGCACAGAAAAGGCCTGTGGCTGGAGATGGGTCCCCCGCCCAAAGAGCCAGCAGGGAAAACTATGCCTTGTTCTAAAGCTCTTTGGGAACCGCTTGCGTAGCCCCACAGACCTGGGGGCTGCGGGCTTTCCTGCTGCCTTCTCACTCAAAACCACCCTTTCCCACTTGGCGCCGCGCCAGGCACAATAATGGTCATACGGCTGGAGATGGGTCCCCTGCCCAAGGAGCCAGCAGGGAAAACTATGCCTTGTTCTAAAGCTCTTTGGGAACCGCTTGCATAGCCCCACAGACCTGGGGACTGTGGACCTTCCTACTGCCTTCAGCCTCAAAACCACCCTTTCCCACTTGGCACCGTGCCAGGCACAAAAATGGCCATAATGCTGGAGATAGGTCCCCCGCCGAAGGAGCCAGCAGGGAAAACTATGCCTTGTTGTAAAGCTCTTTGGGAACCGCTTGCGTAGCCCCACAGACCTGGGGGCTGCGAGCTTTCCTGCTGCCTTCAGCCTCAAAATCACTCTTTCTCACTTGGCGCCGCGCCAGGCACAAAAATGGCCATACGGCTGGAGATGGGTCCCCCGCCCAAAGAGCCATCAGGGAAAACTATGCCTTGTTCTAAAGCTCTTTGGGAACCGCTTGCGTAGCCCCACAGACCTGGGGGCTGCAGGCTTTCCTGCTGCCTTCAGCCTCAAAACCACCCTTTCCCACTTGGCGCCACGCCAGGCACAAAAATGGCCATACGCCTGGAGATGGGTCCCAGGCCCAAAGAGCCAGCAGGGAAAACTATGCCTTGTTCTAAAGCTCTTTGGGAACCGCTTGCGTAGCCCCACAGACCTGGGGGCTGCGGGCTTTCCTGCTGCCTTCAGCCTCAAAACCACCCTTTCCCACTGGGCACCGCGCCAGGCACAAAAATGGCCATACGGATGGAGATGGGTCCCCCGCCCAAGGAGCCAGCAGGGAAAACTATGCCTTGTTCTAAAGCTCTTTGGGAACCGCTTGCGTAGCCCCACAGACCTGGGGGCTGCAGGCTTTGCTGCTGCCTTCAGCCTCAAAACCACCCTTTCCCACTTGGCGCCGCATCAGGCACAAAAATGGCCTATGGCTAGAGATGGGTCCCCCGCCCAAAGAGCCAGCAGGGAAAACTATGCCTTGTTCTAAAACTCTTTGGGAACCGCTTGCGTAAACCCACAGACCTGGGGGCTGCGGGCTTTCCTGCTGCCTTCAGCCTCAAAACCACCCTTTCCCACTTGGCGCTGCGCCAGGCAGAAAAATGGCCTATTTCTAGAGATGGGTCCCCCGCCCAAAGAGCCATCAGGGAAAACTATGCCTTGTTCTAAAGCTCTTTGGGAACCGCTTGCGTAGCCCCACAGACCTGGGGGCTGCAGGCTTTCCTGCTGCCTTCAGCCTCAAAACCACCCTTTCCCACTTGGCGCCACGCCAGGCACAAAAATGGCCATACGCCTGGAGATGGGTCCCCTGCCCAAGGAGCCAGCAGGGAAAACTATGCCTTGTTCTAAAGCTCTTTGGGAACCGCTTGCGTAGCCCCACAGACCTGGGGGCTGCGGGCTTTCCTGCTGCCTTCAGCCTCAAAACCACCCTTTCCCACTGGGCACCGCGCCAGGCACAAAAATGGCCATACGGATGGAGATGGGTCCCCCGCCCAAGGAGCCAGCAGGGAAAACTATGCCTTGTTCTAAAGCTCTTTGGGAACCGCTTGCGTAGCCCCACAGACCTGGGGGCTGCAGGCTTTGCTGCTGCCTTCAGCCTCAAAACCACCCTTTCCCACTTGGCGCCGCATCAGGCACAAAAATGGCCTATGGCTAGAGATGGGTCCCCCGCCCAAAGAGCCAGCAGGGAAAACTATGCCTTGTTCTAAAACTCTTTGGGAACCGCTTGCGTAAACCCACAGACCTGGGGGCTGCGGGCTTTCCTGCTGCCTTCAGCCTCAAAACCACCCTTTCCCACTTGGCGCTGCGCCAGGCAGAAAAATGGCCTATTTCTAGAGATGGGTCCCCCGCCCAAAGAGCCATCAGGGAAAACTATGCCTTGTTCTAAAGCTCTTTGGGAACCGCTTGCGTAGCCCCACAGACCTGGGGGCTGCGGGCTTTCCTGCTGCCTTCAGCCTGAAAACCACCATTTCCCTTTGGGCGCCGGGCCAGGCACAGAAAAGGCATGTGGCTGGAGATGGGTCCCCCACCCAAAGAGCCAGCAGGGAAAACTATGCCTTGTTCTAAAGCTCTTTGGGAATTGCTTCTGTGGCCCCGCAGACCTGGAGCTGCAGGCTTTCCTGCTGCCTTCAGCCTCAAAACCACCCTTTCCCACTTGGCGCCGCGCCAGGCACAAAAATGGCCTATGGCTAGAGATGGGTCCCCCGCCCAAAGAGCCAGCAGGGAAAACTATGCCTTGTTCTAAAGCTCTTTGGGAACCGCTTTTGTAGCCCCACAGAAATGGGGGCTGTAGGCTTTCCTGCTGCCTTCAGCCTCGACAACAACCTTTCCCACTTGGCGCCGCGCCAGGCACAAAAATGGCAATATGTCTGGAGATGGGTCCCCCGCCCAAGGAGCCAGCAGGGAAAACTATGCCTTGTTCTAAAGCTCTTTGGGAACCGCTTGCGTAGCCCCACAGACCTGGGGGCTGTGGACCTTCCTGCTGCCTTCAGCCTCGACACCACCCTTTCCCACTTGGCACCGTGCCAGGCACAAAAATGGCCATATGGCTGGAGATGGGTCCCCTGCCCAAGGAGCCAGCAGAGAAAACTATGCCTTGTTCTAAAGCTCTTTGGGAACCTCTTGCGTAGCGCCACAGACCTGGGGGCTGCGGGCTTTCCTGCTGCCTTCAGCCTCAAAATAACCCTTTCTCACTTGGCACCGCGCCAGGCACAAAAATGGCCATACGGCTGGAGATGGGTCCCCCGCCCAAGGAGCCAGCAGGGAAAACTATACCTTGTTCTAAAGCTCTTTGGGAACCGCTTGCGTAGCCCCACAGACCTGGGGGCTGCAGGCTTTGCTGCTGCCTTCAGCCCCAAAACCACCCTTTCCCACTTGGCGCTGCGCCAGGCACAAAAATGGCCTATTTCTAGAGATGGGTCCCCCGCACAAAGAGCCATCAGGGAAAACTATGCCTTGTTCTAAAGCTCTCTGGGAACCGCTTGCGTAGCCCCACAGACCTGGAGGCTCTGCAGGCTTTCCTGCTGCCTTCGGCCTCGACACCACCATTTCCCTTTGGGCGCCGGGCCAGGCACAGAAAAGGCCTGTGGCTGGAGATGGGTCCCCCGCCCAAAGAGCCAGCAGGGAAAACTATGCCTTGTTCTAAAGCTCTTTGGGAACCGCTTGCATAGCCCCACAGACCTGGGGACTGTGGACCTTCCTACTGCCTTCAGCCTCAAAACCACCCTTTCCCACTTGGCACCGTGCCAGGCACAAAAATGGCCATAATGCTGGAGATAGGTCCCCCGCCGAAGGAGCCAGCAGGGAAAACTATGCCTTGTTGTAAAGCTCTTTGGGAACCGCTTGCGTAGCCCCACAGACCTGGGGGCTGCGAGCTTTCCTGCTGCCTTCAGCCTCAAAATCACCCTTTCTCACTTGGCGCCGCGCCAGGCACAAAAATGGCCATACGGCTGGAGATGGGTCCCCCGCCCAAAGAGCCATCAGGGAAAACTATGCCTTGTTCTAAAGCTCTTTGGAAACCGCTTGCGTAGCCCCACAGACCTGGGGGCTGCGGGCTTTCCTGCTGCCTTCATCCTCCAAACCACCCTGTCCCTCCGGGCGCCGCGCCAAGCACAAAAATGGCCATATGGCTGGAGATGGGTCCCCCGCCCAAAGAGCCAGCAGGGAAAACTATGCCTTGTTCTAAAGCTCTTTGGGAACCGCTTGCATAGCCCCACAGACCTGGGGGCTGCGGGCTTTGCTGCTGCCTTCAGCCTCGACAACACGCTTTCCCACTTGGTGCCGCGCCAGGCACAAAAATGGCCATATGGCTGGAGATGGGTCCCCTGCCCAAGGAGGCAGCAGGGAAAACTATGCCTTGTTCTAAAGCTCTTTGGGAACCGCTTGCGTAGCCCCACAGACCTAGGGGGCTGCAGGCTTTCCTGCTGCCTTCAGCCTCAAAACCACCCTTTCACACTTGGCGCCGCGCCAGGCACAAAAATGGCCATATGGGTGGAGATGGGTCCCCCGCCCAAAGAGCCATCAGGGAAAACTGTGCCTTGTTCTAAATCTCTTTGGGAACCGCTTGCGTAGCCCCACAGACCTGGGGGATGCAGGCTTTCCTGCTGCCTTCAGCCTCAAAACCTCCCTTTCCCACTTGGCGCCGCGCCAGGCACAAAAATGGCCGTACGGCTGGAGATGGGTCCCCCGCCAAAAGAGCCAGCAGGGAAAACTATGCCTTGTTCTAAAGCTCTTTGGGAACCGCTTGCATAGCCCCACAGACCTGGGGGCTGCGGGCTTTCCTGCCGCCTTCAGCCTCAAAGCCACCCTTTCCCACTTGGCGCCGCGCCAGGCACAAAAATGGCCATATGGCTGGAGATGGGTCCCCCGCACAAAGAGCCATCAGGGAAAACTGTGCCTTGTTCTAAATCTCTTTGGGAACCGCTTGCGTAGCCCCACAGACCTGGGGGCTGCAGGCTTTGCTGCTGCCTTCAGCCTCAAAGCCTCCCTTTCCCACTTCGCCCCGTGCCAGGCACAAAAATGGCCGTACGGCTGGAGATGGGTCTCCCGCCCAAAGAGCCATCAGGGAAAACTATGCCTTGTTCTAAAGCTCTTTGGAAACCGCTTGCGTAGCCCCACAGACCTGGGGGCTGCGGGCTTTCCTGCTGCCTTCAGCCTCCAAACCACCCTTTCCCTCCGGGCGCCGCACCAAGCACAATAATGGCCATACGGCTGGAGATGGGTCCCCCGCCCAAAGAGCCAGCAGGGAAAATTATGCCTTGTTCTAAAGCTCTTTGGGAACCGCTTGTGTAGCCCCACAGACGTGGGGGCTGCAGGCTTTGCTGCTGCCTTCAGCCTCAAAGCCACCCTTTCCCACTTGGCGCCGCGCCAGGCACAAAAATGTCCATATGGCTGGAGATGGGTCCCCCGCCCAAAGAGCCAGAAGGGAAAACTATGCCTTGTTGTAAAGCTCTTTGGGAACCGCTTGCGTAGCCCCACAGACCTGGGGGCTGCGGGCTTTCCTGCTGCCTTCAGCCTCCAAACCACCCTTTCCCTCCGGGCGCCGTGCCTAGCAAAAAAATGGCCATATGGCTGGAGATGCGTCCCCCGCCCAAGGAGCCAGCAGGGAAAACTATGCCTTGTTCTAAAGCTCTTTGGGAACCGCTTGCATAGCCCCACAGACCTGGAGGCTCTGCGGGCTTTCCTGCTACCTTCAGCCTCGACACCACCCTTTCCCACTTGGCGCTGCGCCAGGCACAAAAATGGCCATATGGCTGGAGATGGGTCCCCCGCCCAAAGAGCCAGCAGGGAAAACTATGCCTTGTTCTAAAGCTCTTTGGGAACCGCTTGCGTAGCCCCACAGACCTGGGGGCTGCGGGCTTTGCTGCTGCCTTCAGCCTCAAAGCAACCCTTTCCCACTTGGCGCTGCGCCAGGCACAAAAATGGCCTATTTCTAGAGATGGGTCCCCCGCACAAAGAGCCAGCAGGGAAAACTATGCCTTGTTCTAAAGCTCTTTGGGAACCGCTTGCGTAGCCCCACAGACCTGGGGGCTGCGGGCTCTCCTGCTGCCTTCTCACTCAAAACCACCCTTTCCCACTTGGCGCCGCGCCAGGCACAATAATGGCCATACGGCTGGAGATGGGTCCCCTGCCCAAAGAGCCAGCAGGGAAAACTATGCCTTGTTCTAAAGCTCTTTGGGAACCGCTTGCGTAGCCCCACAGACCTGGGGGCTGTGGACCTTCCTGCTGCCTTCAGCCTCGACACCACCCTTTCCCACTTGGCACCGTGCCAGGCACAAAAATGGCCATACGCCTGGAGATGGGTCCCCCGCCCAAGGAGCCACCAGGGAAAACTATGCCTTGTTGTAAAGCTCTTTGGGAACCGCTTGCGTAGCCCCACAGACCTGGGGGCTGCGGGCTTTCCTGCTGCCTTCAGCCTCAAAATCACCCTTTCTCACTTGGCGCCGCGCCAGGCACAAAAATGGCCATACGGCTGGAGATGGGTCCCCCGCCCAAGGAGCCAGCAGGGAAAACTATGCCTTGTTCTAAAGCTCTTTGGGAACCGCTTGCATAGCCCCACAGACCTGGAGCCTCTGCGGGCTTTCCTGCTACCTTCAGCCTCGACACGACCCTTTCCCACTTGGTGCCGCGCCAGGCACAAAAATGGCCATATCGTTGGAGATGGGTCCCCTGCCCAAGGAGGCCGCAGGGAAAACTATGCCTTGTTCTAAAGCTCTTTGGGAACCGCTTGCGTAGCCCCACAGACCTGGGGGCTGCAGGCTTTCCTGCTGCCTTCAGCCTCAAAGCCTCCCTTTCCCACTTGGCGCCGCGCCAGGCACAAAAATGGCCATACGGCTGGAGATGGGTCCCCCGCCCAAGGAGCCAGCAGGGAAAACTATGCCTTGTTCTAAAGCTCTTTGGGAACCGCTTGCGTAGCCCCACAGACGTGGGGGCTGCAGGCTTTGCTGCTGCCTTCAGCCCCAAAACCACCCTTTCCCACTTGGCGCTGCGCCAGGCACAAAAATGGCCTATATCTAGAGATGGGTCCCCCGCCCAAAGAGCCAGCACGGAAAACTATGCCTTGTTCTAAAGCTCTTTGGGAACCGCTTGCGTAGCCCCACAGACCTGGAGGCTCTGCAGGCTTTCCTGCTGCCTTCAGCCTCGACACCACCATTTCCCTTTGGGCGCCGGGCCAGGCACAGAAAAGGCCTGTGGCTGGAGATGGGTCCCCCGCCCAAAGAGCCAGCAGGGAAAACTATGCCTTGTTCTAAAGCTCTTTGGGAACCGCTTGCGTAGCCCCACAGACCTGGGGGCTGCGGGCTTTCCTGCTGCCTTCTCACTCAAAACCACTCTTTCCCACTTGGCGCCGCGCCAGGCACAATAATGGCCATACGGCTGGAGATGGGTCCCCTGCCCAAGGAGCCAGCAGGGAAAACTATGCCTTGTTCTAAAGCTCTTTGGGAACCGCTTGCGTAGCCCCAGAGACCTGGGGACTGTGGACCTTCCTGCTGCCTTCAGCCTCAAAACCACCCTTTCCCACTTGGCACCGTGCCAGGCACAAAAATGGCCATAATGCTGGAGATAGGTCCCCCGCCGAAGGAGCCAGCAGGGAAAACTATGCCTTGTTGTAAAGCTCTTTGGGAACCGCTTGCATAGCCCCACAGACCTGGGGGCTGCGAGCTTTCCTGCTGCCTTCAGCCTCAAAATCACCCTTTCTCACTTGGCGCCGCGCCAGGCACAAAAATGCCATACGGCTGGAGATGGGTCCCCTGCCCAAAGAGCCATCAGGGAAAACTGTGCCTTGTTCTAAATCTCTTTGGGAACCGCTTGCGTAGCCCCACAGACCTGGGGGCTGCGGGCTTTCCTGCTGCCTTCAGCCTCAAAATCACCCGTTCTCACTTGGCGCCGCGCCAGGCACAAAAATGGCCATACGGCTGGAGATGGGTCCCCCGCCCAAAGAGCCATCAGGGAAAACTATGCCTTGTTCTAAAGCTCTTTGGAAACCGCTTGCGTAGCCCCACAGACCTGGGGGCTGCGGGCTTTCCTGCTGCCTTCATCCTCCAAACCACCCTGTCCCTCCGGGCGCCGCGCCAAGCAGAAAAATGGCCATATGGCTGGAGATGGGTCCCCCGCCCAAAGAGCCAGCAGGGAAAACTATGCCTTGTTCTAAAGCTCTTTGGGAACCGCTTGCGTAGCCCCACAGACCTGGGGGCTGCGGGCTTTCCTGCTGCCTTCAGCCTCAAAACCACCCTTTCCCACTTGGCGCCGCGCCAGGCACAAAAATGGCCATACGGCTGGAGATGGGTCCCCCGCCCAAGGAGCCAGCAGGGAAAACTATGCCTTGTTCTAAAGCTCTTTGGGAACCGCTTGCATAGCCCCACAGACCTGGAGCCTCTGCGGGCTTTCCTGCTACCTTCAGCCTCGACACCACCCTTTCCCACTTGGTGCCGCGCCAGGCACAAAAATGGCCATATCGTTGGAGATGGGTCCCCTGCCCAAGGAGGCAGCAGGGAAAACTATGCCTTGTTCTAAAGCTCTTTGGGAACCGCTTGCGTAGCCCCACAGACCTGGGGGCTGCAGGCTTTCCTGCTGCCTTCAGCCTCAAAGCCTCCCTTTCCCACTTGGCGCCGCGCCAGGCACAAAAATGGCCATACGGCTGGAGATGGGTCCCCCGCCCAAGGAGCCAGCAGGGAAAACTATGCCTTGTTCTAAAGCTCTTTGGGAACCGCTTGCGTAGCCCCACAGACCTGGGGGCTGCAGGCTTTGCTGCTGCCTTCAGCCCCAAAACCACCCTTTCCCACTTGGCGCTGCGCCAGGCACAAAAATGGCCTATATCTAGAGATGGGTCCCCCGCCCAAAGAGCCATCAGGGAAAACTATGCCTTGTTCTAAAGCTCTTTGGGAACCGCTTGCGTAGCCCCACAGACCTGGAGGCTCTGCAGGCTTTCCTGCTGCCTTCAGCCTCGACACCACCATTTCCCTTTGGGCGCCGGGCCAGGCACAGAAAAGGCCTGTGGCTGGAGATGGGTCCCCCGCCCAAAGAGCCAGCAGGGAAAACTATGCCTTGTTCTAAAGCTCTTTGGGAACCGCTTGCGTAGACCCACAGACCTGGGGGCTGCGGGCTTTCCTGCTGCCTTCTCACTCAAAACCACCCTTTCCCACTTGGCGCCGCGCCAGGCACAATAATGGCCATACGGCTGGAGATGGGTCCCCTGCCCAAGGAGACAGCAGGGAAAACAATTTGTTATAGATTGTGGCCCAATAATTGACAGGAACCAGTCCAATTAATCAAATTAGTTTATTAAGCAAGCGGCAACAAGCAAAACAGCGCTGGGCGGCCGGGGAGTCTTTGCTCCGCCAACGGCGCACACCCACTCCCCGAAAGTAGTTGATTATATACTCTTCTGGTTCCCGTATATGTGTCAATCCTGGTATATTCCGTGTCTAAGCGACGTGTTGCTAGGGGGTCGGTCTTGTCCCGCCTCCTGATGGTCGTGAGACTGAAGGCTCCTCATCTTTATCAGTGTCCTTGGGGAGACTCTTTTCAGCTTATCTTCACAAATTAGCTCTTCCCTTTGAAGTGTTAAAACACACCAGATGCCTGTGATTTAGACCTTGAGGTGTCAAAGTGCCCCAGACAGCACACCGGATGCCTGTGATTTAGGCCTTTTTAGGTATCAAAGTGCACCAGATAACACGCTGGATGCCTGCGATTCAAGTATGTGAAGAGTCGAAACAATGTAAGTTTTCACCGGCCTTTAAGAAAGCATGATTTGATTAACAAACATGATTCTATTTATCACAATCCTCCCTTTTTTTTTTTTTTTTTTTTTTTTTTTTTTTTTATTTACCATTTTGTTCATCAAATCTTTGGAGTTCAGCGTGACTTAAAACTAATGTTTCTTCTATTGCTGGTTCCTGATCTAATGACTCGTATTTAGCTCTGAGAAGCATTAAATGGGCAGCTTCCAGTCTGCCCTTTACAATTTCAATTACTCTGTTCAATATACAAGGGCCAAATGTTAATCCCAAAATTAATAGTAGCATAGGTCCCGCAATGGTAGATAATAGCGTAGTCATCCATGGGGAATAATTGAACCAAGATTCATACCAACTTTGCTGTGCTTCTCTTTCTTTCTTTCTTTTTTCTAATCCTTCTCGTAGTTTTGTCATGGTGTCCCTAACTACTCCAGTGTGGTCTGCATATACGCAGCATTCCTCATCCAGAGCAACACACAACCCCCCTTGCTGTGCAAACAATAAGTCCAATCCTCGACGGTTTTGTAGTGCTACTTCTGATAAGGATCTCAGGGAGGCCTCTAAGGCACTAATAGATTTCTCTACTTTTTCGAGGTCTTCATCTACAGCTGCTCTAAGGGAATTGAATTGTTGATTTTGTTGAATTAAGGAGGCTGTCCCTGTACCGACTCCAGCTACACCTAAAGCTACCAGCGTAGCCACTGTTAGGGCCGTAAAGGGTTCTCGTTTATTCAAATGATGTTTTGGGACTGTTTGATATTCATAGGCAAATTCCTCTGGGTGATATATAATCTTAGGAACTATTAACACTTGGATACAATAATCCTGGTTTTCATTGAATAATTTCAGCGATAAGCAAGGAGTTACTCCAATGGAGGAGCAGACCCATTTGGTATTCTTTGCTGGTAATAACCAGTCAGCTGGTGGTTTCCTATTTGAGGGGATCATGGTTTTACACAAGTGCTTCTTATTGTGGGGCACATTCCCAATGCACCTCCCCTGTCCGGTTACTTGAGCCAATGTAATTCCCTGGCTCTGACTGATTTCCTTTTTCCACAGACATTGTGAGGGGTTTGACCCATTGATTCGTTTAGGGTTAGCAGTTACTCCAATTGCCTCATAAAAAGGTGGCCGAATGTGATAGCACAGCCAGCAATGCTCTGTCAAGTTTGGATAGGTAGCATTCAATACTTGATAACTGGCTTGCACCAATTTCCAAAGAGAATTGCCCCTAGGTTCCTGGGTGTTAATATGTGTTGCTGTTGTTGTAGTAGTCCCAGTATCTGTTCCATTAGGTATCTCCTCATCTGACGAGAGGGATATTTCTCCCGCTAGTACTTCATTCGGTCCCACCAGATCAGGGTCATTAGGGACTATTTCTTTCTTTATGTATATGAGTCCCCCTCTATCGCTTCCAGGTTCCCAATACCGTATTCCCCATGTTTTTCCCAGAAGCCACCCCTCATCAAGAGGTTGTCGTACAGTTAATTCTAGATGGATGCAATTTCCGAGATTGATAATTCCCCCAGATCGATCACGCTGTGGGGGCCTGCATCCCTGAGGGCCCCATTGAACTGTCAAGTATTTATCCGGCCCTGCTACTGGGTTCCAATTTGAGGCGATTGTTTCACATCCCCAGTACGCACAATAATACTGGTTGGGAGCATTGCAATATGTTCTCCCGGAGTTGGAGCTTGGACACAGATAATACCCCATAAGATTTAAACAGGGTTTTATGGGAGCTAACTCACATAAGTGTGTTTTAAATGTCGGTGCCCCAGGACTCGTGACAGTTTGAATCACGTGATGATCTTCCCACCTACTTAATGTCCATTTAAATGGTTGGTGAGAGTATCCGTGTACACCTACAAGATTTAGTAAAATCAGAATTAGAGTGTGGCGAGAAGGGTGGAAACCCGGCCGGCTAATAAGTTTAGTTAGAACACTCACTGCAATTACCCAGTCCTTTGTAGTGCTATCACTCCTCCTGGGGCATTTCGTGCGATTCCCTTGGTTAACACTGAGGCAGTCCTCCCAGTGGCTTTGTACAGTCCCACTCCGTGGGTTCTGTTCTCCACAGCTTTGTACTCCTCTGCCTCGCTCGTCGACTCGGGTGCTTCGAGCCACGAGGGGTATCATCTTCTCGGCAGCAGGGGTAGTCTTCAGGAGAATAAATGCAATTTTTAGTCGCTTGCTTCTGCACATTTCAGGTGAATCGCACTGAACCCCTTTAGGTGTCTTGCAACAACACACTGTAATAATGTCAATTACAAATGGAGCAGGTTCGCGAGGG
Organism: Rissa tridactyla; assembly: GCF_028500815.1. Taxonomy (NCBI): domain Eukaryota; kingdom Metazoa; phylum Chordata; class Aves; order Charadriiformes; family Laridae; genus Rissa; species Rissa tridactyla. Next base: position 6,751,175 of record NC_071487.1, read on the forward strand.
TGATAGCAATAGTACTCGGGTTTAATACCCCGTGCAAATATCTCCCGCCATTCACTAGATTGCTCCTGGATTTCACCATTAAATATTTTTACGTTTAGAGCCAATTTGGTGAGCTCACGCTCTTTGTCCTCACAAGGGTGGCAAACCCCTCGAGGGGGTATCCCGTAACGGCAATGGGTCCCCCTCCGTTCTCGACACCCTTTACAAATAAAACAAATAAAAAGGATAACAATTACAGCTCAGAATGTCACACTTGATTCTTATGTCCCCTGTATCACCGTAACCGTACTCCACCGATATGCTGTAGTCGCTCACTTGTACCACAGTTATATGTGTGTCCATTTACAACCTCCTGAAGGCAATCTTCAGATCTCCAGGCGGGCTTGTCACTTCCCAAGAACAGTCTTTTAATGGTCCTTTTACGCGGCTCGCATGAGTCCAGCCTCTCTCTGCTGTCCGGATGGCTGTTTCTGTGGTGAGTAAAACGAGATAGGGCCCTTCCCAACGGGGGGTTAATGAGGACTCTTTCCATGATTTGATTAACACTTTGTCTCCTGGCTTTATGTTATGCATGGCTACATCCAAGGGGGGTCTCTGTACTACTAAGCCCTTATTCCGCAGCTTTTCTCTCCTAGCCATGAGTTGAATTATATAAGGTCTAATTTGTGAATTTTCAAGTTGGGGATGGTCCTGCGGAATTTCTAAATCGTATGGCATCCCATATAACATTTCAAAGGGGGAAATTCCTACATCAGTTCGAGGCTGTGTTCTTATATTCAGTAGTGCTAAGGGGAGGCACTTTACCCATGACATCTTAGTTTCTAACATCAATTTTGTGAGCTGTTTCTTTATTTCCCCATTTACTCTTTCTACCTTTCCCGAGCTTTGTGGATGCCAGGGAGTATGATATTCCCATTTTGTCCCCAAAGAGGAGAGGGCTTCCCTTGCTATTCTTGAAACAAAATGTGAGCCCCTATCAGAGTCTATTACCTCTATGGATCCATACCTAGGGATTATATTTTCCAGCAGAGTCTTCACTACGGTTTGAGCGGTGGCTCTTGCTGTCGGGAATGCTTCCACAAAATGGGTTAGGTGGTCTATGATTACCAATAAGTATTTATATCGTCCCACCTTTGGAAGTTCAGTGAAGTCTAGCTGGATTTTAGCAAATGGTCTGTGAGCCAGTTCCCTTCCCCCCAGGGCTTTTTCCCGTAAGTGATGTTTATTGACCCTTTTGCATGTCATACATTCGCTAACTATTCTCTTTGCTATATTATATACACCAATGCACATATACTTTGTGGCAAACTGATCCACTAACGCCTGAGTTCCCCAATGGGTGCTCTCATGGAATTTCTGCATGATTTTTAAAGCCAGAGGTTTTGGGAGAACTTCCCGGCCATCCGGGAGTTTCCACTTTCCTTTTTCTGTCTCCCTGATTCCCATCTGAGTCAGCTTATCTTTTTCCTGCACTGTAAAACTCAGGATTGAGTGAATTTTTCCGTGTAGATGGCAATGGCTATATTTGGGGTTGCCACATTCATCATAAATTAAACATCTGCAAGGGACTGCATCGATTCCAAAATCCTTCCAACACTCATAACATGGGAATTCGTCTGATTCCCTTCCGCAATTTATACAGTCCTCCCGAGTTCTTTTAGTCTGGATCACCATTAATGCTGCTCTTTTTGCTTCTTGATCAGCAAGATTGTTTCCTCTGACTAATGGGCTTAATCCTTTTTGGTGTCCTTTTAAATGTACTACGGCTATTCCCGCTGGTCCTCGTAATGCTTGTAAAACCTGGATTATTAATTCCTGGTGTATTAATCCTTTTCCTTGAGAATTTATTAAACCTCTTTCTTCCCAAATTTTTCCAAAAGTATGCACTACGCCAAAGGCATATTTTGAATCCGTATATATGGTTCCAATTTTACCTTTTAAAAGTTGCAAGGCTCTTAATACAGCATATAGTTCACAAGCCTGTGCAGACCAACTAGGGCTCAGAGGTCCTGATTCTATTACACTAAATGTGTTTCCATCAATGATTGCAAATCCTGATTTTCTCTTTCCTTCAACTACCCGGGATGATCCATCTACAAATAGCTTTTCTCCTTCTCCAAGTTCTTCCTCATCTAAATCTGGTCTGATTTTCGTTTGCTCCTCAATGTTGTAAAGACAATCATGATTTATTTTGTCACTCGGCTCCCCATACAAAAACTGTGCTGGATTCTGCACGCTTGTTACCGCGAGTTCCAATTTGGGAGAGGAAATTAGGATGCCTTCATATTTTAGGAGTCGGGCGTCTGTTATCCATTTGTCAGCTTTTTGTTGCAAAATTCCCCTGATGTTGTGAGGTGATAATACCCTCAATTCTCCTCCATAGGTAATTTTATGGGCTTCCTCTACCAAAAGGGCTGCGGCTACTACCGCTTGAAGGCAGGTAGGCCAACCCCTACTTACGGGGTCCAGGAGTTTAGAGAAGTATCCCACAGGTTTCTTTCTTTCTGCCCATTCTTGTGCTAATACCCCAAATGCGGTCCCTTCATCAACATTGATAAATAGATAAAATGGTCTCTTTACATCTGGCAGGCTTAAAACTGGGGCATTTACTAAATCAGTTTTCAGTGTTTCTAATTGTTTATCATCATCCTCCGACCATTTCAATAATCCATCCTTAGTTAATTTGGTGTAGAGGAACTTCACCTTTTTGCTATAGTTCTCAATCCATTGCCTGCAATAGCCAAAGAGACCTAATAATTGCCTAACCTGTCTTTTAGTTCTAGGAGCCGGTAATGACAATATGCCATTCACCCTTTCGGGGTCTAATATCTTAGTTCCCTTGCTTAATCTGTGTCCCAGATATTTTACTTCTTTCTCAACAAATTGTAGTTTTGATTTTGTTACTTTCAATCCTTGTAAACTCAAAAAATTTAGTAACTTAATACTTTCCTGCCTCACTTTGTCTTCGCTATCACTAGCTAGGAGCAAATCATCCACATATTGGACCAGTGTGACTCCTTCACTTAACTCATACCCCTTCAGGATTTGTTCTAAGGCTTGTCCGAACAAGTTCGGAGATTCGGTAAACCCTTGGGGCAATACCGTCCACCGTAATTGTTGTTTCCGATGGTTATCTGGGTCTTCCCATTCAAAAGCAAAGTAATCTCGGCAATCTTCTTTGAGGGGGCATGCCCAGAATGCATCCTTCAGATCTATTACACTATACCATTGATTATCGGGCCCTATTTGACTCAGGAGGGTGTGTGGATTCGCCACCACCGGGAATCTAGCTATTGTTCTCTGGTTAATTTCTCGTAAGTCATGTACTAACCTATATTTTCCATCCGGCTTTTTTACAGGCAGGATGGGAGTATTAAAAGGAGACATACAGGGTTCTAGCAACCCCTTTTCAAGTAATCTTTGGATCTCAGGTTTCAAACCTAGCCTCCCTTCTCTAGGAAGGGGGTATTGTTTTATCCTGACTGGTATTTCTGGATTCTTTATTGTTACTGAAAAGGGTTCAATATCTAATTTACCTACTGTTTCCGGGGTGTACCAGACTTCAGGATTTATTTTCTCTTCATCTATTTCTCGTAAGGGACACAATTTAATTTTTAGTTTTTCATTTTCTACTTCTAAGCCAATTCCTAATTCAGTCATCAAATCTCGGCCTAATAAATTATAGTCTGCTTCAGGCATTAGCAGCAGGGACCCCACCCCTACCTTAGAATGGGTTTCAAAAAACACATCCTTTATTACGGGTACTCCAAAAGGTTCTCCTTTTGCTCCAATAACCTGTATAGTCGCCGAGGATATTTTACATCCTTGGGGCAATTTTTGAACGGTAGATCTTTCTGCTCCCGAGTCCACTAGGAACTCAATTTCTTGTTGCTGGGGACCCACTTTTAGTTTTATCAAGGGCTCTGTTTTTTCTCGGGTTCCCAGCAAATAGAGCCCCTGACACCCCTAGTCTTCTTTGAACATTTTCTCATCCATCATTCTCTTTCTGCAGTCCTTTTTAACATGCCCTTTTCTTCCACAATAAAAACAAACCACAGTTCCCCATTCTCTCCCCCTTAAAGGTTTTCGGGTCTCCTGTCTTATCTGGCGAGTTTCAAACCCTTTTCCAGGGGTTGACGTCCTTTGCCCTTCTCTGACTGCAGCTACCAACATTCCGACTTGTTTCTTATGTATTTCCTCCTCCCTGCGGACATACACTTTCTGGGCTTCCCGTAACAATTCATCCAAACCCCTATCCTGCCAATCCTCCATTTTCTCCAGTTTCTTTCTAATGTCCGTCCATGATTTAGCTACAAATTGGGTTTTTAACAAGGCTTGCCCTACCGGTGTACTAGGGTCCAGCCCTGAATACAATTGGAGGTTCTTTCTCAATCTCTCTAACCATTCCGTAGGGGTTTCATCTTTCTTTTGATGTTCACTAAAGGCTTTGTTTATATTCTGTCCCCTAGGGACAGATTCTCTTATCCCCTGGACAATTATGGTCCTCAGATCTTGCATATGGCCTCTGTCTATTTCGTTTTGGTTATTCCAATTAGGTTTCTGAAGAGGCCATTTAATATCTGCCACAGGACCCTGCTGGTGTTGTTGGTCCCAAATCCTCATCCCAGCTCTCCTGATCATTTCCCTTTCTTCTGCAGTGAACAATATGCCCAATATGGCCTGCAGTTCATCCCAGGTATAAATGTTGGGTCCTAGGAACTGGTCTACCCGTTCTGAAACTCCTAGGGGATCCTCTAACAAGTTTCCCATTTCTTTCTTAAATTCCCTAACGTCTCCGGAGTTCAGAGGGACAGAAACATATCCCATGCCAGGTTGCGCTCCCCCCATAGCAACTTCCCTAAGCGGATATAAATTACTTTTATCCTCCCCCATCCTAGTTTGACTTCGAGTTACTCGTCTAGTTTCAGAAGAACCAGAGGGAGAGTCTGTATTGAATAAGTCTGGCGCTGTTGGGGGCGGTGAAGGCTGTGGCGGTGGTGCTGGTGGTACATAAGGGGGGGGTGAGGTAGGGATTTCATCCTCATCCCGGGGTTTTTTCCTACCCCCCTGTTTCTTCTCTCTCAAGTGATACAGATTTACTCTCGTCTCTGACCTTATCCACAAGTGTGCATATTCACTCTCCTCCAGGCTAAAGAGTTCCTTAGAATTAACATAAATATGTAAAGCCTGGCATATCCAATCTTCAAAGGACCCAAAAACGGGCCAATACAGGTGGTCACTTCTAATTTGTTTCCCACCCCAAACTTCCATACAATAATGTATCATTTTTGCTTTATCCTTACCCTGCCTAGAAGGGTAATCATCCCAATATTTAATCATTAATCCTAACGGACTGTCTGGCGGTATCTGGGGTAACCTAACCTTAGGCACCGACCCACCCATGGGATCAGAAGGCTTGCTTTTCTTCTGTCCCATCTTCCGGAGTGCCTTCACACACACACACAATCTTTTCCCCCTGTTCGTGGCCCAGTCCCTCGCGGGAGATGGGAACCGCACTACTAAGGGGTCCGCACTTGCTTCGTCCTCAAGTGGACGTCTCACACAGGCACACTCCAGGATACCCAACCCCAACCGAACGGATCACCGGCCTATACTTACTCACTCCTGAGTCTTCGTTCGGGTCTTCGTGCACAAAGTTTACGGGGTTGCCGGCTTTTATTTGCTTGCTGCCGAATTTCGAGTTCGTCGGTAGAGGTTTTGGGTGTAAAAACCCCCAACAGGGGCCGCTTACTCAGCGGGGCGCCCCCCCCGTGAGGTTTACAGCCAAATTGCCTCTATCCGAGTCACGGCACCAAATTTGTTATAGATTGTGGCCCAATAATTGACAGGAACCAGTCCAATTAATCAAATTAGTTTATTAAGCAAGCGGCAACAAGCAAAACAGCGCTGGGCGGCCGGGGAGTCTTTGCTCCGCCAACGGCGCACACCCACTCCCCGAAAGTAGTTGATTATATACTCTTCTGGTTCCCGTATATGTGTCAATCCTGGTATATTCCGTGTCTAAGCGACGTGTTGCTAGGGGGTCGGTCTTGTCCCGCCTCCTGATGGTCGTGAGACTGAAGGCTCCTCATCTTTATCAGTGTCCTTGGGGAGACTCTTTTCAGCTTATCTTCACAAATTAGCTCTTCCCTTTGAAGTGTTAAAACACACCAGATGCCTGTGATTTAGACCTTGAGGTGTCAAAGTGCCCCAGACAGCACACCGGATGCCTGTGATTTAGGCCTTTTTAGGTATCAAAGTGCACCAGATAACACGCTGGATGCCTGCGATTCAAGTATGTGAAGAGTCGAAACAATGTAAGTTTTCACCGGCCTTTAAGAAAGCATGATTTGATTAACAAACATGATTCTATTTATCACATATGCCTTGTTCTAAAGCTCTTTGGGAACCGCTTGCGTAGCCCCAGAGACCTGGGGACTGTGGACCTTCCTGCTGCCTTCAGCCTCAAAACCACCCTTTCCCACTTGGCACCGTGCCAGGCACAAAAATGGCCATAATGCTGGAGATAGGTCCCCCGCCGAAGGAGCCAGCAGGGAAAACTATGCCTTGTTGTAAAGCTCTTTGGGAACCGCTTGCGTAGCCCCACAGACCTGGGGGCTGCGAGCTTTCCTGCTGCCTTCAGCCTCAAAATCACCCTTTCTCACTTGGCGCCGCGCCAGGCACAAAAATGGCCATACGGCTGGAGATGGGTCCCCTGCCCAAAGAGCCAGCAGGGAAAACTATGCCTTGTTCTAAATCTCTTTGGGAACCGCTTGCGTAGCCCCACAGACCTGGGGGCTGCGGGCTTTCCTGCTGCCTTCAGCCTCAAAATCACCCGTTCTCACTTGGCGCCGCGCCAGGCACAAAAATGGCCATACGGCTGGAGATGGGTCCCCCGCCCAAAGAGCCATCAGGGAAAACTATGCCTTGTTCTAAAGCTCTTTGGAAACCGCTTGCGTAGCCCCACAGACCTGGGGGCTGCGGGCTTTCCTGCTGCCTTCATCCTCCAAACCACCCTGTCCCTCCGGGCGCCGCGCCAAGCACAAAAATGGCCATATGGCTGGAGATGGGTCCCCCGCCCAAAGAGCCAGCAGGGAAAACTATGCCTTGTTCTAAAGCTCTTTGGGAACCGCTTGCATAGCCCCACAGACCTGGGGGCTGTGGACCTTCCTGCTGCCTTCAGCCTCGACACCACGCTTTCCCACTTGGTGCCGCGCCAGGCGTAAAAATGGCCATATGGCTGGAGATGGGTCCCCTACCCAAAGAGCCATCAGGGAAAACTATGCCTTGTTCTAAATCTCTTTGGGAACCGCTTGCGTAGCCCCACAGACCTGGGGGCTGCGGGCTTTGCTGCTGCCTTCAGCCTCAAAACCTCCCTTTCCCACTTGGCGCCGCGCCAGGCACAAAAATGGCCGTACGGCTGGAGATGGGTCCCCCGCCAAAAGAGCCAGCAGGGAAAACTATGCCTTGTTCTAAAGCTCTTTGGGAACCGCTTGCGTAGCCCCACAGACCCGGGGGCTGCGGGCTTTCCTGCTGCCTTCAGCCTCGACACCACCCTTTCCCACTTGGCGCTGCGCCAGGCACCAAAATGGCCATACGGCTGGAGATGGGTCCCCCGCCCAAGGAGCCAGCAGGGAAAACTATGCCTTGTTCTAAAGCTCTTTGGGAACCGCTTGCGTAGCCCCACAGACCTGGGGGCTGCAGGCTTTGCTGCTGCCTTCAGCCCCAAAACCACCCTTTCCCACTTGGCGCTGCGCCAGGCACAAAAATGGCCTATATCTAGAGATGGGTCCCCCGCCCAAAGAGCCATCAGGGAAAACTATGCCTTGTTCTAAAGCTCTTTGGGAACCGCTTGCGTAGCCCCACAGACCTGGAGGCTCTGCAGGCTTTCCTGCTGCCTTCAGCCTCGACACCACCATTTCCCTTTGGGCGCCGGGCCAGGCACAGAAAAGGCCTGTGGCTGGAGATGGGTCCCCCGCCCAAAGAGCCAGCAGGGAAAACTATGCCTTGTTCTAAAGCTCTTTGGGAACCGCTTGCGTAGCCCCACAGACCTGGGGGCTGCGGGCTTTCCTGCTGCCTTCTCACTCAAAACCACCCTTTCCCACTTGGCGCCGCGCCAGGCACAATAATGGCCATACGGCTGGAGATGGGTCCCCTGCCCAAGGAGCCAGCAGGGAAAACTATGCCTTGTTCTAAAGCTCTTTGGGAACCGCTTGCGTAGCCCCAGAGACCTGGGGACTGTGGACCTTCCTGCTGCCTTCAGCCTCAAAACCACCCTTTCCCACTTGGCACCGTGCCAGGCACAAAAATGGCCATAATGCTGGAGATAGGTCCCCCGCCGAAGGAGCCAGCAGGGAAAACTATGCCTTGTTGTAAAGCTCTTTGGGAACCGCTTGCGTAGCCCCACAGACCTGGGGGCTGCGAGCTTTCCTGCTGCCTTCAGCCTCAAAATCACCCTTTCTCACTTGGCGCCGCGCCAGGCACAAAAATGGCCATACGGCTGGAGATGGGTCCCCTGCCCAAAGAGCCATCAGGGAAAACTGTGCCTTGTTCTAAATCTCTTTGGGAACCGCTTGCGTAGCCCCACAGACCTGGGGGCTGCGGGCTTTCCTGCTGCCTTCAGCCTCAAAATCACCCGTTCTCACTTGGCGCCGCGCCAGGCACAAAAATGGCCATACGGCTGGAGATGGGTCCCCCGCCCAAAGAGCCATCAGGGAAAACTATGACTTGTTCTAAAGCTCTTTGGAAACCGCTTGCGTAGCCCCACAGACCTGGGGGCTGCGGGCTTTCCTGCTGCCTTCATCCTCCAAACCACCCTGTCCCTCCGGGCGCCGCGCCAAGCACAAAAATGGCCATATGGCTGGAGATGGGTCCCCCGCCCAAAGAGCCAGCAGGGAAAACTATGCCTTGTTCTAAAGCTCTTTGGGAACCGCTTGCATAGCCCCACAGACCTGGGGGCTGTGGACCTTCCTGCTGCCTTCAGCCTCGACACCACGCTTTCCCACTTGGTGCCGCGCCAGGCACAAAAATGGCCATATGGCTGGAGATGGGTCCCCCGCCCAAGGAGCCAGCAGGGAAAACTATGCCTTGTTCTAAAGCTCTTTGGGAACCGCTTGCGTAGCCCCACAGACCTGGGGGCTGCGGGCTTTGCTGCTGCCTTCAGCCTCAAAACCTCCCTTTCCCACTTGGCGCCGCGCCAGGCACAAAAATGGCCGTACGGCTGGAGATGGGTCCCCCGCCAAAAGAGCCAGCAGGGAAAACTATGCCTTGTTCTAAAGCTCTTTGGGAACCGCTTGCGTAGCCCCACAGACCTGGGGGCTGCGGGCTTTCCTGCTGCCTTCGGCCTCAAAAGCACCCTTTCCCACTTGGCGCTGCGCCAGGCACCAAAATGGCCATACGTCTGGAGATGGGTCCCCCGCCCAATGAGCCAGCAGGGAAAACTATGCCTTGTTCTAAAGGTCTTTGGGAACCGCTTGCGTTGTCCCACAGACCTGGGGGCTGCGGGCTTTCCTGCCACCTTCAGCCTCAAAGCCACCCTTTCCCACTTGGCGCCGCGCCAGGCACAAAAATGGCCATATGGCTGGAGATGGGTCCCCCGCACAAAGAGCCATCAGGGAAAACTGTGCCTTGTTCTAAATCTCTTTGGGAACCACTTGCGTAGCCCCACAGACCTGGGGGCTGCAGGCTTTTCTGCTGCCTTCAGCCTCAAAGCCTCCCTTTCCCACTTCGCCCCGTGCCAGGCACAAAAATGGCCGTACGGCTGGAGATGGGTCTCCCGCCCAAAGAGCCATCAGGGAAAACTATGCCTTGTTCTAAAGCTCTTTGGGAACCGCTTGCGTAGCCCCACAGACCTGGGGCCTGCGGGCTTTTCTGCTGCCTTCAGCCTCCAAACCACCCTTTCCCTCCGGGCGCCGCGCCAAGCACAATAATGGCCATACGGCTGGAGATGGGTCCCCCGCCCAAAGAGCCAGCAGGGAAAATTATGCCTTGTTCTAAAGCTCTTTGGGAACCGCTTGTGTAGCCCCACAGACGTGGGGGCTGCAGGCTTTCCTGCTGCCTTCAGCCTCAAAGCCACCCTTTCCCACTTGGCGCCGCGCCAGGCACAAAAATGTCCATATGGCTGAGATGGGTCCCCCGCCCAAAGAGCCAGAAGGGAAAACTATGCCTTGTTCTAAAGCTCTTTGGGAACCGCTTCCGTTGTCCCACAGACCTGGGGGCTGCGGGCTTTCCTGCTGCCTTCAGCCTCGACACCACCCTTTACCACTTGACGCCGCACGAGGCACAATAATGGCCATACGGCTGGAGATTGGTCCCCTGCCCAAAGACCCAGCAGTGAAAACTGTGCCTTGTTCTAAGGCTCTTTGGGAACCGCTTGCGTAGCCCCACAGACCTTGGGGCTGCAGGCTTTCCTGCTGCCTTCAGCCTCAAAGCCTCCCTTTCCCACTTAGCGCCGCGCCAGGCACAGAAATGGCCATACGGCAGGAGATATGTGCCACGCCCAAAGAGCCATCAGGGAAAACTATGCCTTGTTCTAAAGCTCTTTGGGAATTGCTTCTGTGGCCCCGCAGACCTGGAGCTGCAGGCTTTCCTGCTGCCTTCAGCCTCAAAACCACCCTTTCCCACTTGGCGCCACGCCAGGCACAAAAATGGCCTATGGCTAGAGATGGGTCCCCCGCCCAAAGAGCCAGCAGGGAAAACTGTGCCTTGTTCTAAAGCTCTTTGGGAACCGCTTTTGTAGCCCCACAGAAATGGGGGCTGTAGGCTTTCCTGCTGCCTTCAGCCTCAAAGCCACCCTTTCCCACTTGGCGCCGCGCCAGGCACAAAAATGGCCATATGGCTGGAGATGGGTCCCCTGCCCAAAGAGCCATCAGGGAAAACTATGCCTTGTTCTAAAGCTCTTTGGGAACCGCTTGCGTAGCCCCACAGACCTGGGGGCTGCAGGCTTTCCTGCTGCCTTCAGCCTCCAAACCACCCTTTCCCTCCGGGCGCCGCGCCAAGCACAAAAATGGCCATATGGCTGGAGATGGGTCCCCCGCCCAAGGAGCCAGCAGGGAAAACTATGCCTTGTTCTAAAGCTCTTTGGGAACCGCTTGCATAGCCCCACAGACCTGGAGGCTCTGCGGGCTTTCCTGCTACCTTCAGCCTCGACACCACCCTTTCCCACTTGCCGCTGCGCCAGGCACAAAAATGGCCATACGGCTGGAGATGGGTCCCCCGCCCAAAGAGCCAGCAGGGAAAACTATGCCTTGTTCTAAAGCTGTTTGAGAACCGCTTGCGTAGCCCCACAGACCTGGGGGCTGCGGGCTTTGCTTCTGCCTTCAGCCTCAAAACAACCCTTTCCCACTTGGCGCTGCGCCAGGCACAAAAATGGCCATACGGCTGGAGATGGGTCCCCCGCACAAAGAGCCATCAGGGAAAACTATGCCTTGTTCTAAAGCTCTTTGGGAACCGCTTGCGTAGCCCCACAGACCTGGAGCTGCAGGCTTTCCTGCTGCCTTTAGCCTCAAAACCACCCTTTCCCACTTGGCGCCGCATCAGGCACAAAATTGGCCTATGGCTAGAGATGGGTCCCCCGCCCAAAGAGCCAGCAGGGAAAACTATGCCTTGTTCTAAAGCTCTTTGGGAACCGCTTGCGTAGCCCCACAGACCTGGGGGCTGCGGGCTTTCCTGCTGCCTTCAGCCTCAAAACCACCCTTTCCCACTTGGCGCCGCCCCAGGCACAAAAATGTCCGTAAGGCTGGAGATGGGTCCCCCGCCCAAAGAGCCAGGAGGGAAAACTATGCCTTGTTCTAAAGCTCTTTGGGAACCGCTTGCGAAGCCCCACAGACCTGGGGGCTGCGGGCTTTCCTGCTGCCTTCAGCCTCCAAACCACCCTTTCCCTCCGGGCGCCGTGCCAAGCACAAAAATGGCCATATGGCTGGAGATGCGTCCCCCGCCCAAGGAGCCAGCAGGGAAAACTATGCCTTGTTCTAAAGCTCTTTGGGAACCGCTTGCGTAGCCCCACAGACCTGGGGGCTGCGGGCTTTGCTGCTGCCTTCAGCCTCAAAGCAACCCTTTCCCACTTGGCGCTGCGCCAGGCACAAAAATGGCCTATTTCTAGAGATGGGTCCCCCGCACAAAGAGCCAGCAGGGAAAACTATGCCTTGTTCTAAAGCTCTTTGGGAACCGCTTGCGTAGCCCCACAGACCTGGGGGCTGCGGGCTCTCCTGCTGCCTTCTCACTCAAAACCACCCTTTCCCACTTGGCGCCGCGCCAGGCACAATAATGGCCATACGGCTGGAGATGGGTCCACTGCCCAAAGAGCCAGCAGTGAAAACTATGCCTTGTTCTAAAAGCTCTTTGGGAACCGCTTGCGTAGCCCCACAGACCTGGGGGCTGCGGGCTTTGCTGCTGCCTTCAGACTCGACACCACCCTTTCCCACTTGGCGCTGCGCCAGGCACAAAAATGGCCTATGGCTGGAGATGGATCCCATGCCCTAAGAGCCAGCAGGGAAAATTATGCCTTGTTCTAAAGCTCTTTGGGAACCGCTTGCGTAGCCCCACAGACCTGGGGGCTGCAGGCTTTGCTGCTGCCTTCAGCCTCGACACCACCCTTTCCCACTTGGCACCGCTCCAGGCACATAAATGGCCATACGGCTAGAGATGGGTCCCCCGCCCAAAGAGCCTGCAGGGAAAACTTTGTCTACAGTCAGTCAAGGTCGACGTACTCAACTCTGATAAGAAAGATCACATGTGTTCTTGTGGTGAGGGATATCAAGTGGAAATCCTTCTCGCGGAGTGATCAAGCGATTTAAACTTTTCATCATAATCCAAAGTCTGACATGCAAAACAATTTTCTAAGCAAAGCACAATACAGTGAGTATTAATAAAACAACAACAGAGTGAAGCATCTTGTTATAAAGTCCTGTAACTGTCGGTGACCATCCAAAAAGAGTATCTCCCCATCTATGTCCTCCCCCTCCCTTCACTCTTTCCAACGCTTGGTGTATTTCTTCAACCTGATGATGGACGGTAATCAAAGTTGTCTGTCTATTTTCCTGGGCCTCTTTCAAGAGTCGCTTCAATTCATTGTGTTTTAGCAGCTTCTTCACCAGGGAGAGATTCATTCCGATAGGGGTAGGCAACAATCTCGAATCAACGTATAATTAGGTTGTAGCAATTGAAAAGACGTAACAGGAGCTTAATAATTGAAGTCGCATCCCGTAACTTTGTGTTAGTAAAGTTCAAACACAAAGATTTGAGTGATTACTATGTCATCTCTGAATACAAGACTACAGGGAGACCTCATGCTAACGCACCCTTTCCCAATGTAGTCAAGCACAGTCTCTGGGGTTTCATCGGGATGTGTCTCAAAGTGACAAGCATTCTGGTTGGTGTCAAGACAAAGGTCTTGTGCTTTGAGAGTATTACTCTCACAAATGAATCCTTGTTGGTCTCGTGAAACGCATGCGTCAACATCAGCAGTTTGCCATTTAGTCTCATTTTGTCGTGCCCAACCTCTGTGCTGTGTTGGATAGAGTAGAGCTCCTTGGTGATTCAACCCCAGTGCGATGATTGGGTATACGGTGTATACTGAGGCATTGCGTATCGTTAAGACAAAAGCTGTGGCTTTGCTCTCAGTGGGATCGTAGGTGAAATTAACCAGATACCACCTGGACTGAAATTTTTTCTCAAATTCAATTGCGTTATCCCATATTACTTTTCGAATTTCGGTGGGCAAGGTGCCTTCTTCACCTTCCCTTATGATTGCGGCTGTCATAGATTGCATCCACAATTGGGCTCGGATACAACTAAGAGCCAAGGAAACATTGGTTTGGGTTGTACCAAGTGCATCTGTGATCAGCTGATGGTCTTTTTCACCCGTTTCTTCCCATTGAGGCAATATATTCGATAAAAGCCGTTGGTGGTTTCCCAATGCTAATAGAGAGGACCGTAGGGGATGTCTTAATTTGTCCAGATCAGTAGTGGTTGTGACTAGTTTGTTGGCAAGTATCTCAGCATCTATACTATTCAAGACTCCCAGGCCTGTTCCTAAGATACCAGTCGCATCCCTCTTCCGTCCGTGTGAAGTGGCAAGAGTTCGTTTGCGTAACCATGCTGACCATTCTGCATAAGATGTACTCAGGAATGGTAAGCAGGTGGGTTTGATCGCAGAGATTTTAATCTGCATTGACAATTCTGCTCGTTTGAGGGAATATGTGGGATTAAACAGTACCTGTTGTTGACCTGTGTGTGTTTAATAACGTAAGGGCCAATGTTGAAAATGTAAGGAGTTAGTCTAATGGAGGGCTTAGAAAAGAGAGAGGTGGGTTTTTTTCTCTTAGAAGAGAGAGCCTTTGAGAGTTTGTGGGGTGTAGGTTCTGGATTCATTTCAGCAAGTTCAGGTGTATTTGAGTCAATCATAAATGCAAATAACAATTCTGTGCCCTTGTAGCCCCAAATACAGTACACTACTGTAGGTTTGATGAAAGTGAAATTGTGCCAGCAATCTGAATTTGGCGCCATAATTTTGTAACAATCAGTGTTGTATTTGTCCGCTTTGGTAGAGTCTACATAGATGGTTTTAATTACAGTTGGCCTGTGGTGATTAGACCCCTTGATAAATCGGCAACCAATGTGTGTTCTTGTGGAATAATTACTAAATTGGCCAAGAATACAAAAATACAGCATTGTTCACACATTAAGGAAAGTCATAAAATCAAGAGGCTTCTGAGGTAGAATACAGCCGCAGCTAGCACACGAAGAATGCAACAGCTGTGATTCCCTGTACAAGGTTGTTTGCGAAACTACACGAGGGATGGAACGGAACGCGCTTGTTCCGTGGCCTTCCCTTGTGACGAATAGCAGATACGGGGACGAGATGGTACTACGGAACTGATAAGCGGCCTACACGCTACCCGAGCCAACATTTCGTCAAGTGTTGATGAAATGCTGTCCTTTTGTGCGAACTTTGCTCACCACAATGTACCAAAACACACCTCCATCCCGGAGGCTATCCGCCCCCGAGGTGTGAACACTCCTCCTTGAGTACATTAATCATAATAAAAGTACATATGACTAAAGTCACTCAAACTCCACTTTGAAGTTAAAAAAATAATATAAAAATAGCCCAAGAGAGAGGGGATGTCAGGGAAGACACCATCGCGAAGAATCCCACCGCTGTTTTCTGGGATCAGTCGACGGGCTGAGCCTTTCTTCCCCCCCATAAGGACGCCTTTGGGTAAGACTTCGATTACACCGAGTGCTTTCTCGGGGACTCTAGAAATTTCTCTAGAGAATCGCTACCCTACATTTATAGCCAGGCTGTATCGTTTATAATTTTGTCGCGCGTTTGTATATTTAACAATGTCTTTATTTGCACGTGCTTTGCAGACTGTATTTATCACCGGCAATCCTAAAGAACCTGTATATCTGTTGTTTAAATAAACTGCACTGGTTCAGTAGCTAGTCGTTTCGCTTTCTCACTGAACGCGACCAAAACTTGAGAGAGGCCGTGCTGGTTCAGGAGCACGACTAGACTGAAGGTGCAGCCCACTACTAGTGTCTCCAAATCGTAATAGTTGAACACATATTCAACGCGATTGGGCTGATAGTGCTGAATTGGGCATCACTCAGAATTGAAACCCAGCCGCACCTGGCCTCCCACCTCGGTGAGGAGTGTTAGAACGCAAGGGGGTTTATCTTCTGCCAAAACCGCTTGGCCCCGTTTCACGCAACAGAATTTGGCGTAGTCGGCAGGATTGCCATGGATAAACTGCTGCAAAAATATGATTGTGCCCCTTCCCAGGCTGGCAAGGAGTGGGCCCAAAAATTTTGGAAGGATGAAGAGAAAGTGGTGGAACGTATTGAAGAGCGTCGGGTTTCACAGAAGCTCAGAGCGGGGAAAGGCAAGGGTGTGATTTGTGCTGTGTTAGGCGCCTGTTTATCTTGTGCACAACAAGAAGCTAGAGAAACCCCTGCTCCTAATCTGATTTCA
This sequence comes from Rissa tridactyla, assembly GCF_028500815.1. Taxonomy (NCBI): domain Eukaryota; kingdom Metazoa; phylum Chordata; class Aves; order Charadriiformes; family Laridae; genus Rissa; species Rissa tridactyla. The sequence goes on from NC_071487.1 coordinate 6,767,151, forward strand.
GCTGTAGAATATGCAACCCTGAAATCGGAGAATGAGGTGCTGACGTCATCATTAGCCTTGCAAAAGGAGACAGGAGAAAGATTAAGAACTCAAGTCGATAAGCTTGTGAGTGAGAATGAATGTTTAGGAAACCGGAATGCTCAACTTGGGAGTGAAAATCGCCAACTTAAAATGTTATTGGAAAGGGTGACCGGGCTCTTAGATAAATGCAGCCCTCGACCCAGGTCCAACAGATTCGTAAGTTAATGTGTTATCCAAATTCCGGAACCCAGACTGGAGATTTTTTTGTCTAATAGTGAGGATGATGAAGAAGATGAGGAGGAAAGGACTTTTACTTTGAAATCCCAAGTTTTTCCTTTACGTCCTCTGGTTAAAACTGAAACTGCAGTTGATGATGGTGATGAAATTCACACCACTGTGCGTACCGTTCCATGGACACCAACCGAGTTAACAAAAATAAGGGAGAAATATTCGAGGCGACCAGAAGAGTCAGCTGTTGAGTATGTGTGGCGAGTTTCTTCTGAAGGGGGGCACAGAATTATGCTGAGTGAGGAAGAAGCAGGAGACTCTTGGGGACCAGGAGTGTTTTTAACCACTATGCCTGGGGATCATAATTATTCCCTAACCGCTCGAGCAGCCTGTTGGGCAGGGGGTATGGATCCGCGAGAGAGGGGGAGCCGTTAGAGATTAGAGCTACAGGCTACTCTGATCTGTTTGCGGCTGTACGGAAAGCAGCTTGTCTGCAAGCCATGTATGACAGAGAGGAATTTTGGAAATCCCCAATGTCAGCCCCTATCGACCCGGATCGATTAGCCCCTCTCATCCGTGGTCTTCCCGGTTGCCTGAAACCGTTCCTTGTTCGCACTCAAGATCGTATACGGGATGCTCGGGGTGCTCATGGGCGGGGCCGTCGTCACTACATGCCCACCTGGAATGTACAGGAAATAGATCAATATGGGCGCCGAATGGGCTGGGCCAGCCTAACTAGTGAGAAATCCTCCGAACACCCGCGAAAGGTTCGCCAAGTCCAAACTCACACTCAAAACCCTAAATCAGAGGGAAGGTTTAAGCCTGATAAGGACTGAAATGAGTTGTGGCGTAAAGCCCTACAATTAGGGGTGCCCCGACAATTCTTGCACGGTGACCCTACGGGAGATCTCCGTACGCTAGTCCAATCTCTAACTAGAAAGACTAATGCGGCTGGGGAGAAAAGTCTAACCAGAGAATCCCCAAGTCGTGAGAAAATTGTGCCTTCTGCACCGGAACGTAACTTGATTGATTTGACAGAGTCCCAGCCAAAACACTCCTATCCCCGGGGAGGGCAGTGAGCCACCCTGTCCGGCAGGTACTAGCAATCCAATGGCGCTCTCATAAAGACTCCGAACCCGTTATTGTCATTCCTGTTGGACCCCCGGAAGATATTGGTAAATTTTATTATTGATACCGGAGCCCAAATGTCTGCAATCACTAACGAAACAGCACAACTTCTAGGTATAAATCCCACCCGACGCAGAGTCAACTTCACAGGAATTGATGGTGTGGTAAAAACATGCCCCACTGCAAAAATTAACCTCTGGTTGCCGGGAGAGCAGCGAATGACTAGGGCAGAAGCGTTAGTGGGTGCCTCACGTACTAACCTCCTAGGATTTGACGTACTGCGTGGGCGAATGTGGAAACTCCCAGATGGAGATGGAACTGTGTGGAGTTTTGCAGGACGCAAAAAAGGATTAGACACAGTTAAATTGGGGCTATTAGAAACATCTATACTTTTGCCTCCTTCTAAAATTACCAACGTCCGACAGTACCCACTGCCTGCAGCTGCACTTGCAGGAGCAGACGGGGTGGTATCAGATTTAGAAAAAAGAAACATCATTAAGAGGACTCACTCGCCTTATAATTCACCGGTGTGGCCAGTAAAGAAACCAAAAAGGCAATGGCGTTTCACAGTAGATTACGGAAAATTAAACGCCAACACTGCACCCCTGACGGCTGCAGTTCCGACTATCGCGGAAATTGTGACAATGATAAAAGGAGCTGCCCATGCTTGGGTGGCTGCCTTAGATGTTAAAGACATATTTTTTTATGATTCTCCTCCTTGACCAGGACAAAGCGCAGTTTGCATTCACATGGAAAGGAGTCCAATTTACCTTTAACGGCTTTCCGCAAGGATACAAACATTCCCCCACTATTGCCCATAATGCTTTGGCTAAAGTGCTATCAGAGATTCCTGTTTCACAGGGATGTACGGTATACCAATATATCGACGACATCTTAATAGGGGGAGAGAGCCAAGAAAGTGTACAAGACATGATGCAAAACATCCGAAAAACGTTATCAGATTTGGGATTGGAAATTCCCGACTCAAAGTGTCAGGGACCCGCACAGGAAGTTAAACTCCTGGCGGGTCTGGTGGATTAAGGGAGCTGCTTCCGTCCCTCAGGATACCCTGAAAAAAATAGAACATGGACAGAATCCTTCCAGCACGAAGGAGTTACAGCAAGTCCTAGGAACTTTAAGTTATTGGCGTAAACACATCCCTGGCTTTTCCATCATTGCTCGCCCCCTTGATTGTTTGCTCAAAAAAGGTAAATCCTGGGAGTGGACTGAACAACGTACTAATGCACTAGAATTGCTAATAAAAGAGCTAAGGTTATTCCAACAACTTGGCCCCATACATCCAACTGACCCTGTCCACGTAGAATGGGGGTTCAGTGAACATGGTTCCCGTTGTAATTTATGGCAGAAGGGACCAGCAGGACCAGAGAGACCATTAGAATTTAGCTCTCACGCCTTAATGATACTGAGAGCAGATATTCAGACCTGGAGAAGGGTTTACTGTCCCTGGTGCGAGCGTTGCAACGAGCAGAGCAGATAAGGAGAGAACAGAGCGTGATTGTTCGAGGCCCTTTTCGACTCGTAGATGTGGTCCGTAAAGGGACAGCACCGCCAGCCGGCATTGCCCAGAAACCCACAGTTCGAAAGTGGTATGCTTATTTAGAAGGCATTAATGATATCATGCCAATCTCTGAAGGTAGTATCAAAGTATCCATGCTCCAGAAGGATATAGATGGTGCCCTATTGTTCCAATCCCCACCAAACAGACCATCTCCGATCCAAGAAGCACCTCCTTTGAGGGACAGCAGTGATCTTACAGGAGTGTGGTTTACTGGTGTGTCATCTCACCGTGAGAACAGCAAGTGGAAATACAAGGCCGTAGCACTGGAAGTAGCAACGGGGGAAAGAGCAATTGAAACAGGAGAAGGTAGGGCACAAGTAGGGGAACTCAGAGCCGTCCTACTAGCTGCACAACATGGGGCTACTTACATTTACACTGACTCACATGCTGTTTTTAAAGGAGCCACTGAATGGCTAGGACACTGGGCAGCCAATGATTGGCAGGTGAATAGAGTCCCAATCTGGGAGACAGACAGTTGGAAGCAACTGTTGGAAAGAGGAGGACAGAGACCATTGCACATTGCTTGGGTAAAAGGCCACGATCGTTCAAACTCGATGACTGCTCAGTTCAACCAACAGGTAGATGGCCTCACGCGGCTACAACAAATTGACATTGTAGATGATGGTCGGGAATGGGAACGCTTACTCGAATGGTTACATATTAAGCCTGGCCATACAGGCCGTGCTGATCTGTATCAGGAAGGTCTAGCCCGGGGGTGGCCTGTGTCGGTTAAGCTGTGCGAATAAGTAGTAACTGCCTGGTCACAATGTCGCCTACGACTCAGCAAAGATCATCCGAGTAAGGCGCCTCCCTTACACATGCGGGACAAGAAAGCATTGTGGCATTCATAGCAGCTTGATTATATTGGGCGCTTGAGATCATCAGGTGGGAAAAGATATGTCCTGGTAGGAGTGGAGATTATCTCCAGCCTCAGTGTGGCCACCAGCTTCAAAACAGCTACCAGGGACAACACAGTGAAAGGCCTAAAAGGGTGGCTCAGCACACTTCCCCTTCCCGAGGAAATCCAAAGTGATAACGTTTCACACTTTACCGCTTGGGTGGTACAAGATTGGGCCAAAGAAGAAGGGATTCGATGGGTATTTCATACTCCCTATTATCCTCAGGCTAATGGCATTGTTGAATGCACCAACGGATTGGTTAAGCGTTTTGCAAAAACTCATAAATCATAAGGGAAGGTGAAGAAGGCACCTTGCCCACCGAAATTCGAAAAGTAATATGGGATAACGCAATTGAATTTGAGAAAAAATTTCAGTCCAGGTGGTATCTGGTTAATTTCACCTACGATCCCACTGAGAGCAAAGCCACAGCTTTTGTCTTAACGATACGCAATGCCTCAGTATTCACCGTATACCCAATCATTGCACTGGGGTTGAATCATCAAGGAGCTCTACTCTATCCAACACAGCACAGAGGTTGGGCACGACAAAATGAGACTAAATGGCAAACTGCTGATGTTGACGCATGCGTTTCACGAGACCAACAAGGATTCATTTGTGAGAGTAATACTCTCAAAGCACAAGACCTTTGTCTTGACACCAACCAGAATGCTTGTCACTTTGAGACACATCCCGATGAAACCCCAGAGACTGTGCTTGTCTAGATTGGGAAAGGGTGCGTTAGCATGAGGTCTCCCTGTAGTCTTGTATTACAGACGACAAAGGCTTGAGACCATGGCCACTCTGGGTCTCTCTGACTACAAACAACAGGGAATAAAAAGGTGAAACTGAATAGCATCAATTCCATCTGCCAATTCGTCATTTTAGAATTTGGGCCTCCAAATAGCCATACATCATAAAAGTAGTATTATTGCCAGGATCAATGTCAGGATTCCCTGGAGACAGTCAAAGGTAGCGTAGGCCAATCCGTCTGTACAGCTCATCCAAGGTTCCTGTAAGACATAAAGGAAAAGAAAATCTGCTCGGTCTTATTCGACCGACGGGGTTAAAAAGAAGGTGCGATCCACCGGGTGCTGATCCGGTGTATCTTCCCTGAACAATCCTTGGCTTCCCATGCATAGGGATTTTTGCTCCGTCCCATTTTGAGGCATTTTCACTAGCACAGGTAGTCCAGGGTGAAATCTTCCGGGGTATTTTCCCGGTTCATTGGCAGCCTTTGGAGAGATAATGTTGGCAGGTACACAGAAAGCTTTCATTTTAGGACAGCCGTCTCCACTCCATCTGTTATTTAGTTGATAGATGGCATCATCCAATCGCAAATGCCAACCAGGTTCATGACTTTTTGCAAAACGCTTAACCAATCTATTGGTGCGTTCAACAATGCCATTAGCCTGGGGATAATAGGGAGTATGAAATACCCATCGAATCCCTTCTTCTTTGGCCCAATCTTGTACCACCCAAGCGGTAAAGTGTGAAACGTTATCACTCTGGATTTCCTCGGGAAGGGGAAGTGTGCTGAACCACCCTTTTAGGCCTTTCACTGTGTTGTCCCCGGTAGCTGATTTGAAACTGCTGGCCATACTGAGGCTGGAGATAATCTCCACTCCTACCAGGACATATCTTTTCCCACCTGATGATCTCAAGGGCCCAATATAATCAAGCTGCCATGAATGCCACAACGCTTTCTTGTCCCGAATGTGTAAGGGAGGCGCCTTACTCGGATGATCTTTGCTGAGTCGTAGGCGACATTGTGACCAGGCAGTTACTATTTGTTCGCACAGCTTAACCGACACAAGCCACCCACCTTCCCGATACAGGTCAGGACGGTCTGTGCGGCCACATTTAACATGTAACGATTCAAGTAAGCGTTCCCATTCCCGACTATCATCTACAATGTCAATTTGTTGTAGCCGCGTGAGGCCATCTACCTGTTGGTTGAACTGAGCAGTCATCGAGTTTGAACGATCGTGGCCTTTTACCCAAGCAATGTGCAATGGTCTCTGTCCTCCTATTTCCAACAGTTGCTTCCAATTATCTGTCTCCCAAACTGGGACTCTATTCACCTGCCAATCGTTGGCTGCCCAGTGTCCTAGCCATTCAGTCGCTCCTTTAAAAATAGCATACGACTCAGCGTAAAAGGAGGTGGCTCCATGTTGTGCAGCTAGTAGGACGGCTCTGAGTTCCCCTACCCTCCCCTGTTTCAATCGCTCTTTCTCCCGTTGTTACTTCCAGTGCTACGGCCTTATATTTCCACTTATTGTTTTCACAGTGAGATGACGCACCAGTAAACCACACTCCTGTAAGATCACTGCTGTCCCTCAAAGGAGGTGCTTCTTGGATCGGAGATGGTCTGTTTGGTGGGGATTGGAACAATAGGGCACCATCTATATCCTTTGGTATCCTTGTGAAGTAGCCTTGGATACTTTAACACTGCCTTCAGAGACTGGCTTGATTTCATTAATGCCTTCTAAATAAGCATACCACTTTCAAACTGTGGGCTTCTGGGCAATGCCGGCTGGTGGTGGTGTCCCTTTACGGACCACATCTGGGAGGCGAAAAGGCCCCAGGAAAGATCACACTCTGTTCTCTTCTTATCTGCTCTGCTCGTTGCAACGCTCGCACCAGGGACAGTAAACCCTTCTCCAGGTCTGAATAGCTGCTCTCAGTATCATTGAAGGAGTGGGAGCTAAATTCTAATGGTCTCTCCGGTCCTGCTGGTCCCTTCTGCCATAAATTACAACGGGAACCATGTTCACTGAGCCCCCATTCTACATGGACAGGGTCAGTTGGATGTATGGGGCCAAGTTGTTGGAATAACCTTAGCTCCTTTATTAGTAATTGCAGAGCATTAGTGTGTTGTTCAGTCCACACCCAGGATTTACCCTTTTTTGGCAAGCTATGAAGGGGGCGAGCAATGATGGAAAAGCCAGGGATGTGTTTACGCCAATAACTTAACGTTCCCAGGACCTGCTGTAACTCCTACACGCTGGATGGATTCTGGCCATGCTCTATTTTTTCCAGGGTATCCTGAGGGACAGAAGCAGCTCCCTTAATCCACCAGACCCCCCAGGAGTTTAACTTCCTGTGCTGGTCCCTGACACTTTGAGTCGGGAATTTCCAATCCCAGATCTGATAATGTTTTTCGGATGTTTTCCATCATGTCTTGTACACTTTCTTGGTTCTCTCCCCTATTAAGATATCATCAATAATATATTGGTATACTGGTAATATATTGGTAATCTCTGATAGCACTTTAGCCAAAGCATTATGGGCAATAGTGGGGGAATGTTTGTATCCTTGCGGAAAGCGGATAAAGGTATATTGGACTCCTTTCCATGTGAATGCAAACTGCGCTTTGTCCTGCTCAAGGAGGAGAATCATAAAAAAATATGTCTTTAACATCTAAGGCAGCCACCCAAGCATGGGCAGCTCCTTTTATCATTGTCACAATTTCCGCGATAGTCGGAACCGCAGCGGTCAGGGGTGCAGTGTTGGCGTTTAATTTTCCGTAATCTACTGTGAAACGCCATTGCCTTTTTGGTTTCTTTACTGGCCACACCGGTGAATTATAAGGTGAGTGAATCCTTTTAATGATGTCCCTTTTTTCTAAATCTGATACCACTCTGTCTGCTCCTGCAACAGCAGCTGCAGGCAGTGGATACTAGAGGACAGCAGAGATTTAGAGGGAGGGAAAGGTATGGAAGCTTCCAATAGACTCAATTTCACTGTGTCTATTACTTTTTCAAATCCTGCAAAACTTCACACTGTGGAGACATCATTAAGAAAAGTCATTAAGAAAACCCCGGGCGGCAGGCTTTCGTGGCGCCTTCAGCCTCAAAACCACCATTTCCCACTTGGCACCGCACCAGGCACAAAAATGGCCATATGGGTGGAGATGGGTCCCCCGCCCAAAGAACCAGCAGGGAAAACACTGCCTTGTTCTAAAGCTCTTTGGGAACCGCTTGCGTAGCCCCACAGACCTGGGGGCTGCGGGCTTTCCTGCTGCCTTCAGCCTCAAAACCACCCTTTCCCTCTGGGCGCCGGGCAGGCACAAAAAAGGCATATGGCTGGAGATGGGTCCCCTGCCCAAAGAGCCATCAGGGAAAACTATGCCTTGATCTAAAGCTCTTTGGGAACCGCTTGCGTAGCCCCACAGACCTGGGGGCTGCGGGCCTTCCTGCTGCCTTCAGGCTCGACACCACCCTTTCCCACTTGGTGCCGCGTCAGGCACAGAAATGGCCATACGGTTGGAGATGTGTCCCCTGCCCAAAGAGCCAGCAGGGAAAGCTATGCCTTGTTCTAAAGCTCTTTGGGAACCGCTTGCGTAGCCCCACAGACCTGGGGGCTGTGGGTCTTCCTGCTGCCTTCAGCCTCGACACCACCCTTTCCCAATTGGTGCCGCGCCAGGCACAAAAATGGCCTTATGGCTGGAGATGTGTCCCCCGCCCAAAGAGCCAGCAGGGAAAACTATGCCTAGTTCTAAAGCTCTTTGGGAACCGCTTGCGTTGCCCCACAGACCTGGGGGCTGCGGGCCTCCCTACTGCCTTCAGCCTCAAAATCACCCTTTCCCTCTGGGCGCCGGGCAGGCACAAAAAAGGCATATGGCTGGAGATGGGTCCCCTGCCCAAAGAGCCAGCAGGGAAAACTATGCCTTGTTCTAAAGCTCTGTGGGAACCGCTTGCGTAGCCGCACAGACCTGGGGGCTGCGGGCTTTCCTGCTGCCTTCAGCCTCAAAACCACCCTTTACAACTTGGCGCCGCGTCAGGCACAAAAATCTCCATACGGCTAGACATGGGACCCATGCCCAAAGATCCAGCAGGAAAAAACTATGCCTTGTTCTAAAGCTCTTTGGGAACTGCTTGCGTAGCCCCAGAGACCTGGGGGCTGTGGGCTTTCCTGCTGCCTTCAGCCTCGACACCACCCTTTCCCACTTGCCGCCGCGCCAGGCACAAAAAAGGCCTATGGCTGGAGATGGGTCCCCCGCCCAAAGAGCCAGCAGGGAAAACTATGCCTTGTTCTAAAGCTCTTTGGGAACCGCTTGCGTAGCCCCACAGACCTGGGGGCTGCCGGCTTTCCTGCTGCCTTCAGCCTCAAAACAACCCTTTCCCACTTGGCGCCGCGCCAGGCACAAAAATGGCCATACGGCTGGAGATGGGTCCCCTGCCCAAGGATCCATCAGGGAAAACTATGCCTTGTTCTAAAGCTCTTTGGGAACCGCTTGCGTAGCCCCACAGACCTGGGGCCTGCAGGCTTTCCTGCTGCCTTCAGCCTCAACACCACCCTTTCCCACTTGGCGCCGCGCCAGGCACAAAAATGGCCATACGACTGGAGATGAGTCCCCTGCCCAAGGAGCCAGCAGGGAAAACTATGCCTTGTTCTAAAGCTCTTTGGGAACCGCTTGCGTAGCCCCACAGACCTGGGAGCTGCAGGCTTTCCTGCTGCCTTCAGCATCAAAACCACCCTTTCCCACTTGGCGCTGCGCCAGGCACAAAAATGGCCATACTGATGGAGATGGGTTCCCCGCCCAAAGAGCCAGCAGGGAAAATTATGCCTTGTTCGAAGGCTCTTTGGGAACCGCCTGCGTAGCCCCATAGACCTGGGCGCTGCGGGCTTTCCTGCTGCCTTCAGCCTCAAAGCCACCCTTTACAACTTGGAGCCGCGCCTGGCACAAAAATGGCTATACGGATGGACATGGGTCCCAAGCCCAAAGAGCCAGCAGGGAAAACTATGCCTTCTTCTAAAGCTCTTTGGGAACCGCTTGCATAGCCCCACAGACCTGGGGGCTGCGGGCTTTCCTGCTGCCTTCAGCCTCAAAACCACCCTTTCCCACTTTGTGCCGCGTCAGGCACAAAAATGGCCATACGGTTGGAGATGGGTCCCCTGTCCAAGGAGCCAGCAGGGAAAATTATGCCTTCTTCTAAAGCTCTTTGGGAACTGCTTGCATAGCCCCTCAGACCTGGGGGCTGCAGGCTTTCCTGCTGCCTTCAGCCTCAAATTCATCCTTTCCCACTTGGCGCCGCACCAGGCACATAAAGGGCCATATGGCTGGAGATGGGTCCCCCGCCCAAAGAGCCAGCAGGGAAAACTATGCCTTGTTCTAAAGCTCTTTGGGAACCACTTGCGTAGCCCCACAGACCTGGGGGCTGCGGGCTTTCCTGCTGCCTTCAGCCTCAAAACCACCCTTTCCCTCTGGGTGCCGCGCCACGCACAAAAAAGGCCTATGGCTGGAGATGGGTCCCGTGCCCAAAGAGCCAGCAGGGAAAACTATGCCTTGTTCTAAAGCTCTTTGGGAACCGATTGTGTAGCCCCACAGACCTGGGGGCTGCGGGCTTTCCTGCTGCCTTCAGCCTCAAAGCCACCCTTTACAAATTGGCGCCATGCCAGGCAGAAAAATGGCCATACGGTTGGAGATGGGTCCCCTGCCCAAGGAGCCAGCAGGGAAAACTATGCCTTGTTCTAAAGCTCTTTGGGAACCGCTTGCGTAGCCCCACAGACCTGGGGGCTGCGGGCCTTCCTGCTGCCTTCAGGCTCGACACCACCCTTTCCCAATTGGTGCCGCGTCAGGCACAAAAAAGGCCTATGGCTGGAGATGGGTCCCCCGCCCAAAGAGCCAGCAGGGAAAGCTATGCCTTGTTCTAAAGCTCTTTGGGAACCGCTTGCGTAGCCCCACAGACCTGGGGGCTGTGGGCCTTCCTGCTGCCTTCAGCCTCGACACCACCCTTTCCCAATTGGTGCCGCGCCAGGCACAAAAATGGCCTTATGGCTGGAGATGTGTCCCCCGCCCAAAGAGCCAGCAGGGAAAACTATGCCTAGTTCTAAAGCTCTTTGGGAACCGATTGCGTTGCCCCACAGATCTGGGGGCTGCAGGCTTTCCTGCTGCCTTCAGCCTCAAAATCACCCTTTCCCACTTGGCGCCGCACCAGGCACATAAAGGGCCATATGGCTGGAGATGGGTCCCCCGCCCAAAGAGCCAGCAGGGAAAGCTATGCCTTGTTCTAAAGCTCTTTGGGAACCGCTTGCGTAGCCCCACAGACCTGGGGGCTGCGGGCCTTCCTGCTGCCTTCAGCCTCGACACCACCCTTTCCCACTTGGTGCCGCGTCAGGCACCAAAAAGGCCTATGGCTGGAGATTGGTCCCCCGCCCAAAGAGCCAGCAGGGAAAGCTGTGCCTTGTTCTAAAGCTCTTTGGGAACCGCTTGCGTAGCCCCACAGACCTGGGGGCTGCGGGCTTTCCTGCTGCCTTCAGCCTCAAAACCACCCTTTCCCACTTGGCGCCGCGCCACGCACAAAAAAGGCCTATGTCTGGAGATGGGTCCCCCGTCCAAAGAGCCAGCAGGGAAAACTATGCCTTGTTCTAAAGCTCTTTGGGAACCGCTTGCGTAGCCCCATAGACATGGGGGCTGCGGGCTTCCCTGCTGCCTTCAGCCTCGACACCACCCTTTCCCACTTGGCGCTGCGCCAGGCACAAAAATGGCCATACGGCTGGAGATGGGTCCACTGTCCAAGGTGGCAGCAGGGAAAACTATGCCTTGTTCTAAAGCTCTTTGGGAACCGCTTGCGTAGCCCCACAGACCTGGGGGCTGAGGGCTTTCCTGCTGCCTTCAGCCTCAAAACCACCCTTTCCCACTTGGCGCCACGCCAGGCACAAAAATGGCCATACGGATGGAGATGGGTCCCCCGCCCAAAGAGCCAGCAGGGAAAACTATGCCTTGTTCGAAGGCTCTTTGGGAACCGTTTGCGTAGCCCCACAGATCTGGGGGCTGCAGGGTTTCCTGCTGCCTTCAGCCTCAAAACCACCCTTTCCCTCTGGGCGCCGGGCCAGGCACAAAAAAGGCCTATGGCTGGAAAAGGGTCCCCCGCCCAAAAAGCCAGCAGGGAAAATTATGCCTTGTTCTAAAGCTCTTTGGGAACCGCTTGTGTAGCCCCACAGACCTGGGGGCTGCGGGCTTTCCTGCTGCCTTCAGCCTCGACACCACCCTTTCCCACTTGGCGCCGTGCCAGGCACAAAAAAGGCCATATGGCTAGAGATGGGTCCCCCACCCAAAGAGCCAGCAGGGAAAACTATGCCTTGTTCTAAAGCTCTTTGGGAACCGCTTGCGTAGCCCCACAGACCTGGGGGCTGCAGGGTTTCCTGCTGCCTTCAGCCTCAAAACCACCCTTTCCCACTTGGCGCCGCGCCAGGCACAAAAATGGCCATATGGCTGGAGATGGGTCCCCCGCCCAAAGAGCCAGCAGGGAAAATTATGCCTTGTTCTAAAGCTCTTTGGGAACCGCTTGCGTAGCCCCACAGACCTGGGGGCTGCGGGCTTTCCTGCTGCCTTCAGCCTCAAAGCCACCCTTTACAATTTGGCGCTGCGCAAGGCACAAAAATGTCCATACGGCTGGAGAAGTGTTCCCTGCCCAAGGAGCCAGCAGGGAAAACCATGCCTTGTTCTAAAGCTCTTTGGGAACCGCTTGCGTAGCCCCACAGACCTGGGGGCTGCGGGCTTTCCTGCTGCGTTCAGCCTCGACAACACCCTTTCCCACTTGGTGCCGCGTCAGGCACAAAAATGGCCATATGGCTGGAGATGGGTCCCCTGCCCAAAGAGCCAGCTGGGAAAACTATGCCTTGTTCTAAAGCTCTTTGGGAACCGCTTGCGTAGCCCCACAGACCTGGGGGCTGTGGGCCTTCCTGCTGCCTTCAGCCTCGACAACACCCTTTCCCAATTGGTGCCGCGCCAGGCAGAAAAATGGCCTTATTGCTGCAGATGTGTCCCCCGCCCAAAGAGCCTTCACGGAAAACTATGCCTTGTTCTAAAGCTCTTTGGGAACCGCTTGCGTAGACCCACAGACATGCGGGCTGCAGGCTTTCCTGCTGCCTTCAGCCTCAAAACCACCCTTTCCCTCTGGGCGCCGCGCCAGGCACAAAAATGGCCATATGGCTGGAGATGGGTCCCCCGTCCAAAGAGCCAGCGGGGAAAACAATGCCTTATTCTAAAGCTCTTTGGGAACCACTTGGGTAGCCCCACACACCTCCGGGGTGCAGGCTTTCCTGCTGCCTTAAGCCTCAAAACCACCCTTTACAACTGGGCGCCGCGCCAGGCACAAAAATCTCCATACGGCTGGACATGGGACCCATGCCCAAAGATCCAGCAGGGAAAACTATGCCTTGTTCTAAAGCTCTTTAGGAACTGCTTGCGTAGCCCCACAGACCTGAGGGCTGCGGGCTTTCCTGCTGCCTTCAGCCTCGACACCACCCTTTCCCACTTGGCGCCGCGCCAGGCACAAAAAAGGCCTATGGCTGGAGATGGGTCCCCCGCCCAAAGAGCCAGCAGGGAAAACTATGCCTTGTTCTAAAGCTCTTTGGGAACCGCTTGCGTAACCCCACAGACCTGGGGGCTGCGGGCTTTCCTGCTGCCTTCAGCCTCAACACCACCCTTTCCCACTTGGCGCCGCGCCAGGCACAAAAGTGGCCATATGGGTGGAGATGGGTCCCCCGCCCAAGGAGCCAGCAGGGAAAACTATGCCTTGTTCTAAAGCTCTTTGGGAACCGCTTGCGTAGCCCCACAGACCTGGGGGCTGCAGGCTTTCCTGCTGCCTTCAGTCTCAACACCACCCTTTCCCACTTGGCGCCGCGCCAGGCACAAAAATGGCCATACGGCTGGAGATGGGTCCACTGTCCAAGGTGGCAGCAGGGAAAACTATGCCTTGTTCTAAAGCTCTTTGGGAACCGCTTGCGTAGCCCCACAGACCTGGGGGCTGAGGGCTTTCCTGCTGCCTTCAGCCTCAAAACCACCCTTTCCCACTTGGCGCCACGCCAGGCACAAAAATGGCCATACGGATGGAGATGGGTCCCCCGCCCAAAGAGCCAGCAGGGAAAACTATGCCTTGTTCGAAGGCTCTTTGGGAACCGTTTGCGTAGCCCCACAGATCTGGGGGCTGCAGGGTTTCCTGCTGCCTTCAGCCTCAAAACCACCCTTTCCCTCTGGGCGCCGGGCCAGGCACAAAAAAGGCCTATGGCTGGAAAAGGGTCCCCCGCCCAAAAAGCCAGCAGGGAAAATTATGCCTTGTTCTAAAGCTCTTTGGGAACCGCTTGTGTAGCCCCACAGACCTGGGGGCTGCGGGCTTTCCTGCTGCCTTCAGCCTCGACACCACCCTTTCCCACTTGGCGCCGTGCCAGGCACAAAAAAGGCCATATGGCTAGAGATGGGTCCCCCACCCAAAGAGCCAGCAGGGAAAACTATGCCTTGTTCTAAAGCTCTTTGGGAACCGCTTGCGTAGCCCCACAGACCTGGGGGCTGCAGGGTTTCCTGCTGCCTTCAGCCTCAAAACCACCCTTTCCCACTTGGCGCCGCGCCAGGCACAAAAATGTCCATACGACTGGAGATGGGTCCCCCGCCCAAAGAGCCAGCAGGGAAAACTATGCCTTGTTCTAAAGCTCTTTGGGTACCGCTTGCATAGCCCCACAGACCTGGGGGCTGCAGGCTTTCCTGCTGCCTTCAGCCTCAAAACCACCATTTCCCTCTGGGCGCCGGGCCACGCACAAAAATGGCCATACGGCTGGAGATGTGTTCCCTGCCCAAGGAGCCAGCAGGGAAAACTATGCCTTGTTCTAAAGCTCTTTGGGAACCGCTTGCGTAGCCCCACAGACCTGGGGGCTGAGGGCTTTCCTGCTGCCTTCAGCCTCGACAACACCCTTTCCCACTTGGTGCCGCGTCAGGCACAAAAATGGCCATATGGCTGGAGATGGGTCCCCCGCCCAAAGAGCCAGCAGGGAAAACTATGCTTGTTCTAAAGCTCTTTGGGAACCGCTTGCGTAGCCCCACAGACCTGAGGGCTGCGGGCTTTCCTGCTGCCTTCAGCCTCGACAACACCCTTTCCCACTTGGCGCTGCGCCAGGCACAAAAATGGCCTTGTTGCTGCAGATGTGTCCCCCGCCCAAAGAGCCTTCACGGAAAACTATGCCTTGTTCTAAAGCTCTTTGGGAACCGCTTGCGTAGACCCACAGACCTGGGGGCTGCAGGCTTTCCTGCTGCCTTCAACCTCAAAACCACCCTTTCCCTCTGGGCGCCGTGCCAGGCACAAAAATGGCCATATGGCTGGAGATGGGTCCCCCGTCCAAAGAGCCAGCAGGGAAAACAATGCCTTATTCTAAAGCTCTTTTGGAACCACTTGGCTAGCCCCACACACCTCCGGGGTGCAGGCTTTCCTGCTGCCTTAAGCCTCAAAACCACCCTTTACAACTTGGCGCTGCGCCAGGCACAAAAATCTCCATACGGCTGGACATGGGACCCATGCCCAAAGATCCAGCAGGGAAAACTATGCCTTGTTCTAAAGCTCTTTAGGAACTGCTTGCGTAGCCCCACAGACCTGAGGGCTGCGGGCTTTCCTGCTGCCTTCAGCCTCGACACCACCCTTTCCCACTTGGCGCCGCGCCAGGCACAAAAAAGGCCTATGGCTGGAGATGGGTCCCCCGCCCAAAGAGCCAGCAGGGAAAACTATGCCTTGTTCTAAAGCTCTTTGGGAACCGCTTGCGTAGCCCCACAGACCTGGGGGCTGCAGGCTTTCCTGCTGCCTTAAGCCTCAAAACCACCCTTTCCCACTTGGCGCCGCGCCAGGCACAAAAATGGCCATACGGCTGGAGATGGGTCCCCTGCCCAAGGAGCCAGCAGGGAAAACTATGCCTTGTTCTAAAGCTCTTTGGGAACCGCTTGCGTAGCCCCACAGACCTGGGGGCTGCAGGCTTTCCTGCTGCCTTCAGCCTCAAAACCACCCTTTCCCACTTGGCGCCGCGCCAGGCACAAAAGTGGCCATATGGGTGGAGATGGGTCCCCCGCCCAAAGAGCCAGCAGGGAAAACTATGCCTTGTTCTAAAGCTCTTTGGGAACCGCTTGCGTAGCCCCACAGACCTGGGGGCTGCAGGCTTTCCTGCTGCCTTCAGTCTCAACACCACCCTTTCCCACTTGGCGCCGCGCCAGGCACAAAAATGGCCATACGGCTGGAGATGGGTCCACTGTCCAAGGAGCCAGCAGGGAAAACTATGCCTTGTTCTAAAGCTCTTTGGGAACCGCTTGCGTAGCCCCACAGACCTGGGGGCTGCAGGCTTTCCTGCTGCCTTCAGCCTCAAAACCACCCTTTCCCACTTGGCGCCGCGCCAGGCACAAAAGTGGCCATATGGGTGGAGATGGGTCCCCCGCCCAAAGAGCCATCAGGAAAACTATGCCTTGTTCTAAAGCTCTTTGGGAACCGCTTGCGTAGCCCCCCAGACCTGGGGGCTGCAGGCTTTGCTGCTGCCTTCAGCCTCAAAACCACCCTTTCCCACTTGGTGCCACGGCAGGCACAAAAATGGCCATATGGGTGGAGATGGGTCCCCCGCCCAAAGAGCCAGCAGGGAAAACTATGCCTTGTTCGAAGGCTCTTTGGGAACCGCTTGCGTAGCCCCACAGACTTGGGGGCTGCAGGCTTTCCTGCTGCCTTCAGCCTCGACACCACCCTTTCCCACTTGGTGCCACGGCAGGCACAAAAATGGCCATATGGGTGGAGATGTGTCCCCCGCCCAAAGAGCCAGCAGGGAAAACTATGCCTTGTTCTAAAGCTCTTTGGGAACTGCTTGCGTATCTCCCCAGACCTGGGGGCTGCGGGCTTTCCTGCTGCCTTCAGCCTCGACCCCACCCTTTCCCACTTGGCGCCGTGCCAGGCACAAAAAAGGCCATATGGCTAGAGATGGGTCCCCTACCCAAAGAGCCAGCAGGGAAAACTATGCCTTGTTCTAAAGCTCTTTGGGAACCGCTTGTGTTGTCCCACAGACATGGGGGCTGCGGGCTTTCCTGCTGCCTTCAGCCTCAAAACCACCCTTTCCCACTTGGCGCCACGCCAGGCACAAAAATGTCCATACGGCTGGAGATGGGTCCCCCGCCCAAAGAGCCAGCAGGGAAAACTATGCCTTGTTCTAAAGCTCTTTGGGTACCGCTTGCATAGCCCCACAGACCTGGGGGCTGCAGGCTTTCCTGCTGCCTTCAGCCTCAAAACCACCCTTTCCGTCTGGGCGCAGGGCCACGCACAAAAATGGCCATACGGCTGGAGATGTGTTCCCTTCCCAAGGAGCCAGCAGGGAAAACTATGCCTTGTTCTAAAGCTCTTTGGGAACCGCTTGCGTAGCCCCACAGACCTGGGGGCTGCGGGCTTTCCTGCTGCCTTCAGCCTCGACAACACCCTTTCTCACTTGGCGCCGCGACAGGCACAAAAATGGCCATATGGCTGGAGATGGGTCCCCCGCCCAAGGAGCCATCAGGGAAAACTATGCCTTGTTCTAAAGCTCTTTGGGAACCGCTTGCGTAGCCCCACAGACCTGGCGGCTGTGGGCCTTCCTGCTGCCTTCAGCCTCGACACCACCCTTTCCCACTTGGCGCCGCGCCACGCACAAAAAAGGCCTATGGCTGGAGATAGGTCCCCCGCCCAAAGAGCCAGCAGGGAAAACTATGCCTTGTTCTAAAGCTCTTTGGGAATCGCTAGCGTAGCCCCACAGACCTGGGGGCTGCGGGCTTTCCTGCTGCCTTCAGCCTCGACAACACCCTTTCCCACTTGGTTCCGCATCAGGCACAAAAATGGCCATATGGCTGGAGATGGGTCCCCTGCCCAAAGAGCCAGCAGGGAAAACTATGCCTTGTTCTAAAGCTCTTTGGGAACCGCTTGCGTAGCCCCACAGACCTGGGGGCTGCGGGCTTTCCTGCTGCCTTCAGCCTCAAAACCACCCTTTCCCTCTGGGCGCCATGTCAGGCACAAAAAAGGCATATGGCTGGAGATGGGTCCCCCGCCCAAAGAGCCAGCTATGAAAACTATGCCTTGTTCTAAAGCTCTTTGGGAACCGCTTGCGTAGCCCCACAGACCTGGGGCCTGCAGGCTTTCCTGCTGCCTTCAGCCTCAACACCACCCTTTCCCACTTGGCGCCGCGCCAGGCACAAAAATGGCCATACGGCTGGAGATGAGTCCCCTGCCCAAGGAGCCAGCAGGGAAAATTATGCCTTGTTCTAAAGCTCTTTGGGAACCGCTTGGGTAGCCCCACAGACCTGGGGGCTGCAGGCTTTGCTGCTGCCTTCAGCCTCGACACCACCCTTTCCCACTTGGCGCCACGCCAGGTACAAAAATGGCCATACGGATGGAGATGGGTCCCCCGCCCAAAGAGCCAGCAGGGAAAACTATGCCTTGTTCGAAGGCTCTTTGGGAACCGCTTGCGTAGCCCCACAGATCTGGGGCCTGCAGGGTTTCCTGCTGCCTTCAGCCTCAAAACCACCCTTTCCCTCTGGGCGCCGGGCCAGGCACAAAAAAGGCTTATGGCTGGAAAAGGGTCCCCCGCCCAAAAAGCCAGCAGGGAAAATTATGCCTTGTTCTAAAGCTCTTTGGGAACCGCTTGTGTAGCCCCACAGACCTGGGGGCTGCGGGCTTTCCTGCTGCCTTCAGCCTCAAAACCACCCTTTCCCACTTGGCGCCGCGCCAGGCACAAAAATGGCCTATGGCTGGAGATGGGTCCCCCGCCCAAAGAGCCAGCAGGGAAAATTATGCCTTGTTCTAAAGCTCTTTGGGAACCGCTTGCGTAGCCCCACAGACCTGGGGGCTGCGGGCTTTCCTGCTGCCTTCAGCCTCAAAGCCACCCTTTACAACTTGGCGCTGCGCAAGGCACAAAAATGTCCATACGGCTGGAGATGGGTCCCCCGTCCAAAGAGCCAGCAGGGAAAACTATGCCTTGTTCTAAAGCTCTTTGGGTACCGCTTGCATAGCCCCACAGACCTGGGGGCTGCAGGCTTTCCTGCTGCCTTCAGCCTCAAAACCACCCTTTCCCTCTGGGCGCCGGGCCACACACAAAAATGGCCATACGGCTGGAGATGTGTTCCCTGCCCAAGGAGCCAGCAGGGAAAACTATGCCTTGTTCTAAAGCTCTTTGGGAACCGCTTGCGTAGCCCCACAGACATGCGGGCTGCAGGCTTTCCTGCTGCCTTCAGCCTCAAAACCACCCTTTCACTCTGGGCGCCGCGCCAGGCACAAAAATGGCCATATGGGTGGAGATGGGTCCCCAGCCCAAAGAGCCATCAGGGAAAACAATGCCTTATTCTAAAGCTCTTTGGGAACCACTTGGGTAGCCCCACAGACCTCCGGGGTGCAGGCTTTCCTGCTGCCTTCAGTCTCAAAACCACCCTTTACAACTTGGCGCCGCGCCAGGCACAAAAATCTCCATACGGCTGGACATGGGACCCATGCCCAAAGATCCAGCAGGGAAAACTATGCCTTGTTCTAAAGCTCTTTAGGAACTGCTTGCGTAGCCCCACAGACCTGGGGGCTGCGGGCTTTCCTGCTGCCTTCAGCCTCGAAACCACCCTTTCCCACTTGGCGCCGCGCCAGGCACAAAAAAGGCCTATGGCTGGAGATGGGTCCCCCGCCCAAAGAGCCAGCAGGGAAAACTATGCCTTGTTCTAAAGCTCTTTGGGAACCGCTTGCGTAACCCCACAGACCTGGGGGCTGCAGGCTTTCCTGCTGCCTTCAGCCTCAAAACCACCCTTTCCCACTTGCCGCCGCGCCAGGCACAAAAATGGCCATACGGCTGGAGATGGGTCCACTGTCCAAGGAGCCAGCAGGGAAAACTATGCCTTGTTCTAAAGCTCTTTGGGAACCGCTTGCGTAGCCCCACAGACCTGGGGGCTGAGGGCTTTCCTGCTGCCTTCAGCCTCAACACCACCCTTTCCCACTTGGCGCCGCGCCAGGCACAAAAAAGGCCTATGGCTGGAGATGGGTCCCCCGCCCAAAGAGCCAGCAGGGAAAACTATGCCTTGTTCTAAAGCTCTTTGGGAACCGCTTGTGTAGCCCCACAGAACTGGGGGCTGCGGGCTTTCCTGCTGCCTTCAGCCTCAAAACCACCCTATCCCACTTGGCGCCATGCCAGGCAGAAAAATGGCTATATGGCTGGAGATGGGTCCCCTGCCCAAGGAGCCATTAGGGAAAACTATGCCTTGTTCTAAAGCTCTTTGGGAACCGCTTGCGTAGCCCCACAGACCTGGGGGCTGTGGGCCTTCCTGCTGCCTTCAGGCTCGACACCACCCTTTCCCACTTGGTGCCGCGTCAGGCACAAAAATGGCCATATGGATGGAGATGGGTCCCCCGCCCAAAGAGCCAGCAGGGAAAAGTGTGCCTTGTTCGAAGGCTCTTTGGGAACCGCTTGCGTAGCCCCACAGACCTGGGGCCTGCGGGCTTTCCTGCTGCCTTCAGCCTCGACACCACCCTTTCCCACTTGGCGCCGTGCCAGGCACAAAAAAGGCCTATGGCTGGAGATGGGTCCCCCGCCCAAAGAGCCAGCAGGGAAAACTATGCCTTGTTCTAAATCTCTTAGGGAACCGCTTGCATAGCCCCACAGACCTGGGGGCTGCAGGCTTTCCTGCTGCCTTCAGCCTCAATACCACCCTTTCCCACTTGGCGCCGCGCCAGGCACAAAAATGGCCATATGGCTAGAGATAGGTCCCCTACCCAAAGAGCCAGCAGGGAAAACTATGCCTTGTTCTAAAGCTCTTTGGGAACCGCTTGTGTTGTCCCACAGACATGGGGGCTGCGGGCTTTCCTGCTGCCTTCAGCCTCAAAGGTACCCTTTCCCACTTGGCGCCGCGCCAGGCACAAAAATGGCCATACGGCTGGAGATGGGTCCCCCGCCCAAAGAGACAGCAGGGAAAACTATGCCTTGTTCGAAGGCTCTTTGGGAACCGCTTGCGTAGCCCCACAGATCTGGGGCCTGCAGGGTTTCCTGCTGCCTTCAGCCTCAAAACCACCCTTTCCCACTGGGCGCCGGGCCAGGCACAAAAATGGCCTATGGCTGGAGATGGGTCCCACGCCCAAAGAGCCAGCAGGGAAAATTATGCCTTGTTCTAAAGCTCTTTGGGAACCGCTTGCGTAGCCCCACAGACCTGGGGGCTGCGGGCTTTCCTGCTGCCTTCAGCCTCGACACCACCCTTTCCCACTTGCGGCCGCGCCAGGCACAAAAAAGGCCTATGGCTGGAGATGTGTCCCCCGCCCAAAGAGCCAGCAGGGAAAACTATGCCTTGTTCTAAAGCTCTTTGGGAACCGCTTGTGTAGCCGCACAGACCTGGGGGCTGCGGGCTTTCCTGCTGCCTTCAGCCTCAAAACCACCCTATCCCACTTGGCGCCATGCCAGGCAGAAAAATGGCCATACGGTTGGAGATGGGTCCCCTGCCCAAGGAGCCATTAGGGAAAACTATGCCTTGTTCTAAAGCTCTTTGGGAACCGCTTGCGTAGCCCCACAGATCTGGGGGCTGCAGGCTTTCCTGCTGCCTTCAGCCTCAAAACCACCCTTTCCCTCTGGGCGACGCGCCAAGCACAAAAAAGGACTATGGCTGGAAAAGGGTCCCCCGCCCAAAGAGCCAGCAGGGAAAATTATGCCTTGTTCTAAAGGTCTTTGGGAACTGCTTGTGTACCCCACAGACCTGGGGCCTGCGGGCTTTCCTGCTGCCTTCAGCCTCGACACCACCCTTTCCCACTTGGCGCCGTGCCAGGCACAAAAAAGGCTTATGGCTGGAGATGGGTCCCCCGCCCAAAGAGCCAGCAGGGAAAACTATGCCTTGTTCTAAAGCTCTTTGGGAACCACTTGTGTTGTCCCAGAGACATGGGGGCTGCGGGCTTTCCTGCTGACTTCAGCCTCAAAGGTACCCTTTCCCACTTGGCGCAGCGCCAGGCACAAAAATGGCCATACGGATGGAGATGGGTCCCCCGCCCAAAGAGCCAGCAGGGAAAACTATGCCTTGTTCTAAAGCTCTTTGGGAACCGCTTGCGTAGCCCCACAGACCTGGGGGCTGCGGGCTTTCCTGCTGCCTTCAGCCTCAAAGCCACCCTTTCCCACTTGGCGCCGATCCACGCACAAAAAAGGCCTATGGCTGGAGATGGGTGCCACGCCCAAAGAGCCAGCATGGAAAACTATGCCTTCTTCTAAAGCTCTTTGGGAACCGCTTGCGTAGCCCAACAGTCCTGGGGGCTGCAGTCTTTCCTGCTGCCTTCAGCCTCGACAACACGCTTTCCCACTTGGCGCCGCGCCAGGCACAAAAATGGCCATATGGCTGGAGATGGGTCCCCCGCCCAAGGAGCCAGCAGGGAAAACTATGCCTTGTTCTAAAGCTCTTTGGGAACCGCTTGCGTAGCCCCACAGACCTGGGGGCTGCGGGCCTTCCTGCTGCCTTCAGCCTCGACACCACCCTTTCCCACTTGGTGCCACGGCAGGCACAAAAATGGCCATATGGGTGGAGATGGGTCCCCCGCCCAAAGAGCCAGCAGGGAAAACTATGCCTTGTTCTAAAGCTCTTTGGGAACTGCTTGCGTAGCTCCCCAGACCTGGGGGCTGCGGGCTTTCCTGCTGCCTTCAGCCTCGACACCACCCTTTCCCACTTGGCGCCGCGCCACGCACAAAAAAGGCCTATGGCTGGAGATGGGTCCCCCGCCCAAAGAGCCAGCAGGGAAAACTATGCCTTGTTCTAAAGCTCTTTGGGAACCTCTTGCGTAGCCCCACAGACATGGGGGCTGCGGGCTTTCCTGCTGCCTTCAGCCTCAAAACCACCCTTTCCCACTTGGCGCCGCGCCAGGCACAAAAATGTCCATACGACTGGAGATGGGTCCCCCGCCCAAAGAGCCAGCAGGGAAAACTATGCCTTGTTCTAAAGCTCTTTGGGTACCGCTTGCATAGCCCCACAGACCTGGGGGCTGCAGGCTTTCCTGCTGCCTTCAGCCTCAAAACCACCCTTTCCCTCTGGGCGCCGGGCCACGCACAAAAATGGCCATACGGCTGGAGATGTGTTCCCTGCCCAAGGAGCCAGCAGGGAAAACTATGCCTTGTTCTAAAGCTCTTTGGGAACCGCTTGCGTAGCCCCACAGACCTGGGGGCTGCGGGCTTTCCTGCTGCCTTCAGCCTCGACAACACCCTTTCCCACTTGGTGCCGCGTCAGGCACAAAAATGGCCATATGGCTGGAGATGGGTCCCCCGCCCAAAGAGCCAGCAGGGAAAATTATGCCTTGTTCTAAAGCTCTTTGGGAACCGCTTGCGTAGCCCCACAGACCTGGGGGCTGTGGGCCTTCCTGCTGCCTTCAGCCTCGACAACACCCTTTCCCAATTGGTGCCGCGCCAGGCACAAAAATGGCCTTATTGCTGCAGATGTGTCCCCCGCCCAAAGAACCTTCACGGAAAACTATGCCTTGTTCTAAAACTATTTGGGAACCGCTTGCGTAGACCCACAGACCTGCGGGCTGCAGGCTTTCCTGCTGCCTTCAGCCTCAAAACCACCCTTTCCCTCTGGGCGCCGTGCCAGGCACAAAAATGGCCATATGGCTGGAGATGGGTCCCCCGTCCAAAGAGCCAGCAGGGAAAACAATGCCTTATTCTAAAGCTCTTTAGGAACTGCTTGCGTAGCCCCAGAGACCTGGGGGCTGCAGGCTTTCCTGCTGCCTTAAGCCTCAAAACTACCCTTTACAACTTGGCGCCGCGCCAGGCACAAAAATGGCCATACGGCTGGAGATGGGTCCACTGTCCAAGGAGCCAGCAGGGAAAACTATGCCTTGTTCTAAAGCTCTTTGGGAACCGCTTGCGTAGCCCCACAGACCTGGGGGCTGAGGGCTTTCCTGCTGCCTTCAGCCTCGACACCACCATTTCCCACTTGGCGCCACGCCAGGCACAAAAATGGCCATATGGCTGGAGATGGGTCCCCCGCCCAAAGAGCCAGCAGGGAAAACTATGCCTTGTTCTAAAGCTCTTTGGGAACTGCTTGCGTATCTCCCCAGACCTGGGGGCTGCGGGCTTTCCTGCTGCCTTCAGCCTCGACACCACCCTTTCCCACTTGGCGCCGCGCCAGGCACAAAAAAGGCCTATGGCTGGAGATGGGTCCCCCGCCCAAAGAGCCAGCAGGGAAAACTATGCCTTGTTCTAAAGCTCTTTGGGAACCGCTTGTGTAGCCCCACAGACCTGGGGGCTGCGGGCTTTCCTGCTGCCTTCAGCCTCAAAACCACCCTATCCCACTTGGCGCCATGCCAGGCAGAAAAATGGCCATACGGTTGGAGATGGGTCCCCTGCCCAAGGAGCCAGCAGGGAAAACTATGCCTTGTTCTAAAGCTCTTTGGGAACCGCTTGCGTAGCCCCACAGATCTGGGGGCTGCAGGCTTTCCTGCTGCCTTCAGCCTCAAAACCACCCTTTCCCTCTGGGCGACGCGCCAAGCACAAAAATGGCCTATGGCTGGAGATGGGTCCCCCGCCCAAAGAGCCAGCAGGGAAAACTATGCCTTGTTCTAAAGCTCTTTGGGAACCACTTGTGTTGTCCCAGAGACATGGGGGCTGCGGGCTTTCCTGCTGCCTTAAGCCTCAAAGGTACCCTTTCCCACTTGGCGCAGCGCCAGGCACAAAAATGGCCATACGGATGGAGATGGGTCCCCCGCCCAAAGAGCCAGCAGGGAAAACTATGCCTTGTTCTAAAGCTCTTTGGGAACCGCTTGCGTAGCCCCACAGACCTGGGGGCTGCGGGCTTTCCTGCTGCCTTCAGCCTCAAAGCCACCCTTTCCCACTTGGCGCCGATCCACGCACAAAAAAGGCCTATGGCTGGAGATGGGTGCCACGCCCAAAGAGCCAGCATGGAAAACTATGCCTTCTTCTAAAGCTCTTTGGGAACCGCTTGCGTAGCCCAACAGTCCTGGGGGCTGCAGTCTTTCCTGCTGCCTTCAGCCTCGACAACACGCTTTCCCACTTGGCGCCGCGCCAGGCACAAAAATGGCCATATGGCTGGAGATGGGTCCCCCGCCCAAGGAGCCAGCAGGGAAAACTATGCCTTGTTCTAAAGCTCTTTGGGAACCGCTTGCGTAGCCCCACAGACCTGGCGGCTGTGGGCCTTCCTGCTGCCTTCAGCCTCGACACCACCCTTTCCCACTTGGTGCCACGGCAGGCACAAAAATGGCCATATGGGTGGAGATGGGTCCCCCGCCCAAAGAGCCAGCAGGGAAAACTATGCCTTGTTCTAAAGCTCTTTGGGAACTGCTTGCGTATCTCCCCAGACCTGGGGGCTGCGGGCTTTCCTGCTGCCTTCAGCCTCGACACCACCCTATCCCACTTGGCGCCGCGCCACGCACAAAAAAGGCCTATGGCTGGAGATGGGTCCCCCGCCCAAAGAGCCAGCAGGGAAAACTATGCCTTGTTCTAAAGCTCTTTGGGAACCTCTTGCGTAGCCCCACAGACATGGGGGCTGCGGGCTTTCCTGCTGCCTTCAGCCTCAAAACCACCCTTTCCCACTTGGCGCCGCGCCAGGCACAAAAATGTCCATACGACTGGAGATGGGTCCCCCGCCCAAAGAGCCAGCAGGGAAAACTATGCCTTGTTCTAAAGCTCTTTGGGTACCGCTTGCATAGCCCCACAGACCTGGGGGCTGCAGGCTTTCCTGCTGCCTTCAGCCTCAAAACCACCCTTTCCCTCTGGGCGCCGGGCCACGCACAAAAATGGCCATACGGCTGGAGATGTGTTCCCTGCCCAAGGAGCCAGCAGGGAAAACTATGCCTTGTTCTAAAGCTCTTTGGGAACCGCTTGCGTAGCCCCACAGACCTGGGGGCTGCGGGCTTTCCTGCTGCCTTCAGCCTCGACAACACCCTTTCCCACTTGGTGCCGCGTCAGGCACAAAAATGGCCATATGGCTGGAGATGGGTCCCCCGCCCAAAGAGCCAGCAGGGAAAATTATGCCTTGTTCTAAAGCTCTTTGGGAACCGCTTGTGTTGTCCCACAGACATGGGGGCTGCAGGCTTTCTTGCTGCCTTCAGCCTCAATACCACACTTTCCCTCTGGGCGCCGCGCCAGGCACAAAAAAGGCCTATGGCTGGAGATGGGTCCCCTGCCCAAAGAGCCAGCAGGGAAAACTATGCCTTGTTCTAAAGCTCTTTGGGAACCGCTTGCGTAGCCCCACAGACCTGGGGGCTGTGGGCCTTCCTGCTGCCTTCAGCCTCGACAACACCCTTTCCCAATTGGTGCCGCGCCAGGCACAAAAATGGCCTTATTGCTGCAGATGTGTCCCCCGCCCAAAGAACCTTCACGGAAAACTATGCCTTGTTCTAAAACTATTTGGGAACCGCTTGCGTAGACCCACAGACCTGCGGGCTGCAGGCTTTCCTGCTGCCTTCAGCCTCAAAACCACCCTTTCCCTCTGGGCGCCGTGCCAGGCACAAAAATGGCCATATGGCTGGAGATGGGTCCCCCGTCCAAAGAGCCAGCAGGGAAAACAATGCCTTATTCTAAAGCTCTTTAGGAACTGCTTGCGTAGCCCCACAGACCTGGGGGCTGCAGGCTTTCCTGCTGCCTTAAGCCTCAAAACTACCCTTTACAACTTGGCGCCGCGCCAGGCACAAAAATGGCCATACGGCTGGAGATGGGTCCACTGTCCAAGGAGCCAGCAGGGAAAAATATGCCTTGTTCTAAAGCTCTTTGGGAACCGCTTGCGTAGCCCCACAGACCTGGGGGCTGAGGGCTTTCCTGCTGCCTTCAGCCTCGACACCACCATTTCCCACTTGGCGCCACGCCAGGCACAAAAATGGCCATATGACTGGAGATGGGTCCCCCGCCCAAAGAGCCAGCAGGGAAAACTATGCCTTGTTCTAAAGCTCTTTGGGAACTGCTTGCGTATCTCCCCAGACCTGGGGGCTGCGGGCTTTCCTGCTGCCTTCAGCCTCGACACCACCCTTTCCCACTTGGCGCCGCGCCAGGCACAAAAATGGCCATACGGATGGAGATGGGTCCCCCGCCCAAAGAGCCAGCAGGGAAAACTATGCTTTGTTCTAAAGCTCTTTGGGAACCGCTTGCGTAGCCCCACAGACCTGGGGGCTGCGGGCTTTCCTGCTGCCTCAGCCTCAAAGCCACCCTTTCCCACTTGGCGCCGATCCACGCACAAAAAAGTCCTATGGCTGGAGATGGGTGCCACGCCCAAAGAGCCAGCATGGAAAACTATGCCTTCTTCTAAAGCTCTTTCGGAACCGCTTGCGTAGCCCAACAGTCCTGGGGGCTGCAGTCTTTCCTGCTGCCTTCAGCCTCGACAACACGCTTTCCCACTTGGCGCCGCGCCAGGCACATAAAGGGCCATATGGCTGGAGATGGGTCCCCCGCCCAAATAGGCCAGCAGGGAAAAGTATGCCTTGTTCTAAATCTTTTTGGGAACTGCTTGCGTAGCCCCACAGACCTGGGGCCTGCGGGCTTTCCTGCTGCCTTCAGCCTCGACACCACCCTTTCCCACTTGCCGCCGCGCCAGGCCCAAAAAAGGCCTATGGCTGGAGATGGGTCCCCCGCCCAAAGAGCCAGCAGGGAAAACTGTGCCTTGTTCTAAAGCTCTTTGGGAACCGCTTGCGTAGCCCCACAGACCTGGGGGCTGCAGGCTTTCCTGCTGCCTTCAGCCTCAAAACCACCCTTTCCCACTTGGCTCTACGCCAGACACAAAAATGGCCATAAGGCTGGAGATGGGTCCCCCGCCCAAAGAGCCAGCAGGGAAAACTATGCCTTGTTCTAAGGCTCTTTGGGAACCGCTTGTGTAGCCCCACAGACCCTCGGGCTGTGGGCTTTCCTGCTGCCTTCAGACTCGACACCACCCTTTCCCTCTAGGCGCCTCACCAGGCACATAAAGGGCCATATGGCTGGAGATGGGTCCCATGCCCAAAGAGCCAGCAGGGAAAACTATGCCTTGTTCTAAAGCTCTTTGGGAACCGCTTGTGTAGCCCCACAGACCTGGGGCCTGCAGGCTTTGCTGCTGCCTTCAGCCTCAAAACCACCCTTTCCCACTTGGCTCTGTGCCAGGCACAAAAATGGCCATACTGCTGGAGATGGGTCCCCTGCCCAAAGAGCCAGCAGGGAAAACTGTGCCTTGTTATAAAGCTCTTTGGGAACCGCTTGCGTAGCCCCACAGACCTGCGGGCTGCAGGCTTTCCTGCTGCCTTCAGCCTCAAAACCACCCTTTCCCTCTGGGCGACGCACCAAGCACAAAAAAGGCCTATGGCTGGA
This sequence comes from Rissa tridactyla, assembly GCF_028500815.1. Taxonomy (NCBI): domain Eukaryota; kingdom Metazoa; phylum Chordata; class Aves; order Charadriiformes; family Laridae; genus Rissa; species Rissa tridactyla. The sequence goes on from NC_071487.1 coordinate 6,795,042, forward strand.
AAAGGGTCCCCCGCCCAAAGAGCCAGCAGGGAAAACTATGCCTTGTTCTAAAGGTCTTTGGGAACTGCTTGTGTACCCCACAGACCTGGGGCCTGCGGGCTTTCCTGCTGCCTTCAGCCTCGACACCACCCTTTCCCACTTGGCGCCGTGCCAGGCACAAAAAAGGCCTATGGCTGGAGATGGGTCCCCCGCCCAAAGAGCCAGCAGGGAAAACTATGCCTTGTTCTAAAGCTCTTTGGGAACCATTTGTGTTGTCCCACAGACATGGGGGCTGCGGGCTTTCCTGCTGCCTTCAGCCTCAAAGGTACCCTTTCCCACTTGGCGCCGCGCCAGGCACAAAAATGGCCATACGGATGGAGATGGGTCCCCCGCCCAAAGAGCCAGCAGGGAAAACTATGCTTTGTTCTAAAGCTCTTTGGGAACCGCTTGCGTAGCCCCACAGACCTGGGGGCTGCGGGCTTTCCTGCTGCCTCAGCCTCAAAGCCACCCTTTCCCACTTGGCGCCGATCCACGCACAAAAAAGTCCTATGGCTGGAGATGGGTGCCACGCCCAAAGAGCCAGCATGGAAAACTATGCCTTCTTCTAAAGCTCTTTCGGAACCGCTTGCGTAGCCCAACAGTCCTGGGGGCTGCAGTCTTTCCTGCTGCCTTCAGCCTCGACAACACGCTTTCCCACTTGGCGCCGCGCCAGGCACATAAAGGGCCATATGGCTGGAGATGGGTCCCCCGCCCAAATAGGCCAGCAGGGAAAAGTATGCCTTGTTCTAAATCTTTTTGGGAACTGCTTGCGTAGCCCCACAGACCTGGGGCCTGCGGGCTTTCCTGCTGCCTTCAGCCTCGACACCACCCTTTCCCACTTGCCGCCGCGCCAGGCCCAAAAAAGGCCTATGGCTGGAGATGGGTCCCCCGCCCAAAGAGCCAGCAGGGAAAACTGTGCCTTGTTCTAAAGCTCTTTGGGAACCGCTTGCGTAGCCCCACAGACCTGGGGGCTGCAGGCTTTCCTGCTGCCTTCAGCCTCAAAACCACCCTTTCCCACTTGGCTCTACGCCAGACACAAAAATGGCCATAAGGCTGGAGATGGGTCCCCCGCCCAAAGAGCCAGCAGGGAAAACTATGCCTTGTTCTAAGGCTCTTTGGGAACCGCTTGTGTAGCCCCACAGACCCTGGGGCTGTGGGCTTTCCTGCTGCCTTCAGACTCGACACCACCCTTTCCCTCTAGGCGCCGCACCAGGCACATAAAGGGCCATATGGCTGGAGATGGGTCCCCTGCCCAAGGAGCCATTAGGGAAAACTATGCCTTGTTCTAAAGCTCTTTGGGAACCGCTTGTGTAGCCCCACAGACCTGGGGCCTGCAGGCTTTGCTGCTGCCTTCAGCCTCAAAACCGCCCTTTCCCACTTGGCTCTGTGCCAGGCACAAAAATGGCCATACTGCTGGAGATGGGTCCCCTGCCCAAAGAGCCAGCAGGGAAAACTGTGCCTTGTTATAAAGCTCTTTGGGAACCGCTTGCGTAGCCCCACAGACCTGCGGGCTGCAGGCTTTCCTGCTGCCTTCAGCCTCGACACCACCCTTTCCCACTTGGCGCCGCAAGAGGCACAAAAATGGCCATACGGATGGAGATGGGTCCCCCGCCGAAGGAGCCAGCAGGGAAAACTATGCCTTGTTCTAAATCTCTTAGGGAACCACTTGCGTATCCCCACAGACCTGGGGGCTGCGGGCCTTCCTGCTACCTTCAGCCTCAAAACCACCTTTTCCCTCTGGGCGCCGTGCCAGGCACAAAAATGGCCATCTTTCTGGAGATGGGTCCCCCGCCCAAAGAGCCAGCAGGGAAAATTATGCCTTGTTCTAAAGCTCTTTGGGAACCGCTTGCGTAGCCTCACAGACCTGGGAGCTGCGGGCCTTCGTGCTGCCTTCAGCCTCGACACCACCCTTTCCCACTTGATGCCGCGCCAGGCACAATAACGGCCATACAGCTGGAGATGGGTCCCCCGCCCAAGGAGGCAGCAGAGAAAACTATGCCTTGTTCTAAATCTCTTTGGGAACCGCTGGCGTAGCCCCACAGACCTGGGGGCTGCGGGCTTTCCTGCTGCCTTCTGCCTCGACACCACCCTTTCCCACTTGACACCGCGCCAGGCACAAAAATGGCCATACAGCTGGAGATGGGTCCCGCGCCCAAAGAGCCAGCAGGGAAAACTATGCCTTGTTCTAAAGCTCTTTGGGAACCGCTTGCGTAGCCCCACAGACCTGGGGGCTGCGGGCTTTCCTGCTGCCTTCAGCCTCAAAACCACCCTTTCCCACTTGGCTCCGTGCCAGGCGCAAAAATGGCCTATGGCTAGAGATGGGTCCCCCGCCCAAGGAGCCTGCAGGGAAAACTGTCTACAGTCAGTCAAGGTCGACGTACTCAACTCTGATAAGAAAGATCACATGTTTTCTTGTGGTGAGGGATATCAAGTGGAAATCCTTCTCGCGGAGTGATCAAGCGATTTAAACTTTTCATCATAATCCAAAGTCTGACATGCAAAACAATTGTCTAAGCAAAGCACAATACAGTGAGTATTAATAAAACAACAACAGAGTGAAGCATCTTGTTATAAAGTCCTGTAACTGTCGGTGACCATCCAAAAAGAGTATCTCCCCATCTATGTCCTCCGCCTCCCTTCACTCTTTCCAACGCTTGGTGTATTTCTTCAACCTGATGATGGACGGTAATCAAAGTTGTCTGTCTATTTTCTTGGGCCTCTTTCAAGAGTCGCTTCAATTCATTGTGTTTTAGCAGCTTCTTCACCAGGGAGAGATTCATTCCGATAGGGGTAGGCAACAATCTCAAATCAACGTATAATTAGGTTGTAGCAATTGAAAAGACGTAACAGGAGCTGAATAATTAAGTCGCATCCCGTAACTTTGTGTTAGTAAAGTTCAAACACAAAGATTTGAGTGATTACTATGTCATCTCTGAATACAAGACTACAGGGAGACCTCATGCTAACGCACCCTTTCCCAATCTAGACAAGCACAGTCTCTGGGGTTTCATCGGGATGTGTCTCAAAGTGACAAGCATTCTGGTTGGTGTCAAGACAAAGGTCTTGTGCTTTGAGAGTATTACTCTCACAAATGAATCCTTGTTGGTCTCGTGAAACGCATGCGTCAACATCAGCAGTTTGCCATTTAGTCTCATTTTGTCGTGCCCAACCTCTGTGCTGTGTTGGATAGAGTAGAGCTCCTTGGTGATTCAACCCCAGTGCGATGATTGGGTATACGGTGTATACTGAGGCATTGCGTATCGTTAAGACAAAAGCTGTGGCTTTGCTCTCAGTGGGATCGTAGGTGAAATTAACCAGATACCACCTGGACTGAAATTTTTTCTCAAATTCAATTGCGTTATCCCATATTACTTTTCGAATTTCAGTGGGCAAGGTGCCTTCTTCACCTTCCCTTATGATTTATGAGTTTTTGCAAAACGCTTAACCAATCCGTTGGTGCATTCAACAATGCCATTAGCCTGAGGATAATAGGGAGTATGAAATACCCATCGAATCCCTTCTTCTTTGGCCCAATCTTGTACCACCCAAGCAGTAAAGTGTGAAACGTTATCACTCTGGATTTCCTCGGGAAGGGGAAGTGTGCTGAGCCACCCTTTTAGGCCTTTCACTGTGTTGTCCCCGGTAGCTGATTTGAAACTGCTGGCCATACTGAGGCTGGAGATAATCTCCACTCCGACTAGGACATATCTTTTCCCACCTGATGATCTCAAGCGCCCAATATAATCAAGCTGCTATGAATGCCACAACGCTTTCTTGTCCCGAATGTGTAAGGGAGGGGCCTTACTCGGATGATCTTTGCTGAGTCGTAGGCGACATTGTGACCAGGCAGTTACTACTTATTCGCACAGCTTAACCGACACAGGCCACCCCCGGGCTAGACCTTCCTGATACAGATCAGCACGGCCTGTATGGCCAGGCTTAATATGTAACCATTCGAGTAAGCGTTCCCATTCCCGACCATCATCTACAATGTCAATTTGTTGTAGCCGCGTGAGGCCATCTACCTGTTGGTTGAACTGAGCAGTCATCGAGTTTGAACGATCGTGGCCTTTTACCCAAGCAATGTGCAATGGTCTCTGTCCTCCTCTTTCCAACAGTTGCTTCCAACTGTCTGTCTCCCAGATTGGGACTCTATTCACCTGCCAATCATTGGCTGCCCAGTGTCCTATCCATTCAGTGGCTCCTTTAAAAACAGCATATGAGTCAGTGTAAATGTAAGTAGCCCCATGTTGTGCAGCTAGTAGGACGGCTCTGAGTTCCCCTACTTGTGCCCTACCTTCTCCTGTTTCAATTGCTCTTTCCCCCGTTGCTACTTCCAGTGCTACGGCCTTGTATTTCCACTTGCTGTTCTCACGGTGAGATGACGCACCAGTAAACCACACTCCTGTAAGATCACTGCTGTCCCTCAAAGGAGGTGCTTCTTGGATCGGAGATGGTCTGTTTGGTGGGGATTGGAACAATAGGGCACCATCTATATCCTTCTGGAGCATGGATACTTTGATACTACCTTCAGAGATTGGCATGATATCATTAATGCCTTCTAAATAAGCATACCACTTTCGAACTGTGGGTTTCTGGGCAATGCCGGCTGGCGGTGCTGTCCCTTTACGGACCACATCTACGAGTCGAAAAGGGCCTCGAACAATCACGCTCTGTTCTCTCCTTATCTGCTCTGCTCGTTGCAGTGCTCGCACCAGGGACAGTAAACCCTTCTCCAGGTCTGAATATCTGCTCTCAGTATCATTGAAGGCGTGAGAGCTAAATTCTAATGGTCTCTCCGGTCCTGCTGGTCCCTTCTGCCATAAATTACAACGGGAACCATGTTCACTGAACCCTCATTCTACGTGGACAGGGTCAGTTGGATGTATGGGGCCAAGTTGTTGGAATAACCTTAGCTCTTTTATTAGCAATTCTAGTGCATTAGTATGTTGTTCAGTCCACTCCCAGGATTTACCTTTTTTGAGCAAACAATCAAGGGGGCGAGCAATGATGGAAAAGCCAGGGATGTGTTTACGCCAATAACTTAAAGTTCCTAGGACTTGCTGTAACTCCTTCGTGCTGGAAGGATTCTGTCCATGTTCTATTTTTTTCAGGGTATCCTGAGGGACGGAAGCAGCTCCCTTAATCCACCAGACCCGCCAGGAGTTTAACTTCCTGTGCGGGTCCCTGACACTTTGAGTCGGGAATTTCCAATCCCAGATCTGATAATGTTTTTCGGATGTTTTCCATCATGTCTTGTACACTTTCTTGGTTCTCTCCCCTATTAAGATATCATCAATAATATATTGGTATACTGGTAATATATTGGTAATCTCTGATAGCACTTTAGCCAAAGCATTATGGGCAATAGTGGGGGAATGTTTGTATCCTTGCGGAAAGCGGATAAAGGTATATTGGACTCCTTTCCATGTGAATGCAAACTGCGCTTTGTCCTGCTCAAGGAGGAGAATCATAAAAAAATATGTCTTTAACATCTAAGGCAGCCACCCAAGCATGGGCAGCTCCTTTTATCATTGTCACAATTTCCGCGATAGTCGGAACCGCAGCGGTCAGGGGTGCAGTGTTGGCGTTTAATTTTCCGTAATCTACTGTGAAACGCCATTGCCTTTTTGGTTTCTTTACTGGCCACACCGGTGAATTATAAGGTGAGTGAATCCTTTTAATGATGTCCCTTTTTTCTAAATCTGATACCACTCTGTCTGCTCCTGCAACAGCAGCTGCAGGCAGTGGATACTAGAGGACAGCAGAGATTTAGAGGGAGGGAAAGGTATGGAAGCTTCCAATAGAATCAATTTCACTGTGTCTATTACTTTTTCAAATCCTGCAAAACTTCACACTGTGGAGACATCATTAAGAAAAGTCATTAAGAAAACCCCGGGCGGCAGGCTTTCGTGGCGCCTTCAGCCTCAAAACCACCATTTCCCACTTGGCACCGCACCAGGCACAAAAATGGCCATATGGGTGGAGATGGGTCCCCCGCCCAAAGAACCAGCAGGGAAAACACTGCCTTGTTCTAAAGCTCTTTGGGAACCGCTTGCGTAGCCCCACAGACCTGGGGGCTGCGGGCTTTCCTGCTGCCTTCAGCCTCAAAACCACCCTTTCCCTCTGGGCGCCGGGCAGGCACAAAAAAGGCATATGGCTGGAGAAGGGTCCCCCGTCCAAAGAGCCAGCAGGGAAAACAATGCCTTGTTCTAAACCTCTTTGGGAACCGCTTGCGTAGCCCCACAGACCTGGGGGCTGCAGGCTTTCCTGGTGCCTTCAGCCTCAAAGACACCCTTTCCCACTTGGCACCGCGCCAGGCACAAAAATGGCCTATGGCTGGAGATGGCTCCCACGCCCAAAGAGCCAGCTGGGAAAAATATGCCTTGTTCTAAATCTTTTTGGGAACCGCTTGCGTAGCCCCACAGACCTGGGGGCTGCAGGCTTTCCTGTTGCCTTCAGCCTCGACACCACCCTTTCCACTTGGCGCCGCGCCAGGCACAAAAATGGCCATATGGTTGGAGATGGGTCCCCTGCCCAAGGAGACATTAGGGAAAACTATGCCTTGTTCTAAAGCTCTTTGGGAACCGCTTGCGTAGCCCCACAGACCTGGGGGCTGCGGGCTTTCCTGATGCCTTCAGCCTCAACACCACCCTTTCCCACTTGGCGCCGCATCAGGCACAAAAATGGCCTATGGCTGGAGATGGGTCCCACGCCCAAAGAGCCAGCAAGGAAAACAATGCCTTGTTCTAAAGCTCTTTGGGAACCGCTTGCGTAAACCCACAGACCTGGGGGCTGCAGGCTTTCCTGCTGCCTTCAGCCTCAAAGCCAACCTTTCCCACTTGGCACCGCGCCAGCCACAAAAATGGCCTAAGGCTGGAGATGGGTCCCATGCCCAAAGAGCCAGCTATGAAAACTATTCCTTGTTCTAAAGCTCTTTGGGAACCGCTTGCGTAGCCCCACAAACCTGGGGGCTGCAGGCTTTCCTGCTGCCTTCAGACTCGACACCACCCTTTCCCACTTGGCACCGGGCCAGTCACAAAAATGGCCATACGGCTGGAGATGGGTCCAGAGCCCTAAGAGCCAGCAGGGAAAACTATGCCTTGTTCTAAAGCTCTTTGGGAACCGCTTGCGTAGCCCCACAGACCTGGGGGCTGCAGGCTTTCCTGCTGCCTTCAGCCTCGACACTACCCTTTCCCACTTGGCGCCGCAACAGGCACTAAAATGGCCTATGGCTGGAGATGGGTCCCACGCCCAAAGAGCCAGCAGGAAAACAATGCCTTGTTCTAAAGCTCTTTGGGAACCGCTTGCGTAGCCCCACAGACCTGGGGGCTGCGGGCTTTCCTGCTGCCTTCAGCCTCAAAACCACCCTTTCCCACTTGGCGCCGCGCCAGGCACAAAAATGGCCATACGGCTGGAGATGGGTCCCCCGCCCAAAGAGCCAGCAGGGAAAACTATGCCTTGTTCTAAAGCTTTTTGGGAATCGCTTGCGTAGCCCCACAGACCTGGGGGCTGCAGGCTTTGCTGCTGCCTTCAGCCCCAAAACCACCCTTTCCCACTTGGCGCCGCAACAGGCACAAAAATGGCCTATGGCTGGAGATGGGTCCCACGCCCAAAGAGCCAGCAGGAAAACAATGCCTTGTTCTAAAGCTCTTTGGGAACCGCTTGCGTAGCCCCACAGACCTGGAGGCTGCAGGCTTTCCTGCTGCCTTCAGCCTCAAAACCACCCTTTCCCATTTGGTGCCGCGCCAGGCAGAAAAATGGCCTATGGCTGGAGATGGGTCCCCCGCCCAAAGAGCCAGCGGGGAAAATTATGCCTTGTTCTAAAGCTCTTTGGGAACCGCTTGCGTAGCCCCACAGACCTGGGGGCTGCAGGCTTTGCTGCTGCCTACAGCCTCGACAACACCCTTTCCCACTAGGTGCCGCGCCAGGCAGAAAAATGGCCATACGGCTGGAGATGGGTCCCCTGCCCAAGGAGCCAGCAGGGAAAACTATGCCTTGTTCTAAAGCTCTTTGGGAACCGCTTGCGTAGCCCCACAGACTTGGGGGCTGCGGGCTTTCCTGCTGCCTTCAGCCTCAAAACCACCCTTTCCCACTTGGCGCCGCGCCAGGCACAAAAATGGCCATACGGCTGGAGATGGGTCCCCCGCCCAAAGAGACAGCAGGGAAAACTATGCCTTGTTCTAAAGCTCTTTGGGAACCGCTTGCGTAGCCCCACAGACCTGGGGGCTGCAGGCTTTCCTGCTGCCTTCAGCCTCGACACCACCCTTTCCCACTTGGCGCCGCAACAGGCACAAAAATGGCCTATGGCTGGAGATGGGTCCCACGCCCAAAGAGCCAGCAGGAAAACAATGCCTTGTTCTAAAGCTCTTTGGGAACCGCTTGCGTAGCCCCACAGACCTGGAGGCTGCAGGCTTTCCTGCTGCCTTCAGCCTCAAAACCACCCTTTCCCATTTGGTGCCGCGCCAGGCAGAAAAATGGCCTATGGCTGGAGATGGGTCCCCCGCCCAAAGAGCCAGCGGGGAAAATTATGCCTTGTTCTAAAGCTCTTTGGGAACCGCTTGCGTAGCCCCACAGACCTGAGAGCTGCAGGCTTTCCTGCTACCCTCAGCCTCAAAGCCACCCTTTCCCACTTGGCGCCGCGTCAGGCACAAAAATGGCCTATGGCTGGAGATGGGTCCCCCGCCCAAAGAGCCAGCAGGGAAAACTATGCCTTGTTCTAAAGCTTTTTGGGAATCGCTTGCGTAGCCCCACAGACCTGGGGGCTGCAGGCTTTGCTGCTGCCTTCAGCCTCGACAACACCCTTTCCCACTAGGTGCCGCGCCAGGCAGAAAAATGGCCATACGGCTGGAGATGGGTCCCCTGCCCAAGGAGCCAGCAGGGAAAACTATGCCTTGTTCTAAAGCTCTTTGGGAACCGCTTGCATAGCCCCACAGACTTGGGGGCTGCGGGCTTTCCTGCTGCCTTCAGCCTCGACACCACCCTTTCCCACTTGGCGCCGCGCCAGGCACAAAAATGGCCATACGGCTGGAGATGGGTCGCCTGCCCAAAGAGCCAGCTATGAAAACTATGCCTTGTTCTAAAGCTGTTTGGGAACCGCTTGTGTAGCCCCACAGATCTGGGGGCTGCAGGCTTTCCTGCTGCCTTCAGACTCGACACCACCCTTTCCCACTTGGCACCGAGCCAGGCACAAAAATGGCCATACGGCTGGAGATGGGTCCAGAGCCCTAAGAGCCAGCTGGGAAAACTATGCCTTGTTCTAAAGCTCTTTGGGAACCGCTTGCGTAGCCCCACAGACCTGGGGGCTGCAGGCTTTCCTGCTGCCTTCAGCCTCGACACCACCCTTTCCCACTTGGCGCCGTGCCAAGCACAAAAATGGCCTATGGCTGGAGATGGGTCCCATGCCCTAAGAGCCAGCTGGGAAAATTATGCCTTGTTCTAAAGCTCTTTGGGAACCGCTTGCGTAGCCCCACAGACCTGGGGGCTGCAGGCTTTGGTGCTTCCTTCAGCCTCGACAGCACCCTTTCCCACTTGGCACCGCCCAGGCACAAAAATGACCTATGGCTGGAGATGGGTCCCATGCCGAAAGAGCCAGCAGGGAAAATTATGCCTTGTTCTAAAGCTCTTTGGGAACCGCTTGCATAGCCCCACAGACCTGGGGGCTGCAGGCTTTGCTGCTGCCTTCAGCCTCAAAACCACCCATTCCCACTTGGCGGCGCGCCAGGCACAAAAATGGCCATATGGCTGGAGATGGGTGCCACGCCCTAAGAGCCAGCAGGGAAAACTATGCCTTGTTCTAAATCTCTTTGGGAACCGCTTGCGTAGCCCCACAGACCTGGAGTTGCAGGCTTTCCTGCTGCCTTCAGCCTCGACACCACCCTTTCCCACTTGGCGCCGCGCCAGGCACAAAAATGGCCTATGGCTGGAGATGGGTCCCCCGCCCAAAGAGCCAGCAAGGAAAACAATGCCTTGTTCTAAAGCTCTTTGGGAACCGCTTGCATAGCCCCACAGACCTGGGGGCTGCAGGCTTTCCTGGTGCCTTCAGCCTCAAAGACACCCTTTCCCACTTGGCACCGCGCCAGGCACAAAAATGGCCTATGGCTGGAGATGGGTCCCATGCCCTAAGAGCCAGCTGGGAAAAATATGCCTTGTTCTAAAGCTTTTTGGGAACCGCTTGCGTAGCCCCACAGACCTGGGGGCTGCAGGCTTTCCTGTTGCCTTCAGCGTCGACACCACCCTTTCCCACTTGGCGCCGCGCCAGGCACAAAAATGGCCATATGGTTGGAGATGGGTCCCCTGCCCAAGGAGACATTAGGGAAAACTATGCCTTGTTCTAAAGCTCTTTGGGAACCGCTTGCGTAGCCCCACAGACCTGGGGGCTGCGGGCTTTCCTGATGCCTTCAGCCTCAACACCACCCTTTCCCACTTGGCGCCGCATCAGGCACAAAAATGGCCTATGGCTGGAGATGGGTCCCACGCCCAAAGAGCCAGCAAGGAAAACAATGCCTTGTTCTAAAGCTCTTTGGGAACCGCTTGCGTAAACCCACAGACCTGGGGGCTGCAGGCTTTCCTGCTGCCTTCAGCCTCAAAGCCAACCTTTCCCACTTGGCACCGCGCCAGGCACAAAAATGGCCTAAGGCTGGAGATGGGTCCCATGCCCAAAGAGCCAGCTATGAAAACTATGCCTTGTTCTAAAGCTCTTTGGGAACCGCTTGCGTAGCCCCACAGACCTGGGGGCTGCAGGCTTTCCTGCTGCCTTCAGCCTCGACACCACCCTTTCCCACTTGGCATCGCGCCAGTCACAAAAATGGCCATACGGCTGGAGATGGGTCCCCTGCCCAAAGAGCCAGCAGGGAAAACTATGCCTTGTTCTAAAGCTCTTTGGGAACCGCTTGCGTAGCCCCACAGACCTGGGGGCTGCAGGCTTTCCTGCTGCCTTTAGCCTCAAAGCCACCCTTTCCCACTTGGCGCCGCGCCAGGCTCAAAAGTGGCCATACGGCTGGAGATGGTCCCCCGCCCAAAGAGCCAGCAGGGAAAACTATGCCTTGTTCTAAAGCTCTTTGAGAACCGCTTGCGTAGCCCCACAGACCTGGGGGCTGCAGGCTTTGCTGCTGCCTTCAGCCTCGACACCACCCTTTCCCACTTGGCGCCGCATCAGGCAGAAAAATGGCCATACGGCTGGAGATGGGTCCCCTGCCCAAGGAGCCAGCAGGGAAAACTATGCCTTGTTCTAAAGCTCTTTGGGAACCGCTTGCGTAGCCCCACAGACCTGGGGGCTGCAGGCTTTCCTGCTGCCTTTAGCCTCAAAGCCACCCTTTCCCACTTGGCGCCGCGCCAGGCTCAAAAATGGCCATACGGCTGGAGATGGGTCCCGCGCCCAAAGAGCCAGCAGGGAAAACTATGCCTTGTTCTAAAGCTCTTTGGGAACCGCTTGCGTAGCCCCACAGACCTGGAGGCTGCAGGCTTTCCTGCTGCCTTCAGCCTCAAAACCACCCTTTCCCACTTGGTGCCGCGCCAGGCAGAAAAATGGCCTATGGCTGGAGATGGGTCCCCCGCCCAAAGAGCCAGCAGGGAAAACTATGCCTTGTTCTAAAGCTCTTTGGGAACCGCTTGCGTAGCCCCACAGACCCGGGGGCTGCAGGCTTTCCTGCTACCCTCAGCCTCAAAGCCACCCTTTCCCACTTGGCGCCGCGTCAGGCACAAAAATGGCCTATGGCTGGAGATGGGTCCCCCGCCCAAAGAGCCAGCAGGGAAAACTATGCCTTGTTCTAAAGCTTTTTGGGAATCGCTTGCGTAGCCCCACAGACCTGGGGGCTGCAGGCTTTGCTGCTGCCTTCAGCCTCGACAACACCCTTTCCCACTAGGTGCCGCGCCAGGCAGAAAAATGGCCATACGGCTGGAGATGGGTCCCCTGCCCAAAGAGCCAGCAGGGAAAACTATGCCTTGTTCTAAAGCTCTTTGGGAACCGCTTGCGTAGCCCCACAGACCTGGGGGCTGCGGGCTTTCCTGCTGCCTTCAGCCTCAAAACCACCCTTTCCCACTTGGTGCCGCGCCAGGCACAAAAATGGCCATACGGCTGGAGATGGGTCCCCTGCCCAAAGAGCCAGCTATGAAAACTATGCCTTGTTCTAAAGCTCTTTGGGAACCGCTTGCGTAGCCCCACAGACCTGGGGGCTGCAGGCTTTCCTGCTGCCTTCAGACTCGACACCACCCTTTCCCACTTGGCACCGCGCCAGGCACAAAAATGGCCATACAGCTGGAGATGGGTCCAGAGCCCTAAGAGCCAGCAGGGAAAACTATGCCTTGTTCTAAAGCTCTTTGGGAACCGCTTGCGTAGCCCCACAGACCTGGGGGCTGCACGCTTTCCTGCTGCCTTCAGACTCGACAGCACCCTTTCCCACTTGGCACCGCCCAGGCACAAAAATGGCCTATGGCTGGAGATGGGTCCCATGCCCAAAGAGCCAGCAGGGAAAACTATGCCTTGTTCTAAAGCTGTTTGGGAACCGCTTGCGTAGCCCCACAGACCTGGGGGCTGCAGGCTTTGCTGCTGCCTTCAGCCTCGACACAACCCTTTCCCACTTGGCGCCGCGTCAGGCACAAAAATGGCCAGATGGCTGGAGATGGGTTCCCTGCCCAAGGAGCCATTAGGGAAAACTATGCCTTGTTCTAAAGCTCTTTGGGAACCGCTTGCGTAGCCCCACAGACCTGGGGGCTGCAGGCTTTCCTGCTGCCTTCAGCCTCAAAGCCACCCTTTTCCACTTGGCGCCGCGTCAGGCACAAAAATGGCCTATGGCTGGAAATGGGTCCCCCGCCCAAAGAGCCAGCAGGGAAAACAATGCCTTGTTCTAAAGCTCTTTGGGAACCGCTTGCGTAGCCCCACAGACCTGGGGGCTGCAGGCTTTCCTGCTGCCTTCAGCCTCAAAACCACCCTTTCCCACTTGGCGCCGCGCCAGGCAGAAAAATGGCCTATGGCTGGAGATGGGTCCCCCGCCCAAAGAGCCATCAGGGAAAACTATGCCTAGTTCTAAAGCTTTTTGGGAACCACTTGCGTAGCCCCACAAACCTGGAGTTGCAGGCTTTCCTGCTGCCTTCAGCCTCGACACCACCCTTTCCCTCTGGGCGCCGGGACAGACACAAAAATGTCCATAAGGCTGGAGATGGGTCCCCACCCAAAGGAGCCAGCAGGGAAAATTATGCCTTGTTCTAAAGCTCTTTGGGAACCGCTTGCGTTGTCCCACAGAACTGGGGGCTGCGGGCTTTCCTGATGCCTTCAGCCTCAACACCACCCTTTCCCACTTGGCGCCGCGCCAGGCACAAAAATGGCCTATGGCTGGAGATGGGTCCCCTGCCCAAGGAGCCAGCAGGGAAAACTATGCCTTGTTCTAAAGCTCTTTGGGAACCGCTTGCGTAGCCCCAGAGACCTGGGGGCTGTGGGCTTTCCTGCTGCCTTCAGCCTCAAAACCACCCTTTCCCTCTGGGCGCCGGGACAGACACAAAAATGTCCATAAGGCTGGAGATGGGTCCCCAGCCAAAGGAGCCAGCAGGGAAAATTATGCCTTGTTCTAAAGCTCTTTGGGAACCGCTTGCGTTGTCCCACAGACCTGGGGGCTGCGGGCTTTCCTGCTGCCTTCAGCCTCAAAGCCACCCTTTCCCACTTGGCACCGCGCCAGGCACAGAAATGGCCTATGGCTGGAGATGGGTCCCATGCCCTAAGAGCCAGCTGGGAAAAATATGCCTTGTTCTAAAGCTCTTTGTGAACCGCTTGCGTAGCCCCAGAGACCTGGGGGCTGCAGGCTTTCCTGCTTCCTTCAGCCTCGACAGCACCCTTTCCCACGTGGCACCGCGCCAGGCACAAAAATGGCCATATGGCTGGAGATGGGTCCCATGCCGAAAGAGCCAGCAGGGAAAATTATGCCTTGTTCTAAAGCTCTTTGGGAACCGCTTGCGTAGCCCCACAGACCTGGGGGCTGCAGGCTTTGCTGCTGCCTTCAGCCTCGACACCACCATTTCCCACTTGGCGCCGCGCCATGCACAAAAATGGCCTATGGCTGGAGATGGGTCCCCCGCCCAAAGAGCCAGCAGGGAAAACAATGTCTTGTTCTAAAGCTCTTTGGGAATCGCTTGCGTAGCCCCACAGACCTGGGGGCTGCAGGCTTTCCTGCTGCCTTCAGCCTCAAAACCACCCTTTCCCACTTGGCGCCGCGACAGGCACAAAAATGGCCATATGGCTGGAGATGGGTGCCACACCCAAAGAGCCAGCAGGGAAAACTATGCCTTGTTCTAAAGCTCTTTGGGAACCGCTTGCATAGCCCCACAGACCTGGGGGCTGCAGGCTTTGCTGCTGCCTTCAGCCTCGACACCACCCTTTCCCACTTGGCGCCGCGTCAGGCACAAAAATGGCCTATGGCTGGAGATGGGTCCCATGCCCTAAGAGCCAGCTGGGAAAAATATGCCTTGTTCTAAAGCTCTTTGGGAACCGCTTGCGTAGCCCCACAGACCTGGGGGCTGCAGGCTTTGCTGCTGCCTTCAGCCTCAAAACCACCCTTTCCCACTTGGCGCCGCGCCAGGCACAAAAATGGCCATATGGCTAGAGATGGGTCCCCTGCCCAAGGAGCCATTAGGGAAAACTATGCCTTGTTCTAAAGCTCTTTGGGAACCGCTTGCGTAGCCCCACAGACCTGGGGGCTGCGGGCTTTCCTGATGCCTTCAGCCTCAACACCACCCTTTCCCACTTGGCGCCGCGCCAGGCACAAAAATGGCCTATGGCTGGAGATGGGTCCCCCGCCCAAGGAGCCAGCAAGGAAAACAATGCCTTGTTCTAAAGCTCTTTGGGAACCGCTTGCATAGCCCCACAGACCTGGGGCCTGCAGGCTTTCCTGCTGCCTTCAGCCTCAAAGCCACCCTTTCCCACTTGGCGCCGCGCCAGGCTCAAAAATGGCCATACGGCTGGAGATGGGGCCCCGCCCAAAGAGCCAGCAGGGAAAACTATGCCTTGTTCTAAAGCTCTTTGGGAACCGCTTGCGTTGTCCCACAGACCTGGGGGCTGCAGGCTTTCCTGCTGCCTTTAGCCTCAAAACCACCCTTTCCCTCTGGGCGCCGGGACAGACACAAAAATGTCCATAAGGCTGGAGATGGGTCCCCACCCAAAGGAGCCAGCAGGGAAAATTATGCCTTATTCTAAAGCTCTTTGGGAACCGCTTGCGTTGTCCCACAGAACTGGGGGCTGCGGGCTTTCCTGCTGCCTTCAGCCTCAAAGCCACCCTTTCCCACTTGGCACCGCGCCAGGCACAAAAATGGCCTATGGCTGGAGATGGGTCCCCCGCCCAAAGAGCCAGCAGGGAAAACTATGCCTTGTTCTAAAGCTCTTTGGGAACCGCTTGCGTAGCCACACAGACCTGGGGGCTGCAGGCTTTGCTGCTGCCTTCATCCTCAAAACCACCCTTTCCCACTTGGCGCCGCGCCAGGCACAAAAACGGCCATATGGCTGGAGATGGGTGCCACACCCAAAGAGCCAGCAGGGAAAACTATGCCTTGTTCTAAAGCTCTTTGGGAACCGCTTGCGTAGCCCCACAGACCTGGGGGCTGCAGGCTTTCCTGCTGCCTTCAGCCTCAAAACCACCCTTTCCCACTTGGCGCCGCGCCAGGCACAAAAATGGCCTATGGCTGGAGATGGGTCCCATGCCCTAAGAGCCAGCAGGGAAAACTATGCCTTGTTCTAAAGCTCTTTGGGAACCGCTTGCGTAGCCCCACAGACGTGGGGTCTGCAGGCTTTGCTGCTGCCTTCAGCCTGAAAACCACCCTTTCCCACTTGGCGCCGCGCCAGTCAGAAAAATGGCCATACGGCTGGAGATGGGTGCCACGCCCAAGGAGCCATTAGGGAAAACTACACCTTCTTCTAAAGCTCTTTGGGAACCGCTTGCGTAGCCCCACAGACCTGTGGGCTGCAGGCTTTACTGCTGCCTTCAGCCTCCACACCACTCTTTCCCACTTGGCGCCGGGCCAGGCACAAAAATGCCCAGACGGCTGGAGATGGGTCCCCCGCCCAAAGAGCCAGCAGGGAAAACTATGCCTTGTTCTAAAGGTCTTTGGGAACCACTTGAGTAACCCCACAGACCTGGGGGCTGCAGGCTTTCCTGCTGCCTTCAGCCTCAAAACCACCCTTTCCCACTTGGCGCCGTGCCAGGCACAAAAATTGCCGTATGGCTGGAGATGGGTCCCCTGCCCAAGGAGCCAGCAGGGAAAACTATGCCTTGTTCTAAAGGTCTTTGGGAACCGCTTGCGTAGCCCCACAGACCTGGGGGCTACGGGCTTTCCTGCTACCTTCAGCCTCGACACCACCCTTTCCCACTTGGCGCCGCGCCAGGCACAAAAATGGCCATACGGCTTGAGATGGGTCTCCAGCCCAAAGAGCCAGCAGGGAAAACTATGCCTTGTTCTAAAGCTCTTTGGGAACCGCTTGCGTTGTCCCACAGACCTGGCGTCTGCAGGCTTTCCTGCTGCCTTCAGCCTCGACACAACCCTTTCCCACTTGGCGCCGCGCCAGGCACAAAAATGGCCATATGTCTGGAGATGGGTCCCCTGCCCAAGGAGCCAGCAGGGAACACTGTGCCTTGTTCTAAAGCTCTTTGGGAACTGCTTGCGTAGCCCCACAGACCTGGGGCCTGCAGGCTTTCGTGCTACCTTCAGCCTCGACACCACCCTTTCCCACTTGGCGCCGCGCCAGGCACAAAAATGGCCGTATGTCTGGAGATGGGTCCCATGCCCAAAGAGCCAGCAAGGAAAACTATGCCTTGTTCTAAAGCTGTTTTGGAACCGCTTGCGTAGCCCCACAGACCTGGGGGCTGCAGGCTTTCCTGCTGCCTTCAGCCTCAAAATCACCTTTTCCCACTTGGCGCCGCGCCAGGCACAAAAATGGCCATATGTCTGGAGATGGGTCCCCCGCACAAAGAGCCAGCAGGGAAAACTATGCCTTGTTCTAAAGCTCTTTGGGAACCGCTTGCGTAGCCCCACAGACCTGGGGGCTGCAGGCTTTCCTGCTGCCTTCAGCCTCAAAACCACCCTTTCCCACTTGGCGCCGCGCCAGGCACAAAAATGGCCATATGGCTGGAGATGGGTCCCATGCCCTAAGAGCCAGCAGGGAAAACTATGCCTTGTTCTAAAGCTCTTTGGGAACCGCTTGCGTAGCCCCACAGACCTGGGGGCTGCGGGCTTTCCTGCTGCCTTCAGCCTCCATACCACCCTTTCCCTCTAGGCGCCGCGCCAAGCACAATAATGGCCATACGGCTGGAGATGGGTCCCCCGCCCAAGGAGCCAGCAGGGAAAACTATGCCTTGTTCTAAATCTCTTTGGGAACCGCTTGCGTAGCCCCACAGACCTGGGGGCTGCGGGCTTTCCTGCTGCCTTCAGCCTCCACACCACCCTTTCCCACTTGGCGCCACGCTACGCACAAAAATGACTTATGGCTGGAGATGGGTCCCCTGCCCAAAGAGCCAGCAGGGAAAACTATGCCTTGTTCTAAAGCTCTTTGGGAACCGCTTGCATAGCCCCACAGACCTGGGGGCTGCAGGCTTTCCTGCTGCCTTCAGCCTCCACACCACCCTTTCCCACTTGGCGCCATGCCAGGCAGAAAAATGGCCATATGGCTGGAGAGGGGTCCCCCGCCCAAAGAGCCAGCAGGGAAAACTATGCCTTGTTCTAAAGCTCTTTGGGAACCGCTTGCGTAGCCCCACAGACCTGGGGCCTGCAGGCTTTCCTGCTGCCTTCAGCCTCAAAACCACCCTTTCCCACTTGGCGCCGCGCCAGGCACAAAAATGGCCATATGGCTGGAGATGGGTCCCATGCCCTAAGAACCAGCAGGGAAAACTATGCCTTGTTCTAAAGCTCTTTGGGAACCGCTTGCGTTGTCCCACAGACCTGGGGGCTGCGGGCTTTCCTACTGCCTTCAGCCTCAAAACCACCCTTTCCCACTTGGCTCCGTGCTAGGCACAAAAATGGCAATAAGGCTGGAGATGGGTCCCCTGCCCAAGGAGCCAGCAGGGAAAACTATGCCTTGTTCCAAAGCTCTTTGGGTACCGCTTGCGTAGCCCCACAGACCTGGGGCCTGCAGGCTTTCCTGCTGCCTTCAGCCTCAAAACCACCCTTTCCCACTTGGTGCCGGGCCAGGCACAAAAATGGCCATACGGCTGGAGAAGGGTCCCCCACCCAAAGAGCCAGCAGGGAAAACTATGCCTTGTTCTAAAGCTCTTTGGGAACCGCTTGCGTAGCCCCACAGACCTGGGGGCTGCAGGCTTTCCTGCTGCCTTCAGCCTCAAAACCACCCTTTCCCACTTGGCGCCGCGCCAGGCACAAAAATGGCCATATGGCTGGAGATGGGTCCCACGCCCAAGGAGCCAGCAGGGAAAACTATGCCTTGTTCTAAAGGTCTTTGGGAACCGCTTGCGTAGCCGCACAGACCTGGGGGCTGCGGGCTTTCCTGCTGCCTTCAGACTCGACACCACCCTTTCCCACTTGGTGCCGCGCCAGGCACAAAAATGGCCTATTTCTAGAGATGGGTCCCACGCCCAAGGAGCCAGCAGGGAAAACTATGCCTTGTTCTAAAGCTCTTTGGGAACCGCTTGCGTAGCCGCACAGACCTTGGGGCTGCGGGCTTTCCTACTGCCTTCAGCCTCAAAACCACCCTTTCCCTCTGGGCGCCGCGCCAGGCACAAAAATGGCCATATGGCTGGAGAAGGGTCCCCCTGCCCCAAGGAGCCATTACGGAAAACTATGCCTTGTTCTAAAGGTTTTTGGGAACCGCTTGCGTAGCCCCACAGACCTGGGGGGCTACGGGCTTTCCCTGCGTACCTTCAGCCTCCACACCACCCTTTCCCACTTGGCGCCGCGCCAGGCACAAAAATGGCCATACGGCTGGAGATGGGTCCCCCGCCCAAAGAGCCAGCAGGGAAAAACTATGCCTTGTTCTAAAGCTCTTTGGGAACCGCTTGCGTAGCCCCACAGACCTGGGGGCTGCAGGCTTTGCTGCTGCCTTCAGCCTCGACACAACCCTTTCCCACTTGGCGCCGCGCCAGGCACAAAAATGGCCATATGTCTGGAGATGGGTCCCCTGCCCAAGGAGTCAGCAGGGAAAACTATGCCTTGTTCTAAAGTTCTTTGGGAACCACTTGCGTAGCCCCACAGACCTGGGGGCTGTGGGCTTTCCTGCTGCCTTCAGCCTCGACACCACCCTTTCCCACTTGGCGCCGCGCCAGGCACAAAAATGGCCATACGGCTGGAGATGGGTCCCCTGCCCAAAGAGCAAGCAGGGAAAACTATGCCTTGTTCTAAAGCTCTTTGGGAACCGCTTGCATAGCCCCACAGACCTGGGGGCTGCGGGCTTTCCTGCTGCCTTCAGCCTCAAAACCACGCTTTCCCTCTGGGCGCCGCGCCAGGCACAAAAATGGCCATATGGCTGGAGATGGGTCCCACGCCCATGGAGCCAGCAGGGAAAACTATGCCTTGTTCTAAAGCTCTTTGGGAACCGCTTGCGTAGCCCCACAGACCTGGGGGCTGCGGGCTTTCCTGCTGCGTTCAGCCTCGACACCACCCTTTCCCTCTGGGCGCCGCGCCAGGCACAAAAATGGCCATATGGCTGGAGAGGGGTCCCCCGCCCAAAGAGCCAGCAGGGAAAACTATGCCTTGTTCTAAAGCTCTTTGGGAACCGCTTGCGTAGCCCCACAGACCTGGGGCCTGCAGGCTTTCCTGCTGCCTTCAGCCTCCACACCACCCTTTCCCTCTAGGCGCCGCGCCAAGCACAATAATGGCCATACGGCTGGAGATGCCTCCCCCGCCCAAGGAGCTAGCAGGGAAAACTATGCCTTGTTCTAAAGCTCTTTGGGACCGCTTTCGTAGCCCCACAGACCTGGGGGCTGCAGGCTTTCCTGCTGCCTTCAGCCTCGACACCACCCTTTCCCACTTGGCGCCGCGCCAGGCACAAAAATGGCTATAGGGCTGGAGAGGGGTCCCCTGCCCAAAGAGCCAGCAGGGAAAACTATGCCTTGTTCTAAAGCTCTTTGGGAACCGCTTGCGTAGCCCCACAGACCTGGGGGCTGCAGGCTTTCCTGCTGCCTTCAGCCTCAAAACCACCCTTTCCCACTTGGCGCCGCGCCAGGCACAAAAATGGCCTATGGCTGGAGATGGGTCCCATGCCCTAAGAGCCAGCAGGGAAAACTATGCCTTGTTCTAAAGCTCTTTGGGAACCGCTTGCGTAGCCCCACAGACGTGGGGTCTGCAGGCTTTGCTGCTGCCTTCAGCCTGAAAACCACCCTTTCCCACTTGGCGCCGCGCCAGTCAGAAAAATGGCCATACGGCTGGAGATGGGTGCCACGCCCAAGGAGCCATTAGGGAAAACTACACCTTCTTCTAAAGCTCTTTGGGAACCGCTTGCGTAGCCCCACAGACCTGTGGGCTGCAGGCTTTACTGCTGCCTTCAGCCTCCACACCACTCTTTCCCACTTGGCGCCGGGCCAGGCACAAAAATGCCCAGACGGCTGGAGATGGGTCCCCCGCCGAAAGAGGCAGCAGGGAAAACTATGCCTTGTTCTAAAGCTCTTTGGGAACCACTTGAGTAACCCCACAGACCTGGGGGCTGCAGGCTTTCCTGCTGCCTTCAGCCTCAAAACCACCCTTTCCCACTTGGCGCCGTGCCAGGCACAAAAATTGCCGTATGGCTGGAGATGGGTCCCCTGCCCAAGGAGCCAGCAGGGAAAACTATGCCTTGTTCTAAAGGTCTTTGGGAACCGCTTGCGTAGCCCCACAGACCTGGGGGCTACGGGCTTTCCTGCTACCTTCAGCCTCGACACCACCCTTTCCCACTTGGCGCCGCGCCAGGCACAAAAATGGCCATACGGCTTGAGATGGGTCTCCAGCCCAAAGAGCCAGCAGGGAAAACTATGCCTTGTTCTAAAGCTCTTTGGGAACCGCTTGCGTTGTCCCACAGACCTGGCGTCTGCAGGCTTTGCTGCTGCCTTCAGCCTCGACACAACCCTTTCCCACTTGGTGCCGCGCCAGGCACAAAAATGGCCATATGTCTGGAGATGGGTCCCCTGCCCAAGGAGCCAGCAGGGAACACTATGCCTTGTTCTAAAGCTCTTTGGGAACTGCTTGCGTAGCCCCACAGACCTGGGGCCTGCAGGCTTTCGTGCTACCTTCAGCCTCGACACCACCCTTTCCCACTTGGCGCCGCGCCAGGCACAAAAATGGCCGTATGTCTGGAGATGGGTCCCATGCCCAAAGAGCCAGCAAGGAAAACTATGCCTTGTTCTAAAGCTGTTTTGGAACCGCTTGCGTAGCCCCACAGACCTGGGGGCTGCGGGCTTTCCTGCTGCCTTCAGCCTCAAAAACACCCTTTCCCACTGGGCGCAGCGCCAGGCACAAAAATGGCCATAAGGCTGGAGATGGGTCCCATGTCCAAAGAGCCAGCAGGGAAAATTATGCCTTGTTCTAAAGCTCTTTGGGAACCGCTTGCGTAGCCCCACAGACCTGGGGGCTGCAGGCTTTCCTGCTGCCTTCAGCCTCAAAATCACCCTTTCCCACTTGGCGCCGCGCCAGGCACAAAAATGGCCATATGTCTGGAGATGGGTCCCCCGCACAAAGAGCCAGCAGGGAAAACTATGCCTTGTTCTAAAGCTCTTTGGGAACCGCTTGCGTAGCCCCACAGACCTGGGGGCTGCAGGCTTTCCTGCTGCCTTCAGCCTCAAAACCACCCTTTACCACTTGGCGCCGCGCCAGGCACAAAAATGGCCATATGGCTGGACATGGGTCCCATGCCCTAAGAGCCAGCAGGGAAAACTATGCCTTGTTCTAAATCTCTTTGGGAACCGCTTGCGTAGCCCCACAGACCTGGGGTCTGCGGGCTTTCCTGCTGCCTTCAGCCTCCACACCACCCTTTCCCACTTGGCGCCACGCTACGCACAAAAATGACTTATGGCTGGAGATGGGTCCCCTGCCCAAAGAGCCAGCAGGGAAAACTATGCCTTGTTCTAAAGCTCTTTGGGAACCGCTTGCATAGCCCCACAGACCTGGGGGCTGCAGGCTTTCCTGCTGCCTTCAGCCTCCACACCACCCTTTCCCACTTGGCGCCATGCCAGGCAGAAAAATGGCCATATGGCTGGAGAGGGGTCCCCCGCCCAAAGAGCCAGCAGGGAAAACTATGCCTTGTTCTAAAGCTCTTTGGGAACCGCTTGCGTAGCCCCACAGACCTGGGGCCTGCAGGCTTTCCTGCTGCCTTCAGCCTCAAAACCACCCTTTCCCACTTGGTGCCGGGCCAGGCACAAAAATGGCCATACGGCTGGAGATGGGTTCCCCACCCAAAGAGCCAGCAGGGAAAACTATGCCTTGTTCTAAAGCTCTTTGGGAACCGCTTGCGTAGCCCCACAGACCTTGGGGCTGCGGGCTTTCCTACTGCCTTCAGCCTCAAAACCACCCTTTCCCTCTGGGCGCCGCGCCAGGCACAAAAATGGCCATATGGCTGGAGATGGGTCCCACGCCCAAGGAGCCAGCAGGGAAAACTATGCCTTGTTCTAAAGCTCTTTAGGAACCGCTTGCGTAGCCCCACAGACCTGGGGGCTGCAGGCTTTCCTGCTGCCTTCAGCCTCAAAACCACCCTTTCCCACTTGGCGCCGCGCCAGGCACAAAAATGGCCATATGTCTGGAGATGGGTCCCCTGCCCAAGGAGCCAGCAGGGAAAACTATGCCTTGTTCTAAAGCTCTTTGGGAACCGCTTGCGTAGCCGCACAGACCTTGGGGCTGCGGGCTTTCCTACTGCCTTCAGCCTCAAAACCACCCTTTCCCTCTGGGCGCCGCGCCAGGCACAAAAATGGCCATATGGCTGGAGAAGGGTCCCCTGCCCAAGGAGCCATTACGGAAAACTATGCCTTGTTCTAAAGGTCTTTGGGAACCGCTTGCGTAGCCCCACAGACCTGGGGGCTGCGGGCTTTCCTGCTGCCTTCAGCCTCAAAACCACGCTTTCCCTCTGGGCGCCGCGCCAGGCACAAAAATGGCCATATGGCTGGAGATGGGTCCCACGCCCATGGAGCCAGCAGGGAAAACTATGCCTTGTTCTAAAGCTCTTTGGGAACCGCTTGCGTAGCCCCACAGACCTGGGGGCTGCAGGCTTTCCTGCTGCCTTCAGCCTCGACACCACCCTTTCCCACTTGGCGCCGCGCCAGGCACAAAAATGGCCATATGGCTGGAGAGGGGTCCCCCGCCCAAAGAGCCAGCAGGGAAAACTATGCCTTGTTCTAAAGCTCTTTGGGAACCGCTTGCGTAGCCCCACAGACCTGGGGCCTGCAGGCTTTCCTGCTGCCTTCAGCCTCCACACCACCCTTTCCCTCTAGGCGCTGCGCCAAGCACAATAATGGCCATACGGCTGGAGATGCCTCCCCCGCCCAAGGAGCTAGCAGGGAAAACTATGCCTTGTTCTAAAGCTCTTTGGGACCGCTTTCGTAGCCCCACAGACCTGGGGGCTGCAGGCTTTCCTGCTGCCTTCAGCCTCGACACCACCCTTTCCCACTTGGCGCCGCGCCAGGCACAAAAATGGCTATAGGGCTGGAGAGGGGTCCCCCGCCCAAAGAGCCAGCAGGGAAAATTATGCCTTGTTCTAAAGCTCTTTGGGAACCGCTTGCGTAGCCCCACAGACCTGGGGGCTGCAGGCTTTCCTGCTGCCTTCAGCCTCAAAATCACCCTTTCCCACTTGGCGCCGCGCCAGGCACAAAAATGGCCATATGTCTGGAGATGGGTCCCCCGCACAAAGAGCCAGCAGGGAAAACTATGCCTTGTTCTAAAGCTCTTTGGGAACCGCTTGCGTAGCCCCACAGACCTGGGGGCTGCAGGCTTTCCTGCTGCCTTCAGCCTCAAAACCACCCTTTCCCACTTGGCGCCGCGCCAGGCACAAAAATGGCCATATGGCTGGACATGGGTCCCATGCCCTAAGAGCCAGCAGGGAAAACTATGCCTTGTTCTAAATCTCTTTGGGAACCGCTTGCGTAGCCCCACAGACCTGGGGGCTGCGGGCTTTCCTGCTGCCTTCAGCCTCCACACCACCCTTTCCCACTTGGCGCCACGCTACGCACAAAAATGACTTATGGCTGGAGATGGGTCCCCTGCCCAAAGAGCCAGCAGGGAAAACTATGCCTTGTTCTAAAGCTCTTTGGGAACCGCTTGCATAGCCCCACAGACCTGGGGGCTGCAGGCTTTCCTGCTGCCTTCAGCCTCCACACCACCCTTTCCCACTTGGCGCCATGCCAGGCAGAAAAATGGCCATATGGCTGGAGAGGGGTCCCCCGCCCAAAGAGCCAGCAGGGAAAACTATGCCTTGTTCTAAAGCTCTTTGGGAACCGCTTGCGTAGCCGCACAGACCTTGGGGCTGCGGGCTTTCCTACTGCCTTCAGCCTCGACACCACCCTTTCCCACTTGGCGCCGCGCCAGGCACAAAAATGGCCATACGGCTGGAGATGGGTCCCCTGCCCAAAGAGCAAGCAGGGAAAACTATGCCTTGTTCTAAAGCTCTTTGGGAACCGCTTGCATAGCCCCACAGACCTGGGGGCTGCGGGCTTTCCTGCTGCCTTCAGCCTCAAAACCACGCTTTCCCTCTGGGCGCCGGGCCAGGCACAAAAATGGCCATATGGCTGGAGATGGGTCCCACGCCCATGGAGCCAGCAGGGAAAACTATGCCTTGTTCTAAAGCTCTTTGGGAACCGCTTGCGTAGCCCCACAGACCTGGGGGCTGCGGGCTTTCCTGCTGCGTTCAGCCTCGACACCACCCTTTCCCACTTGGCGCCGCGCCAGGCACAAAAATGGCCATATGGCTGGAGAGGGGTCCCCCGCCCAAAGAGCCAGCAGGGAAAACTATGCCTTGTTCTAAAGCTCTTTGGGAACCGCTTGCGTAGCCCCACAGACCTGGGGCCTGCAGGCTTTCCTGCTGCCTTCAGCCTCCACACCACCCTTTCCCTCTAGGCGCCGCGCCAAGCACAATAATGGCCATACGGCTGGAGATGCCTCCCCCGCCCAAGGAGCTAGCAGGGAAAACTATGCCTTGTTCTAAAGCTCTTTGGGACCGCTTTCGTAGCCCCACAGACCTGGGGGCTGCAGGCTTTCCTGCTGCCTTCAGCCTCGACACCACCCTTTCCCACTTGGCGCCGCGCCAGGCACAAAAATGGCTATAGGGCTGGAGAGGGGTCCCCCGCCCAAAGAGCCAGCAGGGAAAATTATGCCTTGTTCTAAAGCTCTTTGGGAACCGCTTGCGTAGCCCCACAGAACTGGGGGCTGCAGGCTTTCCTGCTGCCTTCAGCCTCAAAAACACCCTTTCCCACTGGGCGCAGCGCCAGGCACAAAAATGGCCATAAGGCTGGAGATGGGTCCATGTCTAAAGAGCCAGCAGGGAAAATTATGCCTTTTTCTAAAGGTCTTTGGGAACCGCTTGCGTAGCCCCACAGACCTGGGGGCTGCAGGCTTTCCTGCTGCCTTCAGCCTCAAAATCACCCTTTCCCACTTGGCGCCGCGCCAGGCACAAAACTGGCCATATGGATGGATAAGGGTCCCCCGCCCAAAGAGCCAGCAGGGAAAACAATGCCTTGTTCTAAAGCTCTTTGGGAACCACTTGCGTAGCCCCACAGACCTGGGGGCTGCGAGCTTTCTTGCTGCCTTCAGCCTCGACACCACCCTTTCCCACTTGGCACCGCGCCACGCACAAAAATGGCCATACGGCTCGAGATGGGTCCCATGCCCAAAGAGCCAGCAGGGAAAACTATGCCTTGTTCTAAAGGTCTTTGGGAACCGCTTGCGTAGCCCCACAGACCTGGGGGCTGCAGGCTTTGTTGCTGCCTTCAGCCTGAAAGCCACCTTTTCCCACTTGGCACCGCGCCATCCACAAAAATGGCCATACGGCTGGAGATGGGTCCCCCGCCGAAAGAGGCAGCAGGGAAAACTATGCCTTGTTCTAAAGCTCTTTGGGAACCGCTTGCGTTGTCCCACAGACCTGGGGGCTGCGGGCTTTCCTACTGCCTTCAGCCTCACAACCACCCTTTCCCTCTTGGCTCCGTGCCAGGCACAAAAATGGCAATAAGGCTGGAGATGGGTCCCCTGGCCAAGGAGCCAGCAGGGAAAACTATGCCTTGTTCCAAAGCTCTTTGGGAACCGCTTGCGTAGCCCCACAGACCTGGGGGCTGCAGGCTTTGCTGCTGCCTTCAGCCTCAAAACCACCCTTTCCCACTTGGTGCCGCGCCAGGCACAAAAATGGCCATACGGCTGGTGAAGGGTCCCCCACCCAAAGAGCCAGCAGGGAAAACTATGCCTTGTTCTAAAGCTCTTTGGGAACCACTTGCGTAGCCCCACAGACCTGGGGGCTGCAGGCTTTCCTGCTGCCTTCAGACTCGACACCACCCTTTCCCGCTTGGCCCCGCATCAGGCACAAAAATGGCCATATGTCTGGAGATGGGTCCCACGCCCAAGGAGCCAGCAGGGAAAACTATGCCTTGTTCTAAAGCTCTTTGGGAACCGCTTACGTAGCCGCACAGACCTGGGGGCTGCGGGCTTTCCTGCTGCCTTCAGACTCGACACGACCCTTTCCCACTTGGTGCCGCGCCAGGCACAAAAATGGCCTATGGCTGGAGATGGGTCCCCTGCCCAAGGAGCCAGCAGGGAAAACTTTGCCTTGTTCTAAAGCTCTTTGGGAACCGCTTGCGTAGCCCCACAGACCTGGGGGCTGCAGGCTTTGCTGCTGCCTTCAGACTCGACACCACCCTTTCCCACTTGGTGCCGCGCCAGGCACAAAAATGGCCTATGGCTGGAGATGGGTCCCACGCCCAAGGAGCCAGCAGGGAAAACTATGCCTTGTTCTAAAGCTCTTTGGGAACCGCTTGCGTAGCCCCAAAGACCTGGGGGCTGCGGGCTTTCCTACTGCCTTCAGCCTCAAAACCACCCTTTCCCTCTGGGCGCCGCGCCAGGCACAAAAATGGCCATATGGCTGGAGATGGGTCCCCTGCCCAAGGAGCCAGCTATGAAAACTATGCCTTGTTCTAAAGCTCTTTGGGAACCGCTTGCGTTGTCCCACAGACCTGGGGGCTGTAGGCTTTCCTGCTGCCTTCAGCCTCAAAATCACCCTTTCCCACTTGGTGCCGCTCCAGACACAAAAATGGCCATACGGCTGGAGATGGGTCCCCCGCCCAAAGAGCCAGCAGGGAAAACTATGCCTTCTTCTAAAGCTCTTTGGGAACCGCTTGCGTAGCCCCACAGACCTGGGGCCTGCGGGCTTTCCTGCTGCCTTCAGCCTCAAAACCACCCTTTCCCACTTGGCGCCGCACCAGGCACAAAAATGGCCATATGGCTGGACATGAGTCCCCTGCCCAAGGAGCCATTAGGGAAAACTATGCCTTGTTCTAAAGCTCTTTGGGACAGCTTTCGTAGCCCCAGAGACCTGGGGGCTGCGAGCTTTCCTGCTGCCTTCAGCCTCAAAGCCACTCTTTCCCTCTAGGCGCCGCGCCAAGCAGAATAATGGTCATACGGCTGGAGATGCCTCCCCCGCCCAAGGAGCCAGCAGGGAAAACTATGCCTTGTTCTAAAGCTCTTTGGGAACCACTTGCGTAGCCCCACAGATCTGGGGCCTGCGGGCTTTCCTGCTGCATTCAGCCTCAAAGCCACCCTTTCCCACTTGGCGCCGCGCCAGGCACAAAAATGGCCTATGGCTGGAGATGGGTCCCACGCCCAAGGAGCCAGCAGGGAAAACAATGCCTTGTTCTAAAGCTCTTTGGGAACAGCTTGCGTAGCCCCACAGACCTGGGGGCTGCAGGCTTTCCTGCTGCCTTCAGACTCGACACCACCCTTTCCCACTTGGTGCCGCGCCAGGCACAAAAATGGCCTATGGCTGGAGATGGGTCCCACGCCCAAGGAGCCAGCAGGGAAAACTATGCCTTGTTCTAAAGCTCTTTGGGAACCGCTTGCGTAGCCGCACAGACCTGGGGGCTGCGGGCTTTCCTGCTGCCTTCAGCCTCAAAACCACCCTTACCCTCTGGGCGCCGCGCCAGGCACAAAAATGGCCATATGGCTGGAGATGGGTCCCCCGCCCAAAGAGCCAGCAGGGAAAACTATGCCTTGTTCTAAAGCTCTTTGGGAACCGCTTGCCTTGTCCCACAGACCTGGGGGCTGTAGGCTTTCCTGCTGCCTTCAGCCTCAAAATCACCCTTTCCCACTTGGTGCCGCGCCAGACACAAAAATGGCCATACGGCTGGAGATGCCTCCCCCGCCCAAGGAGCCAGCAGGGAAAACTATGCCTTGTTCTAAAGCTCTTTGGGAACCGCTTGCGTAGCCCCACAGACCTGGGATCTGCGGGCTTTCCTGCTGCCTTCAGCCTCAAAACCACCCTTTCCCACTTGGCGCCGCATCAGGCACAAAAATGGCCATATGTCTGGAGATGGGTCCCCTGCCCAAGGAGCCATTAGGGAAAACTATGCCTTGTTCTAAAGGTCTTTGGGAACCGCTTGCGTAGCCCCACAGACCTGGGGGCTGCGGGCTTTCCTGCTGCCTTCAGCCTCGACACCACCCTTTCCAACTAGGTGCCGCGCCAGGCACAAAAATGGCCATATGGCTGGAGATGGGTCCTACGCCGAAAGAGCCAGCAGGGAAAACTATGCCTTGTTCTAAAGCTCTTTGGGAACCACTTGCGTAGCCCCACAGACCTGGGGGCTGCAGGCTTTGCTGCTGCCTTCAGCCTCAAAGCCACCCTTTCCCACTTGGCGCCGCGCCAGGCACAAAAATGGCCATATGGCTGGAGATGGGTCCCCTGCCCAAATAGCCAGCAGGGAAAATTATGCCTTGTTCTAAATCTCTTTGGGAACCGCTTGCGTAGCCCCACAGACCTGGGGGCTGCGGGCTTTCCTGCTGCCTTCAGCCTCAAAGCAACCCTTTCCCACTTGGTGCCACACCAGGCCCAAAAATGGCCATATGGCTGGAGATGGGTCCCCTGCCCAAGGAGCCAGCAGGGAAAACTATGCCTTGTTCTAAAGCTCTTTGGGAACCGCTTGCGTAGCCCCACAGACCTGGGGGCTGCGGGCTTTCCTGCTGCCTTCAGCCTCAAAACCACCCTTACCCTCTGGGCGCCGCGCCAGGCACAAAAATGGCCATATGGCTGGAGATGGGTCCTACGCCGAAAGAGCCATTAGGGAAAAATATGCCTTGTTCTAAAGCTCTTTGGGAACCACTTGCGTAGCCCGACAGACCTGGGGGCTGCAGGCTTTGCTGCTGCCTTCAGCCTCAAAGCCACCCTTTCCCACTTGGCGCAGCGCCAGCCACAAAAATGGCCATATGGCTGGAGATGGGTCTCCTGCCCAAAGAGCCAGCAGGGAAAACTATTCCTTGTTCTAAAGCTCTTTGGGAACCGCTTGCGTAGCCCCACAGACCTGGGGCCTGCGGGCTTTCCTGCTGCCTTCAGCCTCAAAACCACCCTTTCCCACTTGGCGCCGCGCCAGGCACAAAAATGGCCATATGGCTGGACATGAGTCCCCTGCCCAAGGAGCCATTAGGGAAAACTATGCCTTGTTCTAAAGCTCTTTGGGACAGCTTTCGTAGCCCCACAGACCTGGGGGCTGCGAGCTTTCCTGCTGCCTTCAGCCTCAAAGCCACCCTTTCCCTCTAGGCGCCGCACCAAGCAGAATAATGGCCATACGGCTGGAGATGCCTCCCCCGCCCAAGGAGCCAGCAGGGAAAACTATGCCTTGTTCTAAAGCTCTTTGGGAACCACTTGCGTAGCCCCACAGATCTGGGGCCTGCGGGCTTTCCTGCTGCATTCAGCCTCAAAGCCACCCTTTCCCACTTGGCGCCGCATCAGGCACAAAAATGGCCATATGTCTGGACATGGGTCCCACGCCCAAGGAGCCAGCAGGGAAAACAATGCCTTGTTCTAAAGCTCTTTGGGAACCGCTTGCGTAGCCCCACAGACCTGGGGGCTGCGGGCTTTCCTGCTGCCTTCAGCCTCAAAACCACCCTTACCCTCTGGGCGCCGCGCCAGGCACAAATATGGCCATATGGCTGGAGATGGGTCCCGCGCACAAAGAGCCATCAGGGAAAACTATGCCTTGTTCTAAAGCTCTTTGGGAACCACTTGCGTAGCCTTACAGATCTGGGGGCTGCAGGCTTTCCTGCTGCCTTCAGCCTCAAAGCCACCCTTTCCCACTTGGCGCCGCGCCAGGAACAAAAATGGCCATACGGCTGGAGATGGGTCCCCTGCCCAAGGAGCCAGCAGGGAAAACTATGCCTTGTTCTAAAGCTCTTTGGGAACCGCTTGCGTAGCCCCACAGACCTGGGGGCTGCGGCCTTTCCTGCTGCTTTCAGCCTCAAAAACACCCTTTCCCACTGGGCACCGCGCCAGGCACAAAAATGGCCATATGGCTGGAGATGGGTCCCACGCCCAAGGAGCCAGCAGGGAAAACTATGCCTTGTTCTAAAGCTCTTTGGGAACCACTTGTGTAGCCCCACAGACCTGGGGGCTGCAGGCTTTCCTGCTGCCTTCAGCCTCAAAACCACCCTTTCCCACTTGGCGCCGCATCAGGCACAAAAATGGCCATATGTCTGGAGATGGGTCCCACGCCCAAGGAGCCAGCAGGGAAAACTATGCCTTGTTCTAAAGCTCTTTGGGAACCGCTTGCGTAGCCCCACAGACCTGCGGGCTGCGGCCTTTCCTACTGCCTTCAGCCTCAAAACCACCCTTTCCCTCTGGGCGCCGCGCCAGGCACAAAAATGGCCATATGGCTGGAGATGGGTCCTACGCCGAAAGAGCCAGCAGGGAAAACTATGCCTTGTTTTAAATCTCTTTGGGAACCACTTGCGTAGCCCCACAGACCTGGGGGCTGCGGGCTTCCCTGCTGCCTTCAGCCTCAAAACCACCCTTTCCCAATTGGTGCCACACCAGGCCCAAAAATGGCCTTACGGCTGGAGATGTGTGCCACGCCCAAAGAGCCAGCAGGGAAAACTATGCCTTGTTCTAAAGCTCTTTGGGAACCGCTTGCGTAGCCCCACAGACCTGGGGGCTGCGGGCTTTCCTGCTGCCTTCAGCCTCAAAACCACCCTTTCCCACTTGACACCGCGCCAGGCACAAAAATGGCCATACGGCTGGACATGAGTCCCCTGCCCAAGGAGCCATTAGGGAAAACTATGCCTTGTTCTAAAGCTCTTTGGGACAGCTTTCGTAGCCCCACAGACCTGGGGGCTGCGGGCTGTCCTGCTGCCTTCAGCCTCAAAGTCACCCTTTCCCTCTAGGCGCCGCGCCAAGCAGAATAATGGCCATACGGCTGGAGATGCCTCCCCCGCCCAAGGAGCCAGCAGGGAAAACTATGCCTTGTTCTAAAGCTCTTTGGGAACCGCTTACGTAGCCGCACAGACCTGGGGGCTGCGGGCTTTCCTGCTGCCTTCAGACTCGACACGACCCTTTCCCACTTGGTGCCGCGCCAGGCACAAAAATGGCCTATGGCTGGAGATGGGTCCCCTGCCCAAGGAGCCAGCAGGGAAAACTTTGCCTTGTTCTAAAGCTCTTTGGGAACCGCTTGCGTAGCCCCACAGACCTGGGGGCTGCAGGCTTTGCTGCTGCCTTCAGACTCGACACCACCCTTTCCCACTTGGTGCCGCGCCAGGCACAAAAATGGCCTATGGCTGGAGATGGGTCCCACGCCCAAGGAGCCAGCAGGGAAAACTATGCCTTGTTCTAAAGCTCTTTGGGAACCGCTTGCGTAGCCCCAAAGACCTGGGGGCTGCGGGCTTTCCTACTGCCTTCAGCCTCAAAACCACCCTTTCCCACTTGGCGCCGCACCAGGCACAAAAATGGCCATATGGCTGGACATGAGTCCCCTGCCCAAGGAGCCATTAGGGAAAACTATGCCTTGTTCTAAAGCTCTTTGGGACAGCTTTCGTAGCCCCAGAGACCTGGGGGCTGCGAGCTTTCCTGCTGCCTTCAGCCTCAAAGCCACTCTTTCCCTCTAGGCGCCGCGCCAAGCAGAATAATGGTCATACGGCTGGAGATGCCTCCCCCGCCCAAGGAGCCAGCAGGGAAAACTATGCCTTGTTCTAAAGCTCTTTGGGAACCACTTGCGTAGCCCCACAGATCTGGGGCCTGCGGGCTTTCCTGCTGCATTCAGCCTCAAAGCCACCCTTTCCCACTTGGCGCCGCGCCAGGCACAAAAATGGCCTATGGCTGGAGATGGGTCCCACGCCCAAGGAGCCAGCAGGGAAAACAATGCCTTGTTCTAAAGCTCTTTGGGAACAGCTTGCGTAGCCCCACAGACCTGGGGGCTGCAGGCTTTCCTGCTGCCTTCAGACTCGACACCACCCTTTCCCACTTGGTGCCGCGCCAGGCACAAAAATGGCCTATGGCTGGAGATGGGTCCCACGCCCAAGGAGCCAGCAGGGAAAACTATGCCTTGTTCTAAAGCTCTTTGGGAACCGCTTGCGTAGCCGCACAGACCTGGGGGCTGCGGGCTTTCCTGCTGCCTTCAGCCTCAAAACCACCCTTACCCTCTGGGCGCCGCGCCAGGCACAAAAATGGCCATATGGCTGGAGATGGGTCCCCCGCCCAAAGAGCCAGCAGGGAAAACTATGCCTTGTTCTAAAGCTCTTTGGGAACCGCTTGCGTTGTCCCACAGACCTGGGGGCTGTAGGCTTTCCTGCTGCCTTCAGCCTCAAAATCACCCTTTCCCACTTGGTGCCGCGCCAGACACAAAAATGGCCATACGGCTGGAGATGCCTCCCCCGCCCAAGGAGCCAGCAGGGAAAACTATGCCTTGTTCTAAAGCTCTTTGGGAACCGCTTGCGTAGCCCCACAGACCTGGGATCTGCGGGCTTTCCTGCTGCCTTCAGCCTCAAAACCACCCTTTCCCACTTGGCGCCGCATCAGGCACAAAAATGGCCATATGTCTGGAGATGGGTCCCCTGCCCAAGGAGCCATTAGGGAAAACTATGCCTTGTTCTAAAGGTCTTTGGGAACCGCTTGCGTAGCCCCACAGACCTGGGGGCTGCGGGCTTTCCTGCTGCCTTCAGCCTCGACACCACCCTTTCCAACTAGGTGCCGCGCCAGGCACAAAAATGGCCATATGGCTGGAGATGGGTCCTACGCCGAAAGAGCCAGCAGGGAAAACTATGCCTTGTTCTAAAGCTCTTTGGGAACCACTTGCGTAGCCCCACAGACCTGGGGGCTGCAGGCTTTGCTGCTGCCTTCAGCCTCAAAGCCACCCTTTCCCACTTGGCGCCGCGCCAGGCACAAAAATGGCCATATGGCTGGAGATGGGTCCCCTGCCCAAAGAGCCAGCAGGGAAAATTATGCCTTGTTCTAAATCTCTTTGGGAACCGCTTGCGTAGCCCCACAGACCTGGGGGCTGCGGGCTTTCCTGCTGCCTTCAGCCTCAAAGCAACCCTTTCCCACTTGGTGCCACACCAGGCCCAAAAATGGCCATATGGCTGGAGATGGGTCCCCTGCCCAAGGAGCCAGCAGGGAAAACTATGCCTTGTTCTAAAGCTCTTTGGGAACCGCTTGCGTAGCCCCACAGACCTGGGGGCTGCGGGCTTTCCTGCTGCCTTCAGCCTCAAAACCACCCTTACCCTCTGGGCGCCGCGCCAGGCACAAAAATGGCCATATGGCTGGAGATGGGTCCTACGCCGAAAGAGCCAGCAGGGAAAAATATGCCTTGTTCTAAAGCTCTTTGGGAACCACTTGCGTAGCCCGACAGACCTCGGGGCTGCAGGCTTTGCTGCTGCCTTCAGCCTCAAAGCCACCCTTTCCCACTTGGCGCAGCGCCAGCCACAAAAATGGCCATATGGCTGGAGATGGGTCTCCTGCCCAAAGAGCCAGCAGGGAAAACTATTCCTTGTTCTAAAGCTCTTTGGGAACCGCTTGCGTAGCCCCACAGACCTGGGGCCTGCGGGCTTTCCTGCTGCCTTCAGCCTCAAAACCACCCTTTCCCACTTGGCGCCGCGCCAGGCACAAAAATGGCCATATGGCTGGACATGAGTCCCCTGCCCAAGGAGCCATTAGGGAAAACTATGCCTTGTTCTAAAGCTCTTTGGGACAGCTTTCGTAGCCCCACAGACCTGGGGGCTGCGAGCTTTCCTGCTGCCTTCAGCCTCAAAGCCACCCTTTCCCTCTAGGCGCCGCACCAAGCAGAATAATGGCCATACGGCTGGAGATGCCTCCCCCGCCCAAGGAGCCAGCAGGGAAAACTATGCCTTGTTCTAAAGCTCTTTGGGAACCACTTGCGTAGCCCCACAGATCTGGGGCCTGCGGGCTTTCCTGCTGCATTCAGCCTCAAAGCCACCCTTTCCCACTTGGCGCCGCATCAGGCACAAAAATGGCCATATGTCTGGACATGGGTCCCACGCCCAAGGAGCCAGCAGGGAAAACAATGCCTTGTTCTAAAGCTCTTTGGGAACCGCTTGCGTAGCCCCACAGACCTGGGGGCTGCGGGCTTTCCTGCTGCCTTCAGCCTCAAAACCACCCTTACCCTCTGGGCGCCGCGCCAGGCACAAATATGGCCATATGGCTGGAGATGGGTCCCGCGCACAAAGAGCCATCAGGGAAAACTATGCCTTGTTCTAAAGCTCTTTGGGAACCACTTGCGTAGCCTTACAGATCTGGGGGCTGCAGGCTTTCCTGCTGCCTTCAGCCTCAAAGCCACCCTTTCCCACTTGGCGCCGCGCCAGGAACAAAAATGGCCATACGGCTGGAGATGGGTCCCCTGCCCAAGGAGCCAGCAGGGAAAACTATGCCTTGTTCTAAAGCTCTTTGGGAACCGCTTGCGTAGCCCCACAGACCTGGGGGCTGCGGCCTTTCCTGCTGCTTTCAGCCTCAAAAACACCCTTTCCCACTGGGCACCGCGCCAGGCACAAAAATGGCCATATGGCTGGAGATGGGTCCCACGCCCAAGGAGCCAGCAGGGAAAACTATGCCTTGTTCTAAAGCTCTTTGGGAACCACTTGTGTAGCCCCACAGACCTGGGGGCTGCAGGCTTTCCTGCTGCCTTCAGCCTCAAAACCACCCTTTCCCACTTGGCGCCGCATCAGGCACAAAAATGGCCATATGTCTGGAGATGGGTCCCACGCCCAAGGAGCCAGCAGGGAAAACTATGCCTTGTTCTAAAGCTCTTTGGGAACCGCTTGCGTAGCCCCACAGACCTGCGGGCTGCGGCCTTTCCTACTGCCTTCAGCCTCAAAACCACCCTTTCCCTCTGGGCGCCGCGCCAGGCACAAAAATGGCCATATGGCTGGAGATGGGTCCTACGCCGAAAGAGCCAGCAGGGAAAACTATGCCTTGTTCTAAATCTCTTTGGGAACCACTTGCGTAGCCCCACAGACCTGGGGGCTGCGGGCTTCCCTGCTGCCTTCAGCCTCAAAACCACCCTTTCCCAATTGGTGCCACACCAGGCCCAAAAATGGCCTTACGGCTGGAGATGTGTGCCACGCCCAAAGAGCCAGCAGGGAAAACTATGCCTTGTTCTAAAGCTCTTTGGGAACCGCTTGCGTAGCCCCACAGACCTGGGGGCTGCGGGCTTTCCTGCTGCCTTCAGCCTCAAAACCACCCTTTCCCACTTGACACCGCGCCAGGCACAAAAATGGCCATACGGCTGGACATGAGTCCCCTGCCCAAGGAGCCATTAGGGAAAACTATGCCTTGTTCTAAAGCTCTTTGGGACAGCTTTCGTAGCCCCACAGACCTGGGGGCTGCGGGCTGTCCTGCTGCCTTCAGCCTCAAAGTCACCCTTTCCCTCTAGGCGCCGCGCCAAGCAGAATAATGGCCATACGGCTGGAGATGCCTCCCCCGCCCAAGGAGCCAGCAGGGAAAACTATGCCTTGTTCTAAAGCTCTTTGGGAACCACTTGCGTATCCCCACAGATCTGGGGCCTGCGGGCTTTCCTGCTGCATTCAGCCTCAAAGCCATCCTTTCCCACTTGGCGCCGCGCCAGGAACAAAAATGGCCATACGGCTGGAGATGGGTCCCCTGCCCAAGGAGCCAGCAGGGAAAACTATGCCTTGTTCTAAAGCTCTTTGGGAACCACTTGCGTAGCCCCACAGACCTGGGGGCTGCGGGCTTTCCTGCTGCCTTCAGACTCGACACCACCCTTTCCCTCTGGGCGCCGCACCAGGCACAAAAATGGCCATATGGCTGGAGATGCCTCCCCCGCTCAAGGAGCCAGCAGGGAAAACTATGCCTTGTTCTAAAGCTCTTTGGGAACCGCTTGCGTAGCCGCACAGACCTGGGGGCTGCGGGCTTTCCTGCTGCCTTCAGCCTCAAAACCACCCTTACCCTCTGGGCGCCGCGCCAGGCACAAAAATGGCCATATGGCTGGAGATGGGTCCCCCGCACAAAGAGCCAGCAGGGAAAACTATGCCTTGTTCTAAAGCTCTTTGGGAACCACTTGCCTAGCCCCACAGATCTGGGGGCTGCAGGCTTTGCTGCTGCCTTCAGCCTCAAAGCCACCCTTTCCCACTTGGCGCCGCGCCAGGAACAAAAATGGCCATACGGCTGGAGATGGGTCCCCTGCCCAAGGAGCCAGCAGGGAAAACTATGCCTTGTTCTAAAGCACTTTGGGAACCGCTTGCGTAGCCCCACAGCCCTGGGATCTGCGGGCTTTCCTGCTGCCTTCAGCCTCAAAAACACCCTTTCCCACTTGGCGCCGCATCAGGCACAAAAATGGCCATATGTCTGGAGATGGGTCCCCTGCCCAAGGAGCCATTAGGGAAAACTATGCCTTGTTCTAAAGCTCTTTGGGAACCGCTTGCGTAGCCCCACAGACCTGGGGGCTGCGGGCTTTCCTGCTGCTTTCAGCCTCAAAACCACCCTTTCCCACTTGGCGCCGCATCAGGCACAAAAATGGCCATATGTCTGGAGATGGGTCCCCCGCCCAAGGAGCCAGCAGGGAAAACAATGCCTTGTTCTAAACCTCTTTGGGAACCGCTTGCGTAGCCCCACAGACCTGGGGGCTGCGGCCTTTACTACTGCCTTCAGCCTCAAAACCACCCTTTCCCTCTGGGCGCCGCGCCAGGCACAAAAATGGCCATATGGCTGGAGATGGGTCCCCTGCCCAAGGAGCCAGCAGGGAAAACTATGCCTTGTTCTGAAGCTCTTTGGGAACCGCTTCCGTAGCCCCACAGACCTGGGGGCTGCAGGCTTTCCTGCTGCCTTCAGCCTCAAAACCACCCTTTCCCACTTGGTGCCGCGCCAGACACAAAAATGGCCATATGGCTTGAGATGGGTCCCCCGCCCAAAGAGCCAGCAGGGAAAACTATGCCTTGTTCTAAAGCTCTTTGGGAACCGCTTGCGTAGCCGCACAGACCTGGGGCTGCGGGCTTTCCTGCTGCCTTCAGCCTCAAAGCCACCCTTTCCCACTAGGTGCCGCGCCAGGCACAAAAATGGCCATACGGCTGGAGATGGGTCCCCTGCCCAAAGAGCCAGCAGGGAAAACTATGCCTTGTTCTAAAGCTCTTTGGGAACCGCTTGCGTAGCCCCACAGACCTGGGGGCTGCGGCCTTTCCTACTGCCTTCAGACTCGACACCACCCTTTCCCTCTGGGCGCCGCGCCAGGCACAAAAATGGCCATATGGCTGGAGATGGGTCCTACGCCGAAAGAGCCAGCAGGGAAAACTATGCCTTGTTCTAAAGCTCTTTGGGAACCGCTTGCGTAGCCCCACAGATCTGGGGGCTGAAGGCTTTGCTGCTGCCTTCAGCCTCAAAGCCACCCTTTCCCTCTTGGCGCCGCGTCAGGCACAAAAATGGCCATATGGCTGGAGATGGGTCCCCTGCCCAAGGAGCCAGCAGGGAAAACTATGCCTTGTTCTGAAGCTCTTTGGGAACCGCTTCCGTAGCCCCACAGACCTGGGAGCTGTAGGCTTTCCTGCTGCCTTCAGCCTCAAAATCACCCTTTCCCACTTGGTGCCGCGCCAGACACAAAAATGGCCATATGGCTGGAGATGGGTCCCGCGCCCAAAGAGCCATCAGGGAAAACTATGCCTTGTTCTAAAGCTCTTTGAGAACCGCTTGCGTAGCCGCACAGACCTGGGGGCTGCGGGCTTTCCTGCTGCCTTCAGCCTCAAAGTCACCCTTTCCCTCTAGGCGCCGCGCCAAGCAGAATAATGGCCATATGGCTGGAGATGCCTCCCCCGCCCAAGGAGCCAGCAGGGAAAACTATGCCTTGTTCTAAAGCTCTTTGGGAAACGCTTGCGTAACCGCACAGACCTGGGGGCTGCGGGCTTTCCTGCTGCCTTCAGCCTCAAAACCACCCTTTCCCACTTGGCGCCGCGCCAGGCACAAAAATGGCCATATGTCTGGACATGGATCCCCCGCCCAAGGAGCCAGCAGGGAAAACTATGCCTTGTTCTAAAGCTCTTTGGGAACCGCTTGCGTAGCCCCACAGACCTGGGGGCTGCGGCCTTTCCTACTGCCTTCAGCCTCAAAACCACCCTTACCCTCTGGGCGCCGCGCCAGGCACAAAAATGGCCATACGGCTGGAGATGGGTCCCACGCCCAAGGAGCCATTAGGGAAAACTATGCCTTGTTCTAAAGCTCTTTGGGAACCGCTTGCGTAGCCCCACAGACCTGGGGGCTGCAGGCTTTCCTGCTGCCTTCAGCCTCAAAACCACCCTTTCCCACTTGGCGCCGCGCCAGGCACAAAAATGTCCATATGGCTGGAGATGAGTCCCCTGCCCAAGGAGCCAGCAGGGAAAACTATGCCTTGTTCTAAAGCTCTTTGGGACAGCTTTCGTAGCCCCACAGACCTGGGGGCTGCGGGCTTTCCTGCTGCCTTCAGCCTCGACACCACCCTTTCCCACTTGGCGCCGCGCCAGGCACAAAAATGGCCATATGGCTGGAGATGGGTCCCCTGCCCAAGGAGCCAGCAGGGAAAACTATGCCTTGTTCTAAAGCTCTTTGGGAACCGCTTGCGTAGCCCCACAGACCTGGCGGCTCTGGGCCTTCCTGCTGCCTTCAGCCTCAAAACCACCCTTTCCCACTGGGTGCCACGCCAGGCACAAAAATGGCCATATCGGTGGAGATGGGTCCTACGCCGAAAGAGCCAGCAGGGAAAACTATGCCTTGTTCTAAAGCTCTTTGGGAACCACTTGCGTAGCCCCACAGACTTGGGGGCTGCGGGCTTCCCTGCTGCCTTCAGCCTCAAAACCACCCTTTCCCACTTGGTGCCACACCAGGCCCAAAAATGGCCTTACGGCTGGAGATGTGTGCCACGCCCAAAGAGCCAGCAGGGAAAACTATGCCTTGTTCTAAAGCTCTTTGGGAACCACTTGCGTAGCCCCACAGACTTGGGGGCTGCAGGCTTTCCTGCTGCCTTCAGACTCGACACCACCCTTTCCCGCTTGGCCCCGCATCAGGCACAAAAATGGCCATATGTCTGGAGATGGGTCCCACGCCCAAGGAGCCAGCAGGGAAAACTATGCCTTGTTCTAAAGCTCTTTGGGAACCGCTTACGTAGCCGCACAGACCTGGGGGCTGCGGGCTTTCCTGCTGCCTTCAGACTCGACACCACCCTTTCCCACTTGGTGCCGCGCCAGGCACAAAAATGGCCTATGGCTGGAGATGGGTCCCCTGCCCAAGGAGCCAGCAGGGAAAACTATGCCTTGTTCTAAAGCTCTTTGGGAACCGCTTGCGTAGCCCCACAGACCTGGGGGCTGCAGGCTTTGCTGCTGCCTTCAGACTCGACACCACCCTTTCCCACTTGGTGCCGCGCCAGGCACAAAAATGGCCTATGGCTGGAGATGGGTCCCACGCCCAAGGAGCCAGCAGGGAAAACTATGCCTTGTTCTAAAGCTCTTTGGGAACCGCTTGCGTAGCCCCAAAGACCTGGGGGCTGCGGGCTTTCCTACTGCCTTCAGCCTCCAAACCACCCTTTCCCTCTGGGCGCCGCGCCAGGCACAAAAATGGCCATATGGCTGGAGATGGGTCCCCTGCCCAAGGAGCCAGCTATGAAAACTATGCCTTGTTCTAAAGCTCTTTGGGAACCGCTTGCGTTGTCCCACAGACCTGGGGGCTGTAGGCTTTCCTGCTGCATTCAGCCTCAAAATCACCCTTTCCCACTTGGTGCCGCTCCAGACACAAAAATGGCCATACGGCTGGAGATGGGTCCCCCGCCCAAAGAGCCAGCAGGGAAAACTATGCCTTGTTCTAAAGCTCTTTGGGAACCGCTTGCGTAGCCCCACAGACCTGGGGCCTGCGGGCTTTCCTGCTGCCTTCAGCCTCAAAACCACCCTTTCCCACTTGGCGCCGCACCAGGCACAAAAATGGCCATATGGCTGGACATGAGTCCCCTGCCCAAGGAGCCATTAGGGAAAACTATGCCTTGTTCTAAAGCTCTTTGGGACAGCTTTCGTAGCCCCAGAGACCTGGGGGCTGCGAGCTTTCCTGCTGCCTTCAGCCTCAAAGCCACTCTTTCCCTCTAGGCGCCGCGCCAAGCAGAATAATGGTCATACGGCTGGAGATGCCTCCCCCGCCCAAGGAGCCAGCAGGGAAAACTATGCCTTGTTCTAAAGCTCTTTGGGAACCACTTGCGTAGCCCCACAGATCTGGGGCCTGCGGGCTTTCCTGCTGCATTCAGCCTCAAAGCCACCCTTTCCCACTTGGCGCCGCGCCAGGCACAAAAATGGCCTATGGCTGGAGATGGGTCCCACGCCCAAGGAGCCAGCAGGGAAAACAATGCCTTGTTCTAAAGCTCTTTGGGAACAGCTTGCGTAGCCCCACAGACCTGGGGGCTGCAGGCTTTCCTGCTGCCTTCAGCCTCGACCCCAACCTTTCCCATTTGGCGCCACGCCAGGCACAAAAATGGCCTATGGCTGGAGATGGGTCCCACGCCCAAGGAGCCAGCAGGGAAAACTATGCCTTGTTCTAAAGCTCTTTGGGAACCGCTTGCGTAGCCGCACAGACCTGGGGGCTGCGGGCTTTCCTGCTGCCTTCAGCCTCAAAACCACCCTTACCCTCTGGGCGCCGCGCCAGGCACAAAAATGGCCATATGGCTGGAGATGGGTCCCCCGCCCAAAGAGCCAGCAGGGAAAACTATGCCTTGTTCTAAAGCTCTTTGGGAACCGCTTGCCTTGTCCCACAGACCTGGGGGCTGTAGGCTTTCCTGCTGCCTTCAGCCTCAAAATCACCCTTTCCCACTTGGTGCCGCGCCAGACACAAATATGGCCATACAGCTGGAGATGCCTCCCCCGCCCAAGGAGCCAGCAGGGAAAACTATGCCTTGTTCTAAAGCTCTTTGGGAACCGCTTGCGTAGCCCCACAGACCTGGGGGCTGCAGGCTTTCCTGCTGCCTTCAGCCTCCACACCACCCTTACCCTCTGGGCGCCGCGCCAGGCACAAAAATGGCCATATGGCTGGAGATGGGTCCTACGCCGAAAGAGCCAGCAGGGAAAACTATGCCTTGTTCTAAAGCTCTTTGGGAACCACTTGCGTAGCCCCACAGACCTGGGGGCTGCAGGCTTTGCTGCTGCCTTCAGCCTCAAAGCCACCCTTTCCCACTTGGCGCCGCGCCAGGCACAAAAATGGCCATATGGCTGGAGATGGGTCCCCTGCCCAAAGAGCCAGCAGGGAAAATTATGCCTTGTTCTAAATCTCTTTGGGAACCGCTTGCGTAGCCCCACAGACCTGGGGGCTGCGGGCTTTGCTGCTGCCTTCAGCCTCAAAGCAACCCTTTCCCACTTGGTGCCACACCAGGCCCAAAAATGGCCATACGGCTGGAGATGGGTCCCCTGCCCAAGGAGCCAGCAGGGAAAACTATGCCTTGTTCTAAAGCTCTTTGGGAACCGCTTGCGTAGCCCCACAGACCTGGGGGCTGCAGGCTTTCCTGCTGCCTTCAGCCTCAAAACCACCCTTTCCCACTTGGCGCCGCATCAGGCACAAAAATGGCCATATGTCTGGAGATGGGTCCCCTGCCCAAGGAGCCATTAGGGAAAACTATGCCTTGTTCTAAAGGTCTTTGGGAACCGCTTGCGTAGCCCCACAGACCTGGGGGCTGCGGGCTTTCCTGCTGCCTTCAGCCTCGACACCACCCTTTCCAACTAGGTGCCGCGCCAGGCACAAAAATGGCCATATGGCTGGAGATGGGTCCTACGCCGAAAGAGCCAGCAGGGAAAACTATGCCTTGTTCTAAAGCTCTTTGGGAACCACTTGCGTAGCCCCACAGACCTGGGGGCTGCAGGCTTTGCTGCTGCCTTCAGCCTCAAAGCCACCCTTTCCCACTTGGCGCCGCGCCAGGCACAAAAATGGCCATATGGCTGGAGATGGGTCCCCTGCCCAAAGAGCCAGCAGGGAAAATTATGCCTTGTTCTAAATCTCTTTGGGAACCGCTTGCGTAGCCCCACAGACCTGGGGGCTGCGGGCTTTGCTGCTGCCTTCAGCCTCAAAGCAACCCTTTCCCACTTGGTGCCACACCAGGCCCAAAAATGGCCATACGGCTGGAGATGGGTCCCCTGCCCAAGGAGCCAGCAGGGAAAACTATGCCTTGTTCTAAAGCTCTTTGGGAACCGCTTGCGTAGCCCCACAGACCTGGGGGCTGCAGGCTTTCCTGCTGCCTTCAGCCTCCACACCACCCTTACCCTCTGGGCGCCGCGCCAGGCACAAAAATGGCCATATGGCTGGAGATGGGTCCTACGCCGAAAGAGCCAGCAGGGAAAAATATGCCTTGTTCTAAAGCTCTTTGGGAACCGCTTGCGTAGCCCCACAGACCTGGGGGCTGCGGGCTTTCCTGCTGCCTTCAGCCTCAAAACCACCCTTACCCTCTGGGCGCAGCGCCAGCCACAAAAATGGCCATATGGCTGGAGATGGGTCTCCTGCCCAAAGAGCCAGCAGGGAAAACTATTCCTTGTTCTAAAGCTCTTTGGGAACCGCTTGCGTAGCCCCACAGACCTGGGGCCTGCGGGCTTTCCTGCTGCCTTCAGCCTCAAAACCACCCTTTCCCACTTGGCGCCGCGCCAGGCACAAAAATGGCCATACGGCTGGAGATGAGTCCCCTGCCCAAGGAGCCATTAGGGAAAACTATGCCTTGTTCTAAAGCTCTTTGGGACAGCTTTCGTAGCCCCACAGACCTGGGGGCTGCGAGCTTTCCTGCTGCCTTCAGCCTCAAAGCCACCCTTTCCCTCTAGGCGCCGCACCAAGCAGAGTAATGGCCATACGGCTGGAGATGCCTCCCCCGCCCAAGGAGCCAGCAGGGAAAACTATGCCTTGTTCTAAAGCTCTTTGGGAACCACTTGCGTAGCCCCACAGATCTGGGGCCTGCGGGCTTTCCTGCTGCATTCAGCCTCAAAGCCACCCTTTCCACTTGGCGCCGCATCAGGCACAAAAATGGCCATATGTCTGGACATGGGTCCCACGCCCAAGGAGCCAGCAGGGAAAACAATGCCTTGTTCTAAAGCTCTTTGGGAACCGCTTGCGTAGCCCCACAGACCTGGGGGCTGCGGGCTTTCCTGCTGCCTTCAGCCTCAAAACCACCCTTACCCTCTGGGCGCCGCGCCAGGCACAAATATGGCCATATGGCTGGAGATGGGTCCCGCGCACAAAGAGCCATCAGGGAAAACTATGCCTTGTTCTAAAGCTCTTTGGGAACCACTTGCGTAGCCTTACAGATCTGGGGGCTGCAGGCTTTCCTGCTGCCTTCAGCCTCAAAGCCACCCTTTCCCACTTGGCGCCGCGCCAGGAACAAAAATGGCCATACGGCTGGAGATGGGTCCCCTGCCCAAGGAGCCAGCAGGGAAAACTATGCCTTGTTCTAAAGCTCTTTGGGAACCGCTTGCGTAGCCCCACAGACCTGGGGGCTGCGGGCTTTCCTGCTGCTTTCAGCCTCAAAAACACCCTTTCCCACTGGGCACCGCGCCAGGCACAAAAATGGCCATATGGCTGGAGATGGGTCCCACGCCCAAGGAGCCAGCAGGGAAAACTATGCCTTGTTCTAAAGCTCTTTGGGAACCACTTGTGTAGCCCCACAGACCTGGGGGCTGCAGGCTTTCCTGCTGCCTTCAGCCTCAAAACCACCCTTTCCCACTTGGCGCCGCATCAGGCACAAAAATGGCCATATGTCTGGAGATGGGTCCCACGCCCAAGGAGCCAGCAGGGAAAACTATGCCTTGTTCTAAAGCTCTTTGGGAACCGCTTGCGTAGCCCCACAGACCTGGGG
Organism: Rissa tridactyla; assembly: GCF_028500815.1. Taxonomy (NCBI): domain Eukaryota; kingdom Metazoa; phylum Chordata; class Aves; order Charadriiformes; family Laridae; genus Rissa; species Rissa tridactyla. The sequence goes on from NC_071487.1 coordinate 6,839,234, forward strand.
GCTGCGGCCTTTCCTACTGCCTTCAGCCTCAAAACCACCCTTTCCCTCTGGGCGCCGCGCCAGGCACAAAAATGGCCATATGGCTGGAGATGGGTCCTACGCCGAAAGAGCCAGCAGGGAAAACTATGCCTTGTTCTAAATCTCTTTGGGAACCACTTGCGTAGCCCCACAGACCTGGGGGCTGCGGGCTTCCCTGCTGCCTTCAGCCTCAAAACCACCCTTTCCCACTTGGTGCCACACCAGGCCCAAAAATGGCCTTACGGCTGGAGATGTGTGCCACGCCCAAAGAGCCAGCAGGGAAAACTATGCCTTGTTCTAAAGCTCTTTGGGAACCGCTTGCGTAGCCCCACAGACCTGGGGGCTGCGGGCTTTCCTGCTGCCTTCAGCCTCAAAACCACCCTTTCCCACTTGACACCGCGCCAGGCACAAAAATGGCCATACGGCTGGACATGAGTCCCCTGCCCAAGGAGCCATTAGGGAAAACTATGCCTTGTTCTAAAGCTCTTTGGGACAGCTTTCGTAGCCCCACAGACCTGGGGGCTGCGGGCTGTCCTGCTGCCTTCAGCCTCAAAGTCACCCTTTCCCTCTAGGCGCCGCGCCAAGCAGAATAATGGCCATACGGCTGGAGATGCCTCCCCCGCCCAAGGAGCCAGCAGGGAAAACTATGCCTTGTTCTAAAGCTCTTTGGGAACCACTTGCGTAGCCCCACAGATCTGGGGCCTGCGGGCTTTCCTGCTGCATTCAGCCTCAAAGCCATCCTTTCCCACTTGGCGCCGCGCCAGGAACAAAAATGGCCATACGGCTGGAGATGGGTCCCCTGCCCAAGGAGCCAGCAGGGAAAACTATGCCTTGTTCTAAAGCTCTTTGGGAACCACTTGCGTAGCCCCACAGACCTGGGGGCTGCGGGCTTTCCTGCTGCCTTCAGCCTCGACACCACCCTTTCCCTCTGGGCGCCGCACCAGGCACAAAAATGGCCATATGGCTGGAGATGCCTCCCCCGCTCAAGGAGCCAGCAGGGAAAACTATGCCTTGTTCTAAAGCTCTTTGGGAACCGCTTGCGTAGCCGCACAGACCTGGGGGCTGCGGGCTTTCCTGCTGCCTTCAGCCTCAAAACCACCCTTACCCTCTGGGCGCCGCGCCAGGCACAAAAATGGCCATATGGCTGGAGATGGGTCCCCCGCACAAAGAGCCAGCAGGGAAAACTATGCCTTGTTCTAAAGCTCTTTGGGAACCACTTGCGTAGCCCCACAGATCTGGGGGCTGCAGGCTTTGCTGCTGCCTTCAGCCTCAAAGCCACCCTTTCCCACTTGGCGCCGCGCCAGGAACAAAAATGGCCATACGGCTGGAGATGGGTCCCCTGCCCAAGGAGCCAGCAGGGAAAACTATGCCTTGTTCTAAAGCACTTTGGGAACCGCTTGCGTAGCCCCACAGCCCTGGGATCTGCGGGCTTTCCTGCTGCCTTCAGCCTCAAAAACACCCTTTCCCACTTGGCGCCGCATCAGGCACAAAAATGGCCATATGTCTGGAGATGGGTCCCCTGCCCAAGGAGCCATTAGGGAAAACTATGCCTTGTTCTAAAGGTCTTTGGGAACCGCTTGCGTAGCCCCACAGACCTGGGGGCTGCGGGCTTTCCTGCTGCTTTCAGCCTCAAAACCACCCTTTCCCACTTGGCGCCGCATCAGGCACAAAAATGGCCATATGTCTGGAGATGGGTCCCCCGCCCAAGGAGCCAGCAGGGAAAACAATGCCTTGTTCTAAACCTCTTTGGGAACCGCTTCCGTAGCCCCACAGACCTGGGGGCTGCGGCCTTTCCTACTGCCTTCAGCCTCAAAACCACCCTTTCCCTCTGGGCGCCGCGCCAGGCACAAAAATGGCCATATGGCTGAAGATGGGTCCCCTGCCCAAGGAGCCAGCAGGGAAAACTATGCCTTGTTCTGAAGCTCTTTGGGAACCGCTTCCGTAGCCCCACAGACCTGGGGGCTGCAGGCTTTCCTGCTGCCTTCAGCCTCAAAACCATCCTTTCCCACTTGGTGCCGCGCCAGACACAAAAATGGCCATATGGCTTGAGATGGGTCCCCCGCCCAAAGAGCCAGCAGGGAAAACTATGCCTTGTTCTAAAGCTCTTTGGGAACCGCTTGCGTAGCCCCACAGACCTGGGGGCTGCGGCCTTTCCTACTGCCTTCAGACTCGACACCACCGTTTCCCTCTGGGCGCCGCGCCAGGCACAAAAATGGCCATATGGCTGGAGATGGGTCCTACGCCGAAAGAGCCAGCAGGGAAAACTATGCCTTGTTCTAAAGCTCTTTGGGAACCGCTTGCGTAGCCCCACAGATCTGGGGGCTGAAGGCTTTGCTGCTGCCTTCAGCCTCAAAGCCACCCTTTCCCTCTTGGCGCCGCGTCAGGCACAAAAATGGCCATATGGCTGGAGATGGGTCCCCTGCCCAAGGAGCCAGCAGGGAAAACTATGCCTTGTTCTGAAGCTCTTTGGGAACCGCTTGCGTAGCCCCACAGACCTGGGAGCTGTAGGCTTTCCTGCTGCCTTCAGCCTCAAAATCACCCTTTCCCACTTGGTGCCGCGCCAGACACAAAAATGGCCATATGGCTGGAGATGGGTCCCGCGCCCAAGGAGCCAGCAGGGAAAACTATGCCTTGTTCTAAAGCTCTTTGGGAAACGCTTGCGTAGCCCCACAGACCTGGGAGCTGTAGGCTTTCCTGCTGCCTTCAGCCTCAAAACCACCCTTTCCCTCTAGGCGCCGCGCCAAGCAGAATAATGGCCATATGGCTGGAGATGCCTCCCCCGCCCAAGGAGCCAGCAGGGAAAACTATGCCTTGTTCTAAAGCTCTTTGGGAAACGCTTGCGTAACCGCACAGACCTGGGGGCTGCGGGCTTTCCTGCTGCCTTCAGCCTCAAAACCACCCTTTCCCACTTGGCGCCGCGCCAGGCACAAAAATGGCCATATGTCTGGACATGGATCCCCCGCCCAAGGAGCCAGCAGGGAAAACTATGCCTTGTTCTAAAGCTCTTTGGGAACCGCTTGCGTAGCCCCACAGACCTGGGGGCTGCGGCCTTTCCTACTGCCTTCAGCCTCAAAACCACCCTTACCCTCTGGGCGCCGCGCCAGGCACAAAAATGGCCATACGGCTGGAGATGGGTCCCACGCCCAAGGAGCCATTAGGGAAAACTATGCCTTGTTCTAAAGCTCTTTGGGAACCGCTTGCGTAGCCCCACAGACCTGGGGGCTGCGGGCTTTCCTGCTGCCTTCAGCCTCAAAACCACCCTTTCCCACTTGGCGCCGCGCCAGGCACAAAAATGTCCATATGGCTGGAGATGAGTCCCCTGCCCAAGGAGCCAGCAGGGAAAACTATGCCTTGTTCTAAAGCTCTTTGTGACAGCTTTCGTAGCCCCACAGACCTGGGGGCTGCGGGCTTTCCTGCTGCCTTCAGCCTCGACACCACCCTTTCCCACTTGGCGCCGCGCCAGGCACAAAAATGGCCATATGGCTGGAGATGGGTCCCCTGCCCAAGGAGCCAGCAGGGAAAACTATGCCTTGTTCTAAAGCTCTTTGGGAACCACTTGCGTAGCCCCACAGACCTGGGGCTGCGGGCTTTCCTGCTGCCTTCAGCCTCAAAGCCACCCTTTCCCACTAGGTGCCGCGCCAGGCACAAAAATGGCCATACGGCTGGAGATGGGTCCCCTGCCCAAGGAGCCAGCAGGGAAAACTATGCCTTGTTCTAAAGCTCTTTGGGAACCGCTTGCGTTGTCCCACAGACCTGGGGGCTGCGGGCTTTCCTACTGCCTTCAGCCTCAAAACCACCCTTTCCCTCTTGGCTCCGTGCCAGGCACAAAAATGGCAATAAGGCTGGAGATGGGTCCCCTGCCCAAGGAGCCAGCAGGGAAAACTATGCCTTGTTCCAAAGCTCTTTGGGAACCGCTTGCGTAGCCCCACAGACCTGGGGGCTGCAGGCTTTGCTGCTGCCTTCAGCCTCAAAACCACCCTTTCCCACTTGGTGCCGCGCCAGGCACAAAAATGGCCTATGGCTGGAGATGGGTCCCACGCCCAAGGAGCCAGCAGGGAAAACTATGCCTTGTTCTAAACCTCTTTGGGAACCGCTTGCGTAGCCCCAAAGACCTGGGGGCTGCGGGCTTTCCTACTGCCTTCAGCCTCAAAACCACCCTTTCCCTCTGGGCGCCGCGCCAGGCACAAAAATGGCCATATGGCTGGAGATGGGTCCCCTGCCCAAGGAGCCAGCAGGGAAAACTATGCCTTGTTCTAAAGCTCTTTGGGAACCGCTTGCGTTGTCCCACAGACCTGGGGGCTGTAGGCTTTCCTGCTGCCTTCAGCCTCAAAATCACCCTTTCCCACTTGGTGCCGCTCCAGACACAAAAATGGCCATACGGCTGGAGATGGGTCCCCCGCCCAAAGAGCCATCAGGGAAAACTATGCCTTGTTCTAAAGCTCTTTGGGAACCGCTTGCGTAGCCGCACATACCTGGGGGCTGCGGGCTTTCCTGCTGCCTTCAGCCTCAAAGCCACCCTTTCCCTCTAGGCGCCGCGCCAAGCAGAATAATGGCCATACGGCTGGAGATGGGTCCCCCGCCGAAAGAGCCAGCAGGGAAAACTATGCCTTGTTCTAAAGCTCTTTGGGAACCGCTTGCGTAGCCCCACAGACCTGGGGCCTGCGGGCTTTCCTGCTGCCTTCAGCCTCAAAACCACCCTTTCCCACTTGGCGCCGCGCCAGGCACAAAAATGGCCATATGGCTGGACATTAGTCCCCTGCCCAAGGAGCCATTAGGGAAAACTATGCATTGTTCTAAAGCTCTTTGGGACAGCTTTCGTAGCCCCAGAGACCTGGGGGCTGCGAGCTTTCCTGCTGCCTTCAGCCTCAAAGCCACTCTTTCCCTCTAGGCGCCGCGCCAACCAGAATAATGGCCATACGGCTGGAGATGCCTCCCCCGCCCAAGGAGCCAGCAGGGAAAACTATGCCTTGTTCTAAAGCTCTTTGGGAACCACTTGCGTAGCCCCACAGATCTGGGGCCTGCGGGCTTTCCTGCTGCATTCAGCCTCAAAGCCACCCTTTCCCACTTGGCACCGCGCCAGGCACAAAAATGGCCTATGGCTGGAGATGGGTCCCACGCCCAAGGAGCCAGCAGGGAAAACAATGCCTTCTTCTAAAGCTCTTTGGGAACCGCTTGCGTAGCCCCACAGACCTGGGGGCTGCAGGCTTTCCTGCTGCCTTCAGACTCGACACCACCCTTTCCCACTTGGTGCCGCGCCAGGCACAAAAATGGCCTATGGCTGGAGATGGGTCCCACGCCCAAGGAGCCAGCAGGGAAAACTATGCCTTGTTCTAAAGCTCTTTGGGAACCGCTTGCGTAGCCCCACAGACCTGGGGGCTGCGGGCTTTCCTACTGCCTTCAGCCTCAAAACCACCCTTTCCCTCTGGGCGCCGCGCCAGGCACAAAAATGGCCATATGGCTGGAGATGGGTCCCCCGCCCAAAGAGCCAGCAGGGAAAACTATGCCTTGTTCTAAAGCTCTTTGGGAACCGCTTGCGTTGTCCCACAGACCTGGGGGCTGTAGGCTTTCCTGCTGCCTTCAGCCTCAAAATCACCCTTTCCCACTTGGTGCCGCGCCAGACACAAAAATGGCCATACGGCTGGAGATGCCTCCCCCGCCCAAGGAGCCAGCAGGGAAAACTATGCCTTGTTCTAATGCTCTTTGGGAACCGCTTGCGTAGCCCCACAGACCGGGGGGCTGCGGGCTTTCCTGCTGCCTTCAGCCTCAAAACCACCCTTACCCTCTGGGCGCCGCGCCAGGCACAAAAATGGCCATATGGCTGGAGATGGGTCCTACGCCGAAAGAGCCAGCAGGGAAAACTATGCCTTGTTCTAAAGCTCTTTGGGAACCACTTGCGTAGCCCGACAGACCTGGGGGCTGCAGGCTTTGCTGCTGCCTTCAGCCTCAAAGCCACCCTTTCCCACTTGGCGCAGCGCCAGGCACAAAAATGGCCATATGGCTGGAGATGGGTCCCCTGCCCAAAGAGCCAGCAGGGAAAACTATGCCTTGTTCTAAATCTCTTTGGGAACCGCTTGCGTAGCCCCACAGACCTGGGGGCTGCGGGCTTTGCTGCTGCCTTCAGCCTCAAAGCCACCCTTTCCCACTTGGTGCCACACCAGGCCCAAAAATGGCCTTACGGCTGGAGATGTGTGCCACGCCCAAAGAGCCAGCAGGGAAAACTATTCCTTGTTCTAAAGCTCTTTGGGAACCGCTTGCGTAGCCCCACAGACCTGGGGCCTGCGGGCTTTCCTGCTGCCTTCAGCCTCAAAACCACCCTTTCCCACTTGGCGCCGCGCCAGGCACAAAAATGGCCATATGGCTGGACATGAGTCCCCTGCCCAAGGAGCCAGCAGGGAAAACTATGCCTTGTTCTAAAGCTCTTTGGGACAGCTTTCGTAGCCCCACAGACCTGGGGGCTGCGAGCTTTCCTGCTGCCTTCAGCCTCAAAGCCACCCTTTCCCTCTAGGCGCCGCACCAAGCAGAATAATGGCCATACGGCTGGAGATGCCTCCCCCGCCCAAGGAGCCAGCAGGGAAAACAATGCCTTGTTCTAAAGCTCTTTGGGAACCATTTGCGTAGCCTTACAGATCTGGGGGCTGCAGGCTTTCCTGCTGCCTTCAGCCTCAAAGCCACCCTTTCCCACTTGGCGCCACGCCAGGAACAAAAATGGCCATACGGCTGGAGATGGGTCCCCTGCCCAAGGAGCCAGCAGGGAAAACTATGCCTTGTTCTAAAGCTCTTTGGGAACCGCTTGCGTAGCCCCACAGACCTGGGATCTGCGGGCTTTCCTACTGCTTTCAGCCTCAAAAACACCCTTTCCCACTTGGCGCCGCATCAGGCACAAAAATGGCCATATGGCTGGAGATGGGTCCCACGCCCAAGGAGCCAGCAGGGAAAACTATGCCTTGTTCTAAAGCTCTTTGGGAACCGCTTGCGTAGCCGCACAGACCTGGGGCTGCGGGCTTTCCTGCTGCCTTCAGCCTCAAAGCCACCCTTTCCCACTAGGTGCCGCGCCAGGCACAAAAATGGCCATACGGCTGGAGATGGGTCCCCTGCCCAAAGAGCCAGCAGGGAAAACTATGCCTTGTTCTAAAGCTCTTTGGGAACCGCTTGCGTAGCCCCACAGACCTGGGGGCTGCGGCCTTTCCTACTGCCTTCAGACTCGACACCACCCTTTCCCTCTGGGCGCCGCGCCAGGCACAAAAATGGCCATATGGCTGGAGATGGGTCCTACGCCGAAAGAGCCAGCAAGGAAAACTATGCCTTGTTCTAAAGCTCTTTGGGAACCGCTTGCGTAGCCCCACAGATCTGGGGGCTGAAGGCTTTGCTGCTGCCTTCAGCCTCACAGCCACCCTTTCCCTCTTGGCGCCGCGTCAGGCACAAAAATGGCCATATGGCTGGAGATGGGTCCCCTGCCCAAGGAGCCATCAGGGAAAACTATGCCTTGTTCTGAAGCTCTTTGGGAACCGCTTCCGTAGCCCCACAGACCTGGGAGCTGTAGGCTTTCCTGCTGCCTTCAGCCTCAAAATCACCCTTTCCCACTTGGTGCCGCGCCTGACACAAAAATGGTCATATGGGTGGAGATGGGTCCCGCGCCCAAAGAGCCATCAGGGAAAACTATGCCTTGTTCTAAAGCTCTTTGAGAACCGCTTGCGTAGCCGCACAGACCTGGGGGCTGCGGGCTTTCCTGCTGCCTTCAGCCTCAAAGTCACCCTTTCCCTCTAGGCGCCGCGCCAAGCAGAATAATGGCCATATGGCTGGAGATGCCTCCCCCGCCCAAGGAGCCAGCAGGGAAAACTATGCCTTGTTCTAAAGCTCTTTGGGAAACGCTTGCGTAGCCCCACAGACCTGGGGGCTGCGGGCTTTCCTGCTGCCTTCAGCCTCAAAACCACCCTTTCCCTCTTGGGTCCGTGCCAGGCACAAAAATGGCAATAAGGCTGGAGATGGGTCCCCTGGCCAAGGAGCCAGCAGGGAAAACTATGCCTTGTTCCAAAGCTCTTTGGGAACCGCTTGCGTAGCCCCACAGACCTGGGGGCTGCAGGCTTTGCTGCTGCCTTCAGCCTCAAAACCACCCTTTCCCACTTGGTGCCGCGCCAGGCACAAAAATGGCCATACGGCTGGTGAAGGGTCCCCCACCCAAAGAGCCAGCAGGGAAAACTATGCCTTGTTCTAAAGCTCTTTGGGAACCGCTTGCGTAGCCCCACAGACCTGGGGGCTGCGGGCTTTCCTGCTGCCTTCAGCCTCGACACCGCCCTTTCCCGCTTGGCCCCGCATCAGGCAACTAAAATGGCCATATGTCTGGAGATGGGTCCCACGCCCAAGGAGCCAGCAGGGAAAACTATGCCTTGTTCTAAAGCTCTTTGGGAACCGCTTGCGTAGCCCCACAGACCTGGGGGCTGCAGGCTTTCCTGCTGCCTTCAGCCTCAAAGCCACCCTTTCCCACTTGGCGCCGCATCAGGCACAAAAATGGCCTATGGCTGGAGATGGGTCCCCTGCCCAAGGAGCCAGCAGGGAAAACTATGCCTTGTTCTAAAGCTCTTTGGGAACCGCTTGCGTAGCCCCACAGACCTGGGGGCTGCAGGCTTTCCTGCTGCCTTCAGACTCGACACCACCCTTTCCCACTTGGCGCCGCGCCAGGCACAAAAATGGCCTATGGCTGGAGATGGGTCCCACGCCCAAGGAGCCAGCAGGGAAAACTATGCCTTGTTCTAAACCTCTTTGGGAACCGCTTGCGTAGCCCCAAAGACCTGGGGGCTGCGGGCTTTCCTACTGCCTTCAGCCTCAAAACCACCCTTTCCCTCTGGGCGCCGCGCCAGGCACAAAAATGGCCATATGGCTGGAGATGGGTCCCCTGCCCAAGGAGCCAGCAGGGAAAACTATGCCTTGTTCTAAAGCTCTTTGGGAACCGCTTGCGTTGTCCCACAGACCTGGGGGCTGTAGGCTTTCCTGCTGCCTTCAGCCTCAAAATCACCCTTTCCCACTTGGTGCCGCTCCAGACACAAAAATGGCCATACGGCTGGAGATGGGTCCCCCGCCCAAAGAGCCATCAGGGAAAACTATGCCTTGTTCTAAAGCTCTTTGGGAACCGCTTGCGTAGCCCCTCAGACCTGGGGGCTGCGGGCTTTCCTGCTGCCTTCAGCCTCAAAGCCACCCTTTCCCTCTAGGCGCCGCGCCAAGCAGAATAATGGCCATACAGCTGGAGATGGGTCCCCCGCCCAAAGAGCCAGCAGGGAAAACTATGCCTTGTTCTAAAGCTCTTTGGGAACCGCTTGCGTAGCCCCACAGACCTGGGGCCTGCGGGCTTTCCTGCTGCCTTCAGCCTCAAAACCACCCTTTCCCACTTGGCGCCGCGCCAGGCACAAAAATGGCCATATGGCTGGACATGAGTCCCCTGCCCAAGGAGCCATTAGGGAAAACTATGCCTTGTTCTAAAGCTCTTTGGGACACCTTTCGTAGCCCCAGAGACCTGGGGGCTGCGAGCTTTCCTGCTGCCTTCAGCCTCAAAGCCACTCTTTCCCTCTAGGCGTCGCGCCAACCAGAATAATGGCCATACGGCTGGAGATGCCTCCCCCGCCCAAGGAGCCAGCAGGGAAAACTATGCCTTGTTCTAAAGCTCTTTGGGAACCACTTGCGTAGCCCCACAGATCTGGGGCCTGCGGGCTTTCCTGCTGCATTCAGCCTCAAAGCCACCCTTTCCCACTTGGCACCGCGCCAGGCACAAAAATGGCCTATGGCTGGAGATGGGTCCCACGCCCAAGGAGCCAGCAGGGAAAACAATGCCTTCTTCTAAAGCTCTTTGGGAACAGCTTGCGTAGCCCCACAGACCTGGGGGCTGCAGGCTTTCCTGCTGCCTTCAGACTCGACACCACCCTTTCCCACTTGGTGCCGCGCCAGGCACAAAAATGGCCTATGGCTGGAGATGGGTCCCACGCCCAAGGAGCCAGCAGGGAAAACTATGCCTTGTTCTAAAGCTCTTTGGGAACCGCTTGCGTAGCCCCACAGACCTGGGGGCTGCGGGCTTTCCTACTGCCTTCAGCCTCAAAACCACCCTTTCCCTCTGGGCGCCGCGCCAGGCACAAAAATGGCCATATGGCTGGAGATGGGTCCCCCGCCCAAAGAGCCAGCAGGGAAAACTATGCCTTGTTCTAAAGCTCTTTGGGAACCGCTTGCGTTGTCCCACAGACATGGGGGCTGTAGGCTTTCCTGCTGCCTTCAGCCTCAAAATCACCCTTTCCCACTTGGTGCCGCGCCAGACACAAAAATGGCCATACGGCTGGAGATGCCTCCCCCGCCCAAGGAGCCAGCAGGGAAAACTATGCCTTGTTCTAAAGCTCTTTGGGAACCGCTTGCGTAGCCCCACAGACCTGGGGGCTGCGGGCTTTCCTGCTGCCTTCAGCCTCAAAACCACCCTTACCCTCTGGGCGCCGCGCCAGGCACAAAAATGGCCATATGGCTGGAGATGGGTCCTACGCCGAAAGAGCCAGCAGGGAAAACTATGCCTTGTTCTAAAGCTCTTTGGGAACCACTTGCGTAGCCCGACAGACCTGGGGGCTGCAGGCTTTGCTGCTGCCTTCAGCCTCAAAGCCACCCTTTCCCACTTGGCACAGCGCCAGCCACAAAAATGGCCATATGGCTGGAGATGGGTCCCCTGCCCAAAGAGCCAGCAGGGAAAACTCTGCCTTGTTCTAAAGCTCTTTGGGAACCGCTTGCGTAGCCCCACAGACCTGGGGGCTGCGGGCTTTGCTGCTGCCTTCAGCCTCAAAGCCACCCTTTCCCACTTGGTGCCACACCAGGCCCAAAAATGGCCTTACGGCTGGAGATGTGTGCCACGCCCAAAGAGCCAGCAGGGAAAACTATTCCTTGTTCTAAAGCTCTTTGGGAACCGCTTGCGTAGCCCCACAGACCTGGGGCCTGCGGGCTTTCCTGCTGCCTTCAGCCTCAAAACCACCCTTTCCCACTTGGCGCCGCGCCAGGCACAAAAATGGCCATATGGCTGGACATGAGTCCCCTGCCCAAGGAGCCAGCAGGGAAAACTATGCATTGTTCTAAAGCTCTTTGGGACAGCTTTCGTAGCCCCACAGACCTGGGGGCTGCGAGCTTTCCTGCTGCCTTCAGCCTCAAAGCCACCCTTTCCCTCTAGGCGCCGCACCAAGCAGAATAATGGCCATACGGCTGGAGATGCCTCCCCCGCCCAAGGGGCCAGCAGGGAAAACTATGCCTTGTTCTAAAGCTCTTTGGGAACCGCTTGCGTTGTCCCACAGACCTGGGGGCTGCAGGCTTTCCTGCTGCCTTCAGCCTCAAAGCCACCCTTTCCCACTTGGCGCCACGCCAGGAACAAAAATGGCCATACGGCTGGAGATGGGTCCCCTGCCCAAGGAGCCAGCAGGGAAAATTATGCCTTGTTCTAAAGCTCTTTGGGAACCGCTTGCGTAGCCCCACAGACCTGGGATCTGCGGGCTTTCCTACTGCTTTCAGCCTCAAAAACACCCTTTCCCACTGGGCACCGCGCCAGGCACAAAAATGGCCATATGGCTGGAGATGGGTCCCACGCCCAAGGAGCCAGCAGGGAAAACTATGCCTTGTTCTAAAGCTCTTTGGGAACCACTTGCGTAGCCCCACAGACCTGGGGGCTGCAGGCTTTCCTGCTGCCTTCAGCCTCAAAACCACCCTTTCCCACTTGGCGCCGCATCAGGCACAAAAATGGCCATATGTCTGGAGATGGGTCCCACGCCCAAGGAGCCAGCAGGGAAAACTATGCCTTGTTCTAAAGCTCTTTGGGAACCGCTTGCGTAGCCCCACAGACCTGCGGGCTGCGGCCTTTCCTACTGCCTTCAGCCTCAAAACCACCCTTTCCCTCTGGGCGCCGCGCCAGGCACAAAAATGGCCATATGGCTGGAGATGGGTCCTATGCCGAAAGAGCCATTAGGGAAAATTATGCCTTGTTCTAAAGCTCTTTGGGAACCACTTGCGTAGCCCCACAGACCTGGGGGCTGCAGGCTTTGCTGCTGCCTTCAGCCTCAAAGCCACCCTTTCCCACTTGGCGCAGCGCCAGCCACAAAAATGGCCATATGGCTGGAGATGGGTCCCCTGCCCAAAGAGCCAGCAGGGAAAACTATGCCTTGTTCTAAATCTCTTTGGGAACCACTTGCGTAGCCCCACAGACCTGGGGGCTGCAGGCTTCCCTGCTGCCTTCAGCCTCAAAACCACCCTTTCCCACTTGGTGCCACACCAGGCCCAAAAATGGCCTTACGGCTGGAGATGTGTGCCACGCCCAAAGAGCCAGCAGGGAAAATTATGCCTTGTTCTAAAGCTCTTTGGGAACCGCTTGCGTAGCCCCACAGACCTGGGGCCTGCGGGCTTTCCTGCTGCCTTCAGCCTCAAAAACACCCTTTCCCACTTGACACCGCGCCAGGCACAAAAATGGCCATACGGCTGGACATGAGTCCCCTCCCCAAGGAGCCATTAGGGAAAACTATGCCTTGTTCTAAAGCTCTTTGGGACAGCTTTCGTAGCCCCACAGACCTGGGGGCTGCGGGCTGTCCTGCTGCCTTCAGCCTCAAAGTCACCCTTTCCCTCTAGGCGCCGCGCCAAGCAGAATAATGGCCATACGGCTGGAGATGCCTCCCCCGCCCAAGGAGCCAGCAGGGAAAACTATGCCTTGTTCTAAAGCTCTTTGGGAACCACTTGCGTAGCCCCACAGATCTGGGGCCTGCGGGCTTTCCTGCTGCATTCAGCCTCAAAGCCATCCTTTCCCACTTGGCGCCGCGCCAGGCACAAAAATGTCCATATGGCTGGAGATGAGTCCCCTGCCCAAGGAGCCAGCAGGGAAAACTATGCCTTGTTCTAAAGCTCTTTGGGACAGCTTTCGTAGCCCCACAGACCTGGGGGCTGCGGGCTTTCCTGCTGCCTTCAGCCTCGACACCACCCTTTCCCACTTGGCGCCGCGCCAGGCACAAAAATGGCCATATGGCTGGAGATGGGTCCCCTGCCCAAGGAGCCAGCAGGGAAAACTATGCCTTGTTCTAAAGCTCTTTGGGAACCACTTGCGTAGCCCCACAGACCTGGGGCTGCGGGCTTTCCTGCTGCCTTCAGCCTCAAAGCCACCCTTTCCCACTAGGTGCCGCGCCAGGCACAAAAATGGCCATACGGCTGGAGATGGGTCCCCTGCCCAAGGAGCCAGCAGGGAAAACTATGCCTTGTTCTAAAGCTCTTTGGGAACCGCTTGCGTTGTCCCACAGACCTGGGGGCTGCGGGCTTTCCTACTGCCTTCAGCCTCAAAACCACCCTTTCCCTCTTGGCTCCGTGCCAGGCACAAAAATGGCAATAAGGCTGGAGATGGGTCCCCTGCCCAAGGAGCCAGCAGGGAAAACTATGCCTTGTTCCAAAGCTCTTTGGGAACCGCTTGCGTAGCCCCACAGACCTGGGGGCTGCAGGCTTTGCTGCTGCCTTCAGCCTCAAAACCACCCTTTCCCACTTGGTGCCGCGCCAGGCACAAAAATGGCCATACGGCTGGTGAAGGGTCCCCCACCCAAAGAGCCAGCAGGGAAAACTATGCCTTGTTCTAAAGCTCTTTGGGAACCACTTGCGTAGCCCCACAGACCTGGGGGCTGCAGGCTTTCCTGCTGCCTTCAGCCTCGACACCGCCCTTTCCCGCTTGGCCCCGCATCAGGCAAAAAAATGGCCATATGTCTGGAGATGGGTCCCACGCCCAAGGAGCCAGCAGGGAAAACTATGCCTTGTTCTAAAGCTCTTTAGGAACCGCTTGCGTAGCCCCACAGACCTGGGGGCTGCAGGCTTTCCTGCTGCCTTCAGCCTCAAAGCCACCCTTTCCCACTTGGCGCCGCATCAGGCACAAAAATGGCCTATGGCTGGAGATGGGTCCCTGCCCAAGGAGCCAGCAGGGAAAACTATGCCTTGTTCTAAAGCTCTTTGGGAACCGCTTGCGTAGCCCCACAGACCTGGGGGCTGCAGGCTTTCCTGCTGCCTTCAGACTCGACACCACCCTTTCCCACTTGGTGCCGCGCCAGGCACAAAAATGGCCTATGGCTGGAGATGGGTCCCACGCCCAAGGAGCCAGCAGGGAAAACTATGCCTTGTTCTAAACCTCTTTGGGAACCGCTTGCGTAGCCCCAAAGACCTGGGGCTGCGGGCTTTCCTACTGCCTTCAGCCTCAAAACCACCCTTTCCCTCTGGGCGCCGCGCCAGGCACAAAAATGGCCATATGGCTGGAGATGGGTCCCCTGCCCAAGGAGCCAGCAGGGAAAACTATGCCTTGTTCTAAAGCTCTTTGGGAACCGCTTGCGTTGTCCCACAGACCTGGGGGCTGTAGGCTTTCCTGCTGCCTTCAGCCTCAAAATCACCCTTTCCCACTTGGTGCCGCTCCAGACACAAAAATGGCCATACGGCTGGAGATGGGTCCCCCGCCCAAAGAGCCATCAGGGAAAACTATGCCTTGTTCTAAAGCTCTTTGGGAACCGCTTGCGTAGCCGCACATACCTGGGGGCTGCGGGCTTTCCTGCTGCCTTCAGCCTCAAAGCCACCCTTTCCCTCTAGGCGCCGCGCCAAGCAGAATAATGGCCATACGGCTGGAGATGGCTCCCCCGCCCAAAGAGCCAGCAGGGAAAACTATGCCT